>NC_066580.1:1323119-1637324 GCF_024323335.1 Lathyrus oleraceus
AGTCAGATCAAAGGAGAATGGGACACTAAACATCCGAATCTCATCCCTTATCGAGAGCGGGTGTTGACATTAATCCCATACTTTGAAGAGATTACATTCGAACATATTCCACGAGAAGAGAATCAGTTGGCGGACGCATTGGCTACCATGTCATCTATGTTCAGAGTCAGATGCGATGAAGAAGCTCCCAGGATCACTATTGAGCGACTAGATGAACCAACATATTGTTATGAACTTAACACTGATGAAGTAGAAGAGAAACCTTGGTTCCACGAAGTAAAAAGATATTTAGAAACTCAGGAGTACCCTGAAGAGGCATCCATCAATGACAGAAAATTTCTGAGGAAGTTCTCCGCTAAATTCTTTTTGAGTAATGGAGTATTATGCAAACGTAATCATGATTCGACTTTGCTTCGTTGTGTGGATAAAAAGGAAGCAGAAAAGATCATGGAAGGCATGCACGACGGTATCTTTGGGACTCATTCTAGTGGACATACGATGGCCAAGAAGATTCTGAGATCAGGGTACCATTGGTCTACCATGGAAGCTGGTTGCCACCATCACTCTAGAACTTGTCACAAGTGCCAGATCTATGCGGATAAAGTACATGTGCCTCCTGCTCCATTGAACGTGTTGACAGCACCTTGGCCCTTTGCAATGTGGGGCATTGACATGATTGGAGAGATTAAACCTACTGCTTCTAATGGACATCGTTTCATCCTTGTTGCTATTGATTACTTTACAAAGTGGGTAGAGGCAGCCTCATTTGCTTCTGTCAGCAAGAATGTGGTGGCACGGTTCATCAAGAATAGTCTCATTTGTCGGTATGGCATCCCTGAAAGAATTATCACTGACAATGGTACTAATTTGAACAACAAGATGATTACGGAACTCTGCACGCAGTTCAAAATAAAACACCATAACTCTTCTCCGTACCGGCCAAAGATGAACGGCACCGTGGAGGCTGCTAATAAGAATATCAAGAAGATCATACAAAAGATGACAGTAATGTACAAAGACTGGCATGAGATGTTACCCTTTGCTCTCCATGGTTATCGCACTTCAGTGCGCACTTCGACAGGGGCAACTCCGTTCTCTTTAGTCTACGGAATGGAAGTCGTTTTACCAGTGGAAGTTCAGATTCCCTCTCTAAGAATCATGAAAGAGGCGGGCTTAGATGAAGAGGAATGGATACAGACTCGACTCGATCAGATAAATTTGATTGATGAGAAGAGACTTGCGGTTGTTTGTCATGGGCAGATATATCAGAAGCGCATGACCCAGGCATTCAACAAAAAGGTCAAGAGACAGGTATATCAAATTGGCGACTTGGTAATAAAGCGTATCATTCTACCACAAGGTGATCCCAGAGGCAAATGGACTCCCACATACGAAGGGCCATTTGTAGTTAAGAAGGTATTCTCTGGTGGAGCCATGATACTTGCTACAATGGATGGCGAAGACTTCCCACATCCCGTGAACGCAGACATAGTTAAAAGATACTACGCATAAAAGAGACCCGCTAGGTCGACGTATCTAGGCAAAAGTAAGGGCATCCCGGCGAACCAAAAGGGTTCGAGCAAAAATTAGGGATAAACATATAAAAATGTACACCCGGCAAGTCGAGAACCTGAAAAGGCGGCTTGGGCAAAAAAGGGTATCCTGGTGGACTGAAAACCTGAAAAGGCGGTCCAGGCAAAAATTAGGGGTAAAAGCGTATGGCTATGTCCCGTTCTCGGTCAGCTTCACCCTGTCGCATCCGCGAAAAACAACCGGCAAGCTGAAACAAAAACACAACACAGAGTCGCCACTGCGCGTTATTTATCCCAAGATAGGGAAAGGAAACGCTCAGAGAAACCTGGAAAGGAAATGGTCTCGCGACCAAAGAGAAAGGGTAAGGGAGTCGGTTACGCAAGGGGAAGGTATTAGCACCCCTCACGTCCGTCGTACTCGACGGGATCCACGTTCTAGAAGAAAGAATAGGTTGCTAAAACATCACACACACACACACCGAAGACAACACAGGTGGGGTTAAGGGGGAGAGAGCTCGATAGGACGTCGCATCCTATGCCTACGTATCTCGTATGGAACGAGAATCAGAGCTGCCGTAGTTCGGCTTACGCACGCCAAACAACACACGCACCCACAGGCAAACCTGGAGCCTGAATGCCAATCACTGGGCTTACATCAGCATCCGAACCAAAACGCGCACAGAACGGCAAACGTGGAGCCCGACCGCCAATCACTGGACTTACGTCGGCATCCGAACCAAAACACACACCAGAAAATAACAAGCGAACACACACAAAAAGAAAAAAAAGTGCCCGGAGAGACCTCGCACGGTCTCCTGCCTACATACCTCGTCTGGAACAAGGATCAGGGCGATGTAGTTCCCCCTCAAGGGAAAGAAAAACTAGCCAGAAACCAAGGGAAGACACACTACCAGGGAGCTGGACTCGAGCCTAGTGTTGTCATGCATCGTTACCCTATGTTCAGGTTTCTACCTACTTGCACAACTGCAAGCTAATCCTATCCAGGAAGAAAGCAAGCATACAAGCATACAGGCATCAATCAAAATAAAACAAGCATTTCAAACAAATATTCACATAGCACACACTATAACCAATCAAGTGAGGCTCAAACAATGGGTTTGACTGCCGAAGCAAGTCATCTGTACATGGGTAGTATTCGCTCTTAACCTTGCCATTACGAGGCTAAGGTGAAGCAGATGAAAGGTGAGTGAAGATTAGACTTCACAGCTCTTATCCCTAACCAGGGAGAGCTTCAGACAAAGGAGCGTGGGTCCAGAATGGAGGGACCCTTCTACGCTCAAAGACTCTGACTCGATTGTGCAACAGCACAGGATCTTGGGTTTGTGTCCCAATGCATCAACACACAGTCGTGTGAGCAGAGGGACGACTCACAGAATAGTGAGGGATAGATTGCATATCCCTTTGACCCACCAATTTCCTCATAGAGGTCTTTCACCTGCTTGGCACAAATGTAAACAACCACAAACATCGCCTCTTAAGGAGGACTTCAGACAGTTGCCTGGCCAAGTAACAGGCCAGGTCTTCCAGACTACATGAAGAATAGAAGTCCTACCTCAAGTGGTTTAAAAACCAAGCAGCAGCAAGCAAGTTCTTAAAGAACTGTAAGCAACTTAATGTACCTGAAATCAATCAAGTATCATCAGTACTCAGACAGACAAACAGTAAACAGCAAATTGTTAATCAGTTAATCTGTACAATGCAAGTTAATGCACACAAGTGCAAGCTATAAGCTCAAGCTCAAGCATCACAACCTACAACACAAAGTGAAGTTAGTTTATAAACATCAACCAAATTCAATTCAAATTGCCTTGAAGCAATCTCCTTAAGCATTGTGCATTTCATCCTGAAAATCCAAACCAAATGTGAGAAACTAGACCACTAGGCCAAGCCTAGGGTCCAAAAGGGAGAAAAAAATCTAAACAGTAAGCCAAACCAATCCAAAATCAAATTAAAACCATTCAAAAGCAAATGCAATTGGTCCCATGCTTATACCATTTACCACATTCATTTCATGACCAAAACATCACAAACTAGGTCAAATGCAACATCCAATGTCCAAACAGAATAACTTCAATCAAAAGCATACCAAAACAATTCCAAAAATCCTCAAATAATTCACACCTAAACAGGACCTATTCAAGGTATAGCATGTCAATTTTCAGCTCAATTGGACAAAAGGAACTAGGTCAATGAAAATCAAGAAATCCAGACACAATTATTCAAGCCAATTCATAGCACCAACACATGCATTCACTTCAAAAATTCACAAAACAGTGAAATCAATTAAGAAATGAATGGGACCAAAACAGTGATGTCCTACAATGTGTCAACAATCAGCATACCAAATTTCATCTTTATCCAAAACCATATGAGAATTTCACAAAAGATATACCAACATGTGTCACACAATGTTACCAAATGAACCAACAGTGAAGAAAATTATCAATCAATTGGAAAATGTCATAGAAAAATCCAGAACAATTCACATGTTATCTTGACATACCAATGATCATTCATGCAAAATTTCAATCCAATCCAACAATCATAGGCCAGGCAAAAGAATTCATGAAGTTGACCTAGCTAGGTGTGACACAAATTGTCACACCTAAGTTCAAAAAATCATATCTCACTCCACAGGTATCCAAAAATCACAAACTTTATATGTAAATCACCATCAACATGTCTAGAATAAGCTCAAAAAATTTCAGGCATTTCTTTTAATGTATGAGTATTTCACAATGAAAATGGAAAAACATGCACAAAAATGACATAAGTCAAAGATCAATAGGCCAGGTCAACATTTCACCATGCACAACTTATAAAACCATGCCTATAAAAAACTAGAGGGAAAAATAGGATCCAACAAAAAAACTCTCATAATTTTCTGATTAGCCAATATTTTCTATGATTTTTTAAAGTTAAAATGAATTAAGTGAAATAATTATTTAAGTGTTATTTGAATAAAATGGATTTTAAGTTACTGCAGTGGCATAATGGTAATAATCCCAGGCCAAGGCAAAACGACACAGTTTCATTAATTGAGGTGTCGGCGTGTGATTGGTCCAGATTGGCGCTAAACATGTTTTGAATTTGAAAAGCGCTGAAGGAAGATCCAGCACGGGAAAATTTCCAGAAACACGCCTCCATTGCCGTGTTCAAGTTCATCATCATCTTCCAAATTCGATTTCGCTCATTTCTCAACCAAATCTCACAATCGGCATATGGTTGGAAAGGTCTAAGTGTGAGGATCACGAATATGTAACCTAATCAACCTACATCTAACTACACAATCCGGATCGAGCGATTAAAGTTTCACATTCAAATCTTAAAATCAACATAACTCTTCCTACAGTTCATCATAATCAAAACTAAGCACATCATGATTATCTACACGGAATGAACTTCAAAACGCCTATGGACTTTCAAAGAATCATGAGATTCGAATTTCATGTACCTTGAGATGGCAGTGCGAGGTTACGCGCGTTCCAGCTTTGGTTCGTGTGAAACAGGTGAAGATCAACGTCCAGGAAGGTGATTGGAACAGTCGTGGTAGCTCAGCGATGCCTCAATTGCAAAAAATCACCAAACTCCATGAATGCACATGCCTTGGACAGTCACGAATTTTGAGTTGTTTGCCAATGAATTACCAAAACAGATCGAGAAGAAGATGATTGGAGATGGCAGCAAAAAGAATCACACGAATTGATGAAGAATTGAAGGAGTTTTGTTGAATTTTGTTCTTGAAGGTTCTTGGTGAATTTTGAGAATTGGAGGGAAAAGTAGTTAGAGATTTTGTGAATTGTGATTCTCATCAGAAGTTGGTTATGATTAAGATTATATACTTCCAACTAATCAAGCTTTTAATCATCCAATTAGCAAAAGTGAATGGTAATTAGCAAAATGTCATTTTCAAAGCAAGGGCAAAAATGCCATTTCACAATAGGCCCTGTGACAGCTCATTGACAGCTCACACACTCTCAAAATGACATGTGTGATGTGTTGCAACTTGTCCCATGGTCATTGGTTGTGTATTTTGGATTTTCACTATGCCATGGTAAATTGTATACTTTTCAAGTGCATTTCAAAAGTGAGTTGTTCAAATAATGCACCTTAACATGTTATGACCATTCCAACAATTTCCAAATTGCCTTTGTGAGGTGTTACAAAAATCCCCATTCCAAAATTCTCATTATTTCTCAACTTGGACCATTTTGCCCTTGGATCTTTAATTGTACACTTGAAAATTGACTTTTTGCATTGACCATTTTTGATGAATTCCAACTATGCACCATGAAAGTACATGTCAAATGGAGTTTGCTCATAAAAAGATCACTCAATTTGGACACTCCATGTGGAAGTTATGCCCCTCTGATTATGGGTCATTTTTGAAATTGAATGGACCATAACTTGCCAACCATACATAGGAATTTCAAGTTCTTAGACTTTTTAGAAAGGTGAGAACAAGATCTACAACTTTCATGTTGAACAAATTTTCATTTGAAGCTTCCTTGGACATGTAATTTTGTGGTCCAAAACTTTCCATTTTTGGAAACTTCTATTACAAGTCACTTTCTATTTTTGGCAATTTCTTGTCTGACTTGATTTTCTCCATTCTTGAGCTTTGACATGTCAAATAACACTTGTTCCAACATGAATTAAGTGTATCCAACTCATTTCCCCCTCCAAATCCATTAAATCATGCACAGTTGACCACAGTTGACTTTTTCAACTGATAGATGAATTTGGCAATGCACTGATCAATCTGAGCCCCAATTCTCTGATGAAATGGCTCAAAGGTGAAACCCTAGCCTCAATAAGCACAATAAAACCATGGGATGATCCCCATATCCATCATAGACCCCACCTCCTGATCATGCCCTGATTGGCTGGCCCAATGCAACTGATTAGGGTTGACCAGTGGTCAAAACCCTAATCTCAAAGAATATTCTCCCACACTTGATGATGAAAAACCATGATGATGATGAATCATTTCAAACAAGATAAGGACCAATCTCCTTGAGAATCACAAAACCTAATTTGGACCTCCACATCCTCAGATGATTAATGACCAGTCCAATGAAACCCTAGCTTGCACACGACCTCTCCATCTTCTTGATCAAGACTTGTGAGGATGACTTGCACAATGTAACCACATGATATGCAATATGCAATGCCTAATGACCTAAAAATGACATGCAATATGATATGCTAGTCCCAAGAGAGGAGGGCAAATTTTGAGGTGTTACAGCTGCCCCTATTCAATCCACTGTGAACCTGTCGATATGAATAGCCTCGGCTTTCAGATGATCAGGATGAAGAGTGATTGAATACCAAGAACAGACGAACAATTTGCACTCTGATGGGAAAATAATTAGCAACGCCTGTCAGCATCGGCAAAGAAATAATCTCTGAAACAAAAATCCGTCTGGAACGGAGAAAGTCGGCTTGATCACCGAAACGGCAACGTCGACCTGGATACCAAAATAAATGGTAACACAGGGATAACCATGGCCTGAACACCACACATCCGCTGGGGATTATTATTCTTTTTCTTTTTATGCTTTTCTTGAACCCCGAAGTTTTCTCTATTTTTTCCATTTTCTTGAACCCCAAAATTTTCTTTCGCGCCAATGATCCCGGATCACTGCATTTGAACCCCGTTCTCCTGTTTGCCAAAATAATGAACCCCAATCTCCAGAAAACACCTCGTGTCTCCTTTTCTCCATTTGAACCCCAGTCGCCTGACGATATCTTGCGATCGCCATTGTGAACCCCATCTCCAGAAAATGCCGCAACATCTCCCTTTCTCCATTTGAACCCCGTCTCCAGAAAATGTCTCCACATCTTCTTTTCTCCGTTTGAACCCCGATCTCCAATCTCTCGTGATAATTCCGCTGGCAACGTCGGAAATAACACCAAACACCACTCTGAGGGCGACATGTCAGAGGGTATACCTTCACAAAGGAAGGTAGCATGTGTATCTCTTCCTCAGAAGACACCTATAACGACCTCCATTGGCCTCAGCCAGAGTCTAAGGTGACACATGAACAGAAGATAATCCTAAGGACCTCATCCCGGATACATTCTTCAACTCCAATCTTCATTTGAACCCCAGAAAATGCCTCAGCATATACTCTTCTCTGATTGAACCCCGATCTCCAGAAAATGTCGCAACATCTCCTTTTCTCCATTTGAACCCCGAGAATCGCGCTGATCGCGTAACGTCTTCTGATATTATTTCCATCTCTGCCCGACGGAAACATTTCCTCCAATATCGCACTACTGGGGAACATTGCTGATCTGACGTCGTCATGCTGAACTCCTCGGAGTACCATCTTCACCATCTGATGAAACCAAACCTTCAAGCGGTAACCACGGCTTGAATCGTGCTGATCGCGTAACCTTTCCATCTCTGCCCGACGGAAAAACTCCTTCAGTATCGCACTACTGGGGAAATACCTTTGATCAAATCATGAGGCCAAACTCCTCGGAGTAACACCTCTACTTCTGGTAAAACCACCTCTCAAACGGTAACCACGGCTTGAGACTAGCTTGTGCTTGCAATATGATGCATGATTGATTTTTTATGCGTAATGCTCCATAATTATGGAAATGCTACGCGATTTATTTTTTCTATGCAACATGTTATGCTTACTCTACATGATGAATGCATAAAAAGCATCCCCCTCAAGGGACTCTTCTGAGGAGCACGAGACACTCTGCTGAGGAACTCCTCAATACTCCAATCTCCACCCCGCTGGGGAATAAGCACTGTTGTTGGGAAAAGGTAACCCTTGCTGGGGAAGAACCTCCTTTGCACCCAATCCGCTCGAGAAACTTCTGGGGATAAGCACCACCAACACTCTGTGGGGATACAACAGTCTTTGACTTGCTGGGGATATCAATCCCGACTCTGCTTCGGGGAACCCTCACAGATACCTGCCGACTTCACTGGGGAAATGCTCACAGATACTCTACTGGGAAACAGCCACCTCCCGGCCTGGCAACTGGGGAAGCACCGATCTGACACCTGCTGGGGGATAACCATCCTGACCCTGCTAGGGAAACGAATGCTGCTCCGCTGGGGATTACCCATGCAATCCACATGAAGGATACACTCAGCTGGGGATGCAAATATCCGTCTGCTACGGAAACTCGTCCAATCCGCTGGTAGGATGAACACTGCTGGAGATATATTTCATTGAAACCCGCTCCACTCGGGGAATAGCAACCTTCGGGCCTGGCTGCTGAGGAAATACCGTTTTACACCTGCCGGGGATAACCATCTTGACTCGGCTGGGGGATCCACAAACTTTGGATCTGCTGGGAATTGGTCCTCTCAGCTCTGCTTGGGGACCTCGCTGGGGAAATGGGAAAAGTTGGTACAGAACACCCGTCGACTCGTCGAACCACGGTATCCGCCTCCCAGTCTCGTATCAGCTTTCCACTTTTGAGAATCCCCAGACTCATCTGGACCTTTTCTGCTCCATCATCTTGTATTCCCAATCGCTCCGCGCTCGACGGAGATCGAACTCCTGGGATTTATACAGATTTTTCAATTTTCCGACTTTGAAGAGTCTTCTTGATTAATTCCAAAGGTCGTCGGACGTCTCAACGTCTCTTCGTCGCTTCTCTACCCCTTCATTCGTCCCTGCCTGGACCCTGCGGGGAATTTCTACAGACTTTCCAATCTTCCGATTTTGAAGAGTCTTCTTGATTAAAATCAAGGATCGTCGTATGTCTCAACGTCTCTTCATCATTCCTTCATACTCATTCGTCCCTGATTGGACTCCATGGGGATTTGTTTCATCAACAGCTTCCACCACAACCTGCAAGTGAGTGAAAACACCCAACAGTACCTGCAAAACAGATCGTCAGATAAAACCGTACCCCAGGCGTGTCAAGATTTCAACACTTGGGTCACTCAACCTTCCGAATAAGATTTCAAGCTTTCAATCCTATAAACATGCATTGGAAGGGACCTGTATATCTTAAAATGCAAGATTCTTTATCAAAAATATCTGGATATTTTTGCAATCAAAGCGGTAATGAAAAACAAAAACAAAACTATTTGACTGAATATGCATTTTATTGATTGGAAAGTGTATAGCTCAAATGAGCAATACAAAGGAAGCAATTCCTGAAAAGAGGTAACTGCACAAAAGGAAAAATCTATCCTAATGGCAATGTGAAACCCGTGATCTCATCGAGTTCCAACTCGGTTACACCCCATATGTCCTCAGACTCTCCGTGCTTTCTGCCTTCTGAACAAGACAATTCCGACTGATCCCCACCGGATATTATCCATGATGCTTTAACCAAAGCGCAAACGATCATGCTGGACGCAGTTGTTCGTTTCAATCCCTCTTTTGCCCGGACCGCCCTTTCGGGTTTTCAGTCCACCGGGATACCCATTTTTGCCCAAGTCGCCTTTTCAGGTTTTCGACTTGCCGGGTGTACATTTTTCTTTTTATCCCTAATTTTTGCCCGAACCTTTCTTTCTGTTTTTTGGTTCGCCGGGATGCCCATTTTTGCCTGGACTATTTTGTTCTTTTCGTCCAGCGGGTCTTTTATACGAAATATTTTTTAACTGCGTCCGCATTCACAGGGGATGGAAAATCTTCACCATCCATGGTCGTTAGCAACAAGGCTCCGCCAGAGAAGACCTTCTTGACCACGAATGGACCTTCATAATTGGGTGTCCATTTGCCCCTACGATCATTTTGAGGAGGAAGGATCTTTTTCAGCACCATATCACCTACGTGATATACCCGAGGTCGTACCTTCTTGTCAAAAGCACGCTTCATCCTCTGCTGGTATAACTGCCCATGACAGATGGCTGCTAGCCTCTTTTCTTCAATCAGGCTCAACTCTTCATACCGGGTCCTTACCCATTCAGCCTCTTGCAACTTCACGTCCATCAGGACTCTCAAAGAGGGAATCTGAACCTCAACCGGTAACACAGCCTCCATTCCATATACCAATGAGAAAGGCGTTGCCCCAGTAGATGTTCGTACTGACGTTCGATACCCATGCAATGCAAACGGCAGCATCTCATGCCAATCTTTGTAGGTTACCACCATTTTCTGCACAATCTTCTTTATGTTCTTGTTGGCTGCCTCAACCGCCCCATTCATCTTCGGACGATAGGGAGAAGAATTGTGATGTTCAATCTTGAATTCCCGGCACAGTTCTGCCATCATCTTATTGTTCAAATTAGAACCATTATCAGTAATGATTCTCTCGGGAACCCCATATCTGCAAATGATGTCTCTCTTGAGAAACCTGGCAACGACCTGCTTCGTCACATTCGTATAAGAGGCTGCTTCTACCCACTTGGTGAAGTAATCAATAGCCACTAATATGAACCGATGCCCGTTCGAAGCTGTAGGCTCAATCTTTCCGATCATATCAATGCCCCACATAGCAAACGGCCATGGAGACGACATTAAGCTCAACGGATTTGGAGGCACGTGCACCTTGTCAGCATAAATCTGGCATTTATGACACTTCCGCACGAAATTGAAACATTGGGCCTCCATTGTCATCCAATAATAACCTGCTCTCAGCAGCTTCTTTACCATTGCATTCCCACTGGCATGGGTACCGAACGACCCCTCATGAACCTCTTTCATCAATTGGCTTGCTTCTTTATCATCAACACATCTGAGCAAAACCCAATCAAAATTCCTCTTGTACAAAACCCCATCCTTATTCAGGTAGAACACCATGGCTAACCTCCGCAGAGTCTTTCGATCCTTCTTAGATGCTCCCTCAGGATACTCTTGAGTCTCTAGATAGCGCTTGATATCGTAATACCACGGCTTCTCATCATCAGACTCTGTATCAACAACAAACACATAAGCCGGTCTATCCAGACGACCTACTTCAACACTGGGGAACTGATTCCACCACTGCACCTTAATCAAGGCAGCCAGAGTAGCCAAAGCATCTGCCAAAGGATTCTCCTCTCTAGGCACATGATGCATCTTCACCTTGGTGAAAAACGTCAACAATCTCCTCGTATAATCTCGATACGGAACTAAATGAGACTGATGCGTATACCATTTTCCGTTAACCTGATTTATCACCAGAGCTGAATCTCCATATATGACAAGGTTCTTGATTCTCAAATCAATCGCCTCTTCAACCCCCAATATGCAAGCTTCATATTCAGCCACGTTGTTGGTGCACTCAAATGTTAGCCGGGCAGCAAAAGGAATATGGGATCCTTTCGGCGTAACCAAAACAGCACCAACACCGCTTCCATTCACGTTAACGGCCCCATCAAACATCAAAATCCATTCGGATTCAGGGTCAGGCCCCTCCTCCGGGATTGGTTCCTCACAATCTTTCGATTTGAGAAACATGATGTCCTCATCAGGGAATTCAAACTTCATCGGTTGATAATCATCAATAGGTTGCTGAGCGAGGTAATCAGACAATACACTCCCCTTAATCGCCTTCTGAGAGGTATACTGAATATCATATTCCGTCAAAATCATTTGCCACCTCGCAACCCGTCCGGTTAATGCTGGCTTCTCAAAAATGTACTTGATTGGATCCATCTTGGAGATCAATAAAGTGGTATGAACCAGCATGTACTGCCTTAGTCGGCGAGCAGCCCAGACCAAAGCACATCAAGTTTTCTCGAACAGTGAATGTATTGTTTCACAGTCGGTAAACTTTTTGCTAAGGTAAATTGCATGCTCTTTTCGACAAGACTCGTCATGCCGACCCACTTCACCTTGTGGACCCCTCGAAGGCCGTCAAGTACAGATTAACAGTCTCTCCATAGGGAGGCATCAGAATCAGAGGCTCCTGCAACTTATTCTTTTATTTTTTCAATGCCCCTTGGCAATCATTATTCCGCCTGACCGTTTGATCTTTTTTTTGCTTGAATGGGTTCCCACGTGGCTGTTAGGTGAGATATGAACCGTGAAATGTAGTTCAATCTACCTAAGAAACCACGCACCTCCTTCTCCGTTCTTGGTTCAGGCATTTCTCTTATTGCTTTTACTTTGGCAGGATCAACCTCGATTCCTTTCTCACTCACAATGAACCCCAGCAATTTACCGGACCGCACTCCGAAAGTGCACTTGTTCGGATTCAACCTCAGTCTGAACTGTCTCAACCGGTCGAACAACTTGGCCAGATCTACCAAATGCCCTTCCTCTGTTTGGGACTTTGCTATCATGTCATCAACATAGCATTCAATTTCATGATGAATCATATCATGAAACAAAGTCACCATGGCCCTCTGGTAAGTAGCACCGGCGTTCTTGAGACCAAATGGCATCACCTTGTAACAAAAGGTGCCCCACGGCGTAATGAACGTTGTTTTCTCCATATCATCTGGCGACATTTTGATTTGATTATAGCCAGAAAAGCCATCCATGAAGGAAAACACCGAGAATTGAGCTGTATTGTCTACCAACACGTCAATGTGAGGTAATGGAAAATCATCCTTCGGACTAGCTCTGTTCAGATCTCGATAGTTCACACACATTCTCACTTTCCCATCTTTCTTCGGGACTGGCACAATGTTCGCAACCCATGGCGGATAATTAGTGACAGCTAGAAAACCAGCATCCCACTGCTTCTGCACTTCTTCTTTGATTTTCATCGCCATGTCAGGTCGAGTTCTACGCAACTTCTGCTTCACTGGAGGACACTCAGCTCTCAACGGTAGCTTGTGCACAACGATATCGGTATCCAACCCTGGCATATCTTGATAAGACCAGGCAAAGATGTCGACATACTCTTTCAACAACACTACCAATCTGCTCTTAACACTTTCCTCCAAAGCAGCCCCGATTTTCACCTCTTTCTTAACCTTGTCGGTACCCAGATTCACAACCTCAATCGGCTCTTCGTGCGGCTGAATCACCTTCTCCTCTTGTTTCAACAACCTGGCTAATTCACCTGGCAGTTCACAATCTTCTTCATCTTCTTCTTCAGCAAGATAGATTGGATTGTCGAAGTCATACAAGGGTGTAACAGGACTGTTATCAATGAGATCCGGAGAAGAATCGCATCTGCATGAATGTTGATTCATGCATTGCTTTAGAACCGGTGTGAGAAATTGAAAAGAAAAAATGAAAACATTGCCATTTTTATTTGTTTTTATTTTTAAACTGCAAAAATAAATGAAAAACACGGAACACCGCTTTTAATTGAAAAACATCCTTTTATTCATGATGCGAATTTGCAAATTTAAACATGAGGTGGCCCTTACAATGAACCATTACGTGTCGGGCAACACGTATGGCTTTCATGCAAATAAAATGAAAACAAGAAAATATTACTCTTCAAGGAGAGTGACCCGGATGATCTTTTCAGCCTTCCAGTTCTGGATTCCCATCCCTGGTGCGCACGGCTTTATCCACCGGTCCATGTCACAGTCGCTATCAGCGTCGTCACTCATCATGCAAATGTGATCCGGATCCAGCATTCCGGCACTAGTAAAAGTGACTGACGCACGACGTCCTCTGCCTTGTCCTGAGCCTTGGCCCGGCTGATACCCCACTCCGAAGCGATCTTTCTTCGCGAAGACATCCATCATTCTGCCCCAACCAGGAGCCTCTCCACTCTTCACCACCTCGGCGGCCTGTTTGTACGAAGCTATGGACGGTTTCTCCTCCTCTTTAGCAAACAGAGCATTCTCCACCTTAATGGTTTCAAAAGCTTGACTGGGCATCTCCCAGATTTCACCATCCATCTCCACGTACTTAAATGAGGACAAGTGGCTGACAAAGATGTCCTCCTCCCCACACACAGTGACGACTTGGCCCTCCCATATGTACTTCAATTTTTGATGCAAAGTCGAGGTAACTGCCCCAGCAGCATGAATCCATGGCCTACCCAACAAGCAACTGTATGCCGGCTGAATATCCATGACATAGAAAGTTGACTTGAACACCTCAGGCCCAATCTTCACTGGCAGCTCTACCTCCCCGAATACGGCCCGCTTCGACCCATCAAAAGCCCGTACAATCAAATCAGTCGGGGTCAAAATCAGCCCATCACAATTAAGCTTCGCCAGAGCCTTCTTTGGCAACACATTTAAAGAGGAGCCGGTATCGACCAGCACGTGCGAAAGCACGGCTCCTTTGCATTCCATTGCGATGTGTAGCGCCCTGTTGTGATTCCTTCCATCCACCGTCAAGTCCATATCAGTGAAACCCAGCCCATGGCTGGCATGAACATTGGACACCACAGTTTCCAATTGGTTGATTGTGATCTCCTGAGGAACATAGGCCTTCTTCAAGATTTTCAGTAAAGCCTCCCTATGCCCCTCAGAGCTTAACAGCAAAGACAAAATGGAGATCTTGGAAGGAGTCTGCTGCAGATGGTCAACCAACTTATACTCAGATTTCTTGATGATTCTCAAAAATTCTTCCGCGTCATCATCAAGTTTATCTTCCGACCCCGCATGCGCCGGCGTCACCACAGGAGTATTTCCATCCACCACAGCCTTCCCTTTTGCCCTGGCTAAAGCCTCGGCCTTTTCTTTTTTATCTTTTTCTCCCTCTCCTCCCCTCAGGGCCTCCGGAGTAAATAATCTCCCACTGCGAGTGAAACCGCTGGTACCGGCATTATCCACCTTTGAAATGGTGGTTTCACTTGCAACCTGTTCCTCTAACTTCTCCCCATTACAGTATACCTCCCCACCATAATGCCACGGCACGACATCATCTTTGTCGTAGGGAATTGGTCCAGGTACCGTGATGGTAACTGGAGCCGCTTCAGCAAGATTTGACAAATCCACCGGGTCGAAATAAATCGTTATGGTGGAGACTTCCTCTTCTTCTTTATCAGCCCTCTCAATCAAGATACTCCCCTCGCCCATCAGACCCTGGACATTCTTCCTCAGAAGCTCACACCCATTGACAGAGACAATGCACTCAGCACACTCATAGCCACAGCCTAGATAAACCCCATTTTTCAACAACAAACCCTTGACCTCAGCCAACGGAGTCTTCAACTGATCCACAGACCACAACCCAACTCGGTTCTCCTCAGAGATTGCATTCACCCCCCTTTGACCATGCGCGGGCATGGGATTAGCGTTAACATTGGGAGATGGTGCGAAGTTGATAGCCTTAGAATCCACTAGGTCTTGAACTGTGTGCTTAAAAGCTTTACAGTTCTCAATATTATGCCCAGGCGCACCTGAGTGGAATTCACACTTTGCATTCTCGTCATAGCTGGCTGGCCTTTGATCAGGTCTCAAAGGTGCCAGAGTCCGCGTTTGCACAAGCCCCAAATCTGTCAATTTCTTAAACAGGAAGGAATAGGTCACCGGAGGTCTGTCAAATTGCCTGTCCACAGCTCTCCCCCTGACTTGGTACCCAGCCCTCTGCGGCCTCTGCTGGAAGGGTTGCCTTTGCTGTTGTTGCTGCTGCTGTGGTTGTTGTTGTTCAGCAGGAATGGTTACCGCAGCGGTGTGCTGAAAGTAACGATCCCTACTGGGCCCTCGTTGAGCATACACAGCACTTGTGTCACCCTCCTTCTTCCTCTGACCCCCATTACTACTGAATGGCTTCTTTGACCCCGAAGAAGAAGAAGACGCAGTACCCTGGATTTTCCCCATTTTCAGCCAACTTTCTATCCGTTCCCCAGCCACCACAATATCAGAAAAATTGGTCACCGGACAACCAACCATCCTCTCAGCAAACGCCCCCTGCAGGGTCCCCATAAACAGATCCGACATCTCTCGGTCAACCAGAGGAGGTTGCACTCTGGCCGCCAACTCTCTCCACCGCTGAGCATACTCTTTAAACCCTTCATTGTTCTTCTGAGACATACCCTGCAGCTGGGTACGGCTCGGAGCCATGTCAGCATTAAACTGATATTGCTTGAAGAAAGCATCCCCAAGATCCTGCCAATTCTTAATGTCCGAGGATTTCAACTTGGTATACCATTCCAGGGAACCTCCGGACAGGCTGTCCTGGAAAAAATACATCCACAGTTTCTGATCCATTGTATATGCAGAAATTTTGCGGACAAAGGCCTGAAGATGCGTCTCCGGGCAAGAACTCCCATTATATCTATCAAATGTTGGCGCTTTAAACTTCTGTGGGATCACAATCCCCTCAACAAGCCCCATATTCGACATGTTCACCACCCCAGGAGT
This sequence comes from Lathyrus oleraceus, assembly GCF_024323335.1. NCBI lineage: Eukaryota > Viridiplantae > Streptophyta > Magnoliopsida > Fabales > Fabaceae > Lathyrus > Lathyrus oleraceus. The sequence goes on from NC_066580.1 coordinate 1,339,812, forward strand.
GGCATAACTTTCCAGCACCTTAATCTTCTCAGCCAACAGCTGAATCTCCTTGCTTTGAGGCTGAACATTATACTGACCCAAAGGCTCGTTGTGCATCGAGAACTGATCAGCCTCTCTGTCTTCCTCCCTATCCTCATCGAAGCCATAGAATGGAGGCACAAAATTATTCTTCAGATTCTGCCCCGGTTGGCCACCAGCACCAGTATTATTCACCACACCAATAGTTGTCCTCTTTCCGCCGTCACGAGACCCCAGCCCCTGGTTGGAGACTCCATCCAGGTTAACCCCGCTGTTTGCTGCAGAAGCCCGCTCGAGCTTCTCGACTTTGTCTGCTAGAGCCTTCTGACCAACTGCAAAGCCTTGCATGATGTTGATCAGCTCAGTCATTTTGTCCTTCAGCTCGAGGATGTCTGTATTGGGAAGATCCATGAGTCTAGGAGTATTGCGCCTGGTGTAGTATCTGTGAGGGCGTGTTGAGTGCAAGGGTACAACTCTACGAGCGCGAGCAATGATTCCTACAAAACAGCAAACAGGTTAATATGCATGAATGCAACGTCTATCCATATGAGGAAGATTCTGTCCTTTGATTCTGGTTTCATCGAGACAGATAATATTTCACCAATAACATTTTGACATCCAGATGTCTCTCAACCAGATTCTCAATCCATAATACTCCCCATATGGCTAGACGTAGGTTTGGTGCAGATGAATGCAAAATGAGAATGATGCAGATGAATGAATGCAATGGGCTATCCTCCAAGTCATCTGGTCATCAACTGCTCTGAACCACAGCCCTGATCTCTGAACGGATCACAACCATCTGAGGGCGAAAATGTAACCACAAATCTGACTCAAGGGTTCCGAAATAAACGGAACTGACAGATACATCATCATCATCAGACAACCTCTGAGCAGATCACCATAACCATCTGAATCGGCCCGGGGAATCCTGAAATAAACGGATCCCCACTGATAAATAACTCGGACAGCACTCCGGCGTCTCGGCAATAAATGACCATAAATCCGACTTATAAATAAGACTCTGATCCACGGAACAAAAAGTCACCATCAAAGTCACCATCTGAAAATGCATCTGAAAGAACCACCCTCCCATCACAGGTAAATTCTAATCAGGTCACCCTAAGGCGGATAATAGTCTCGACAATCGGGCAAAGATACTCAATGGGTTTGCCCTTTCGGGTGTGCCATTGTAGCTCTCCTAAGATCGTCTAAACCGAAGATCCGGGAAATGATCGGTCACCAGAGTCAACAGCTCAAATGAAGTAACTCAACCAAAGTGGATACTCCATAGAGGCAAGCACTATCAAATGAACCTCGTCCGGCTTGTGGTACATCATGTTGCCAGGCACATGTTGACCTAACATGAAGGAGGCAACATGAGACCACACTAATCATAGGTGTATACTCGGGCCTGGGTTTTAGCCCCACTCAGAACACCCACCCCCACAGAGGAACCACCTGCACAGAGGACGGCAACATGATAGTATGATGCATGCAAATATTTATGCAAATATATACACAGTCAGAATAATAAATGCAATAAATAAAGCGGCACAAACAACCTAAACTATCCTAGAACGCTAGGAGAGACTCGCTTAGGGAAGATGGACCAGCACAGGTCAACATCTTGAAATTCCCCAGTGGAGTCGCCAGCTGTCGCATCCGCGAAAAACAACCGGCGAGCTGAAACAAAAACACAACACAGAGCCGCCACTGCGTGTTATTTATCCCAAGATAGGGAAAGGAAACGCTCAGAGAAACCTGGAAAGGAAATGGTCTCGCGACCAAAGAGAAAGGGTAAGGGAGTCGGTTACGCAAGGGGAAGGTATTAGCACCCCTCACGTCCGTCGTACTCGACGGGATCCACGTTCTAGAAGAAAGAATAGGTTGCTAAAACATCACACACACACACACACCGAAGACAACACAGGTGGGGTTAAGGGGGAGAGAGCTCGATAGGACGTCGCATCCTATGCCTACGTATCTCGTCTGGAACGAGAATCAGAGCTGCCGTAGTTCGGCTTACGCACGCCAAACAACACACGCACCCACAGGCAAACCTGGAGCCTGAATGCCAATCACTGGGCTTACATCAGCATCCGAACCAAAACGCGCACAGAACGGCAAACGTGGAGCCCGACCGCCAATCACTGGACTTACGTCGGCATCCGAACCAAAACACACACCAGAAAATAACAAGCGAACACACACAAAAAGAAAAAAAGTGCCCGGAGAGACCTCGCACGGTCTCCTGTAACACCCCGATAATAATAAAATAATTATTTGAATTGAGTTAGTAATTTATTTATTAATTTAATTAAATAATTGGAAATTTTATTATTATTATTATTGGATTATTATTTTGGAAAATATATAAGTGGGACTTAAGGAAATATCCCATTTGGTAAGAAAAGGTTTTACGTGAAACAGAGAACGATCGTGAAAGAAGAGGAAAAGGGCAAAGAGACAGAGCGAGGGCTGAAGGTTGAAGAAGGAAGGGCTTGAGCTTAGAGATTCGCCGGATTAACTCAGGTAAGGGGGGTTTATCGTCAATTAACGGGTATTATGGGATAATATGTCATGGGTAGTGATAAGCTGTTGATTGACCCTAATTGGGAATTGTGAATGCTGAAATTTTGTTGGATGAACCGTGTTAGGAGTTGAAATTTAGTCGGTAATTGAGTCTGTTGTAATTTCCCGATCGTATGGCTTTTTACGGAATCGGATTCGGAGGTCCGGAAGTCCTCCAATGGCGGAAAATGCGGAGAATTCTGCATTCTGCCTTGAGTTAGCGCAGGAACAGCTTCTGTCTTGCGTTAACCGGTTAACCCAGGGTGTTAACCGGTTAACACTGTGTTGGATTATGAATATGTGCTGTTTTGTCTGCGTTAACCGGTTAACCCAGGGTGTTAACCGGTTAACACTGTTGTAATTTCTGATATTTGGCTGTTTGTGCTGCGTTAACCGGTTAACCCAGGGCGTTAACCGGTTAACACTGTTAAATTTTGAGACAGAAGGCGTGTTGTGCTGCGTTAACCGGTTAACCCAGGGCGTTAACCGGTTAACGCTGTTGCAGAGTGGAAAAATGTTAACTTTAATGTTGTGTGCCTATTTGAGGGTTGGCCTATGTTGGCCTAAGATGTAATAGAGATTAATTCCCGCTGTTTTGAGCAGTATAGATATTAGTGGAGTGTGCTAATATTGTGGTTGTTGTTTGGCATGATATAATATGCTTTTGTGATAAATTGTGTTGATAATGTGGAATGGTATACATGATGTTGTGAATGTGTGCATTTGTGAATAGACTATTTTATGGCTTAGAGTGTGAGCATGTGTCTATTCTTGATTATCGTTGATGTTGCATTGCTAGGTGATTAGCATGCGTATTGTGGCCTTCGGGTGGTAGCTAATTCCCATGGTGAGGAATTAGTGAGTAAATCATGTTGATTGTTGTTGTTGTTGTTTGCATGCTAGGTGATTAGCGTGCATATCATGGCCCATTTGGGGTGGTAGCTAATTCCCATGGTGAGGAATTAGTGAGTGAGTCACTATGTCTCAAATGAGTGGGACTAGTGAGCTTGGTAGCCGTGCCTGGATTTGGACGGTGAGGTTGAACTATATGTTCACAACATAGTCGGTACCGCATGCATAAGAGTCTCATTGCACAATGAATGTATGGCATATGATATGAATGGATGTATTCCAGTATCGTATGTGTGTTGTGTGTTGTGTTGTTAATGTCGAATATGATGGAGATTTTACTGTTGAATAGGATGGTTGGATGGATATTGCCGTTGCTGAGTGCGTAGCTTGATTAGGGTGAATTAATGTGTTATTTACTTAGCATTACATGTTGTTCTATAATGCTTATTATATTGATTGAAGAACTCACCCTTACATCTATTTTTCAGGTAACGAGCAGTGAGTTGAGTAGAAGCTAGTGCTATGGAGTTTAGTGTCGTCCTAAGTGGGTCGTGCTCTGGTAGATGTAACATCGGGAGGGGATGTTTGACCATGTTTTAATTTAGTTGTTGATCAACTTTACACGTAATGTAGTACATGCTTTGAATGTTGATGTTTTGTATCCGCTGCGTATTATGCAACTGTTTTATTTGATAAATAAATGAGCATGACAGGATGTTTTGATAAATGTTTGTGAAATGATTGTGTGACACCCTTCGGGGCATAATTACTCTGATTAACATGTTATTATTTTAATTAAATAATTTGGGGTATTTAGAAGGGTGTTACATTAGTGGTATCAGAGCCTGGTTGGTCGTGTTGAGTCGTAGTTATTCTGTTCCCCTGTACGGGATAGGTGTTGTGTAACCCTATCAGTACTTATTTGTTTTAGTTGTTGGGTTTTCAGAATAGAGATGGCTGGAAGAGGTAGAGATGATGCTGCGATTGCTGAGGCTCTGGGTATGCTAGCTGGAGTACTTGGAGGAAATCCGAATGTTGTGGGGATGGGAGCTGCTCGTCAGTTGAGTGAGTTCCAGAAGAACAACCCTCCGATGTTCAAAGGAGCATACGATCCAGATGGTGCTCAGAAGTGGTTGAAAGAGATAGAGAGGATCTTCAGAGTAACTGAGTGTGCTGATAACCAGAAGGTCAGGTTCGGTACACATATGCTGTCAGAAGAAGCTGATGATTGGTGGGTTGCTACCCGCACTGAGTTGGAAACTGCTGGAAATGCTGAGATTACTTGGGCTGTGTTCAGGGAAAGATTCCTGAGGAAGTACTTTCCAGAGGATGTCAGAGGGAAGAAAGAGATAGAATTCTTGGAATTGAAGCAGGGTAACAGGTCTGTTACTGAGTATGCTGCGAAGTTCACAGAGCTGTCAAAGTACTATACTCCTTATAGTGAGGCTGCTGGAGAATTTTCGAAGTGTGTGAAGTTTGAGAACGGGTTGCGTCCCGAGATCAAGCAGGCAATTGGATATCAGCGAATCAGGGTGTTTTCTGATTTGGTTGACTGTTGCAGGATTTTTGAACAGGATTCCAAAGCCAGAGCAGAGAGCTATCAGCAGAGGGTTGATAGGAAGGGTAAGAATCAGGTTGATCGTGGGAAACCGTATGCAGCTGGCAAAGGTTTCCAGAGGCAGAGTGGGATGAAGAGGCCTAGTGGAGGAGATTCTAGTGCTCTTGTTAAGTGTTACAGATGTGGTCAGGCTGGACATCGTATCCATGAGTGTACCAGTAATGAGAAGAAGTGTTTCAAATGTGGAAAAGGTGGTCATTTGGCTGCAGATTGCCGGTTGAAGACTGTGACTTGCTTCAACTGTGGAGAGGTGGGTCATATCAGTCCACAGTGTCCTAAGCCAAAGAAAGAGAATTAGTCGGGAGGCAAGGTTTTTGCTTTATCAGGTTCTGAGACTTCTGCAGATGATCGTTTGATCCGAGGTACGTGTTATATTAATGGCTTTCCTCTTGTAGCTATTATTGACACCGGTGCTACTCATTCTTTTATATCTTTGGATTGTGCTGTGAAGCTTAAGTTAGAAATATCTGAGATGTTTGGTAGTATGGTGATTGATACTCCTGCGAAGGGTTCAGTGACTACTACTTCAATTTGTTTAAGTTGCCCTTTGAGTATTTTTGGTAGGAACTTTGGGATAGACCTTGTGTGTCTTCCATTAGTGCAGATTGATGTTATCTTGGGTATGAACTGGTTGGTGTTTAACCGGGTTTCTATCAATTGTTTTGATAAGACTGTGATATTTCCTGAGATTGAGGAAGGCAAGAGTTTGTTTCTATCAGCGAGGCAGGTGAATGAGGAAGTAGCAGATGGGGCAGAGTTGTTTATGCTGTTAGCGACTTTGGAGGCTAAAGATAAACTGGTGATTGGTGATCTAGCTGTGGTGTGTGATTTTCCTGATGTGTTTCCGGAAGAAGTGAATGAATTACCGCCAGAGCGTGAAGTTGAGTTCTCGATTGATTTGGTACCTGGTACTAGACCGATATCGATGGCTCCTTATCGTATGTCTGCTGTTGAGCTAGCTGAATTGAAGAGTCAGTTGGAAGATTTGTTGGATAAGAAATTTATTCGTCCGAGTGTGTCACCGTGGGGTGCACCAGTGTTGTTGGTTAAGAAGAAAGAAGGTACTATGAGGTTGTGTGTGGATTACAGACAACTGAATAAAGTGACGATCAAGAATCGGTATCCTTTACCGAGGATTGATGATTTGATGGATCAATTGGTTGGTGCTAGTGTGTTCAGCAAGATAGATTTGAGATCTGGGTATCATCAGATACGTGTGAAGACTGAAGATATTCAGAAGACTGCTTTCAGAACAAGGTATGGACATTATGAGTATTCTGTAATGCCTTTTGGGGTGACTAATGCGCCTGGAGTATTCATGGAGTATATGAATAGGATTTTTCATCCGTATCTAGATCAGTTTGTTGTGGTGTTTATTGATGACATTTTGGTGTATTCGAAATCGGAAGAAGAACATGCTGAGCATTTGAGAGTGGTGTTGGAAGTTCTACGAGAAAAGAAGTTATTTGCTAAACTCTCAAAATGTGAATTTTGGTTAGAAGAGGTTAGTTTTCTTGGTCATGTGATTTCAAGAGGTGGTGTTGCTGTTGATCCTTCTAAGATAGAAGCGGTGTCTAAGTGGGAAGCTCCGAAGTCAGTTTCTGAGATAAGAAGTTTTCTTGGACTTGCAGGTTACTATAGGAAGTTTATTGAGGGATTCTCTAAGTTGGCGTTACCGTTGACAATGTTGACCAGAAAGGGGCAAGCGTTTGTTTGGGACTCAAAATGTGAAGAAGGTTTCCAAGAGTTAAAGAGAAGGTTGACTAGTGCTCCTATTCTGACATTACCGAGTTCGTCGGAACCATTTGAGGTTTACTGTGATGCTTCATTGTTGGGTTTAGGTGGTGTGTTGATGCAGAATAAGCAGGTTATAGCTTATGCTTCGAGACAACTAAGGGTTCATGAGAGGAACTATCCGACGCATGATTTGGAGTTGGCAGCTGTGGTATTTGTTCTAAAGTTATGGAGGCATTATTTGTACGGGTCAAGATTTGAGGTTTTCAGCGACCATAAGAGTTTAAAGTATTTGTTTGATCAGAAAGAGCTGAATATGAGACAGAGGAGATGGTTAGAGTTTCTGAAAGATTATGACTTTGGTTTGAATTACCATCCGGGTAAAGCAAACGTAGTGGCTGATGCATTGAGTCGGAAATCATTACATATGTCTATGTTAATGGTTAGGGAATTGGATTTAATTGAGCAGTTTAGAGACTTGAGTTTGGTGTGTGAGAGTACTCACAATAGTGTTAAATTGGGAATGTTGAAGTTAACAAGTGGTATTCTGGACGAGATCAGAGAGGGTCAGAAATCCGATATGCTTTTGGTTGATAAGTTGACTTTAGTGAATCAAGGTCAAGGTGGTGAATTCAGAGTTGATGAGAATGGTGTTTTGAAATTTGGTAGTCGGGTGTGTATTCCGAATGTTATTGAACTTAAGAAGAGTATTCTGGAAGAAGGACATCGTAGTGGCTTGAGTATTCATCCTGGAGCCACGAAGATGTATCATGATTTGAAGAAGTTATTTTGGTGGCCGGGAATGAAAAGAGAAATTGCGAGTTTTGTTTATTCTTGTTTGACTTGTCAGAAGTCAAAGATTGAGCACCAGAAGCCGTCTGGGCTAATGCAACCGTTGGCTATTCCAGAGTGGAAGTGGGATAGTATCAGTATGGATTTTGTTTCTGGTTTACCAAGGACAAATAAGAATTTTGAGGCTATTTGGGTGATTGTGGACAGATTAACAAAGTCGGCTCATTTCATTCCGATCAGAATGGATTATCCGTTAGAGAGACTAGCTGAGTTGTATATTGAGAAGATTGTAAGTTTGCATGGTATCCCGTCTAGTATTGTTTCGGACAGAGATCCTAGATTTACATCGAAGTTCTGGGAAGGTTTGCAGAAGGCTTTGGGAACTAAGCTGAGATTGAGTTCTGCATATCATCCGCAGACTGATGGCCAGACTGAGAGGACGATTCAGTCATTAGAGGATCTTTTGAGAGCTTGTGTTTTGGAAAAAGGAGGTGCTTGGGATTGTTATTTGCCTTTGATTGAGTTTACCTACAACAATAGTTTTCATTCGAGTATTGGTATGGCACCGTTTGAAGCTTTGTATGGTAGGAGATGTCGGACACCTTTATGTTGGTATGAGTCCGGTGAGAGTGCGGTGGTTGGACCGGAGATTGTTCAACAAACTACGGAAAAGATTAAGATGATTCAGGATAAGATGAGAATTGCTCAGAGTCGTCAGAAGAGTTATCATGATAAGAGGAGGAAATCACTTGAGTTCCAAGAGGGAGATCATGTGTTTCTTCGTGTTACTCCGATAACTGGTGTTGGTCGAGCCTTGAAGTCGAAGAAGTTGACACCTCGATTTATTGGTCCTTATCAGATTTTGGAGAGGATAGGGGAAGTAGCCTATCGTATCGCTTTACCGCCGTCGCTTGCGAATTTGCATGACGTTTTTCATGTGTCTCAGTTGAGGAGGTACATTCATGACCCGTCGCATGTAGTCCAAGTAGATGATGTACAGGTGAGAGATAACCTGACTGTTGAAACATCACCTATGAGGATTGAGGATCGAGAGTTGAAGCAGTTGCGGGGTAAAGAGATTGCCTTGGTGAAGGTAGCTTGGGGAGGACCAGCAGGTGGCAATGTGACTTGGGAACTTGAGAGTCAGATGAAAGAGTCTTATCCGGAGTTATTCGCTTGAGGTATGTTTTCGAGGACGAAAACTCTTTTAGTGGGGGAGAGTTGTAACACCCCGATAATAATAAAATAATTATTTGAATTGAGTTAGTAATTTATTTATTAATTTAATTAAATAATTGGAAATTTTATTATTATTATTATTGGATTATTATTTTGGAAAATATATAAGTGGGACTTAAGGAAATATCCCATTTGGTAAGAAAAGGTTTTACGTGAAACAGAGAACGATCGTGAAAGAAGAGGAAAAGGGCAAAGAGACAGAGCGAGGGCTGAAGGTTGAAGAAGGAAGGGCTTGAGCTTAGAGATTCGCCGGATTAACTCAGGTAAGGGGGGTTTATCGTCAATTAACGGGTATTATGGGATAATATGTCATGGGTAGTGATAAGCTGTTGATTGACCCTAATTGGGAATTGTGAATGCTGAAATTTTGTTGGATGAACCATGTTAGGAGTTGAAATTTAGTCGGTAATTGAGTCTGTTGTAATTTCCCGATCGTATGGCTTTTTACGGAATCGGATTCGGAGGTCCGGAAGTCCTCCAATGGCGGAAAATGCGGAGAATTCTGCATTCTGCCTTGAGTTAGCGCAGGAACAGCTTCTGTCTTGCGTTAACCGGTTAACCCAGGGTGTTAACCGGTTAACACTGTGTTGGATTATGAATATGTGCTGTTTTGTCTGCGTTAACCGGTTAACCCAGGGTGTTAACCGGTTAACACTGTTGTAATTTCTGATATTTGGCTGTTTGTGCTGCGTTAACCGGTTAACCCAGGGCGTTAACCGGTTAACACTGTTAAATTTTGAGACAGAAGGCGTGTTGTGCTGCGTTAACCGGTTAACCCAGGGCGTTAACCGGTTAACGCTGTTGCAGAGTGGAAAAATGTTAACTTTAATGTTGTGTGCCTATTTGAGGGTTGGCCTATGTTGGCCTAAGATGTAATAGAGATTAATTCCCGCTGTTTTGAGCAGTATAGATATTAGTGGAGTGTGCTAATATTGTGGTTGTTGTTTGGCATGATATAATATGCTTTTGTGATAAATTGTGTTGATAATGTGGAATGGTATACATGATGTTGTGAATGTGTGCATTTGTGAATAGACTATTTTATGGCTTAGAGTGTGAGCATGTGTCTATTCTTGATTATCGTTGATGTTGCATTGCTAGGTGATTAGCATGCGTATTGTGGCCTTCGGGTGGTAGCTAATTCCCATGGTGAGGAATTAGTGAGTAAATCATGTTGATTGTTGTTGTTGTTGTTTGCATGCTAGGTGATTAGCGTGCATATCATGGCCCATTTGGGGTGGTAGCTAATTCCCATGGTGAGGAATTAGTGAGTGAGTCACTATGTCTCAAATGAGTGGGACTAGTGAGCTTGGTAGCCGTGCCTGGATTTGGACGGTGAGGTTGAACTATATGTTCACAACATAGTCGGTACCGCATGCATAAGAGTCTCATTGCACAATGAATGTATGGCATATGATATGAATGGATGTATTCCAGTATCGTATGTGTGTTGTGTGTTGTGTTGTTAATGTCGAATATGATGGAGATTTTACTGTTGAATAGGATGGTTGGATGGATATTGCCGTTGCTGAGTGCGTAGCTTGATTAGGGTGAATTAATGTGTTATTTACTTAGCATTACATGTTGTTCTATAATGCTTATTATATTGATTGAAGAACTCACCCTTACATCTATTTTTCAGGTAACGAGCAGTGAGTTGAGTAGAAGCTAGTGCTATGGAGTTTAGTGTCGTCCTAAGTGGGTCGTGCTCTGGTAGATGTAACATCGGGAGGGGATGTTTGACCATGTTTTAATTTAGTTGTTGATCAACTTTACACGTAATGTAGTACATGCTTTGAATGTTGATGTTTTGTATCCGCTGCGTATTATGCAACTGTTTTATTTGATAAATAAATGAGCATGACAGGATGTTTTGATAAATGTTTGTGAAATGATTGTGTGACACTCTTCGGGGCATAATTACTCTGATTAACATGTTATTATTTTAATTAAATAATTTGGGGTATTTAGAAGGGTGTTACATCTCCTGCCTACATACCTCGTCTGGAACAAGGATCAGGGCGATGTAGTTCCCCCTCAAGGGAAAGAAAAACTAGCCAGAAACCAAGGGAAGACACACTACCAGGGAGCTGGACTCGAGCCTAGTGTTGTCATGCATCGTTACCCTATGTTCAGGTTTCTACCTACTTGCACAACTGCAAGCTAATCCTATCCAGGAAGAAAGCAAGCATACAAGCATACAGGCATCAATCAAAATAAAACAAGCATTTCAAACAAATATTCACTTAGCACACACTATAACCAATCAAGTGAGGCTCAAACAATGGGTTTGACTGCCGAAGCAAGTCATCTGTACATGGGTAGTATTCGCTCTTAACCTTGCCATTACGAGGCTAAGGTGAAGCAGATGAAAGGTGAGTGAAGATTAGACTTCACAGCTCTTATCCCTAACCAGGGAGAGCTTCAGACAAAGGAGCGTGGGTCCAGAATGGAGGGACCCTTCTACGCTCAAAGACTCTGACTCGATTGTGCAACAGCACAGGATCTTGGGTTTGTGTCCCAATGCATCAACACACAGCCGTGTGAGCAGAGGGACGACTCACAGAATAGTGGGGGATAGATTGCATATCCCTTTGATCCACCAATTGCCTCATAGAGGTCTTTCACCTGCTTGGCACAAATGTAAACAACCACAAACATCGCCTCTTAAGGAGGACTTCAGACAGTTGCCTGGCCAAGTAACAGGCCAGGTCTTCCAGACTACATGAAGAATAGAAGTCCTACCTCAAGTGGTTTAAAAACCAAGCAGCAGCAAGCAAGTTCTTAAAGAACTGTAAGCAACTTAATGTACCTGAAATCAATCAAGTATCATCAGTACTCAGACAGACAAACAGTAAACAGCAAATTGTTAATCAATTAATCTGTACAATGCAAGTTAATGCACACAAGTGCAAGCTATAAGCTCAAGCTCAAGCATCACAACCTACAACACAAAGTCAAGTTAGTTTATAAACATCAACCAAATTCAATTCAAATTGCCTTGAAGCAATCTCCTTAAGCATTGTGCATTTCATCCTGAAAATCCAAACCAAATGTGAGAAACTAGACCACTAGGCCAAGCCTAGGGTCCAAAAGGGAGAAAAAAATCTAAACAGCAAGCCAAACCAATCCAAAATCAAATTAAAACCATTCAAAAGCAAATGCAATTGGTCCCATGCTTATACCATTTACCACATTCATTTCATGACCAAAACATCACAAACTAGGTCAAATGCAACATCCAATGTCCAAACAGAATAACTTCAATCAAAAGCATACCAAAACAATTCCAAAAATCCTCAAATAATTCACACCTAAACAGGACCTATTCAAGGTATAGCATGTCAATTTTCAGCTCAATTGGACAAAAGGAACTAGGTCAATGAAAATCAAGAAATCCAGACACAATTATTCAAGCCAATTCATAGCACCAACACATGCATTCACTTCAAAAATTCACAAAACAGTGAAATCAATTAAGAAATGAATGGGACCAAAACAGTGATGTCCTACAATGTGTCAACAATCAGCATACCAAATTTCATCTTTATCCAAAACCATATGAGAATTTCACAAAAGATATACCAACATGTGTCACACAATGTTACCAAATGAACCAACAGTGAAGAAAATTATCAATCAATTGGAAAATGTCATAGAAAAATCCAGAACAATTCACATGTTATCTTGACATACCAATGATCATTCATGCAAAATTTCAATCCAATCCAACAATCATAGGCCAGGCAAAAGAATTCATGAAGTTGACCTAGCTAGGTGTGACACAAATTGTCACACCTAAGTTCAAAAAATCATATCTCACTCCACAGGTATCCAAAAATCAAAAACTTTATATGTAAATCACCATCAACATGTCTAGAATAAGCTCAAAAAATTTCAGGCATTTCTTTTAATGTATGAGTATTTCACAATGAAAATGGCAAAACATGCACAAAAATGACATAAGTCAAAGATCAATAGGCCAGGTCAACATTTCACCATGCACAACTTATAAAACCATGCCTATAAAAAACTAGAGGGAAAAATAGGATCCAACAAAAAAACTCTCATAATTTTCTGATTATCCAATATTTTCTATGATTTTTTAAAGTTAAAATGAATTAAGTGAAATAATTATTTAAGTGTTATTTGAATAAAATGGATTTTAAGTTACTGCAGTGGCATAATGGTAATAATCCCAGGCCAAGGCAAAACGACACAGTTTCATTAATTGAGGTGTCGACGTGTGATTGGTCCAGATTGGCGCTAAACATGTTTTGAATTTGAAAAGCGCTGAAGGAAGATCCAACACGGGAAAATTTCCAGAAACACGCCTCCATTGCCGTGTTCAAGTTCATCATCATCTTCCAAATTCGATTTCGCTCATTTCTCAACCAAATCTCACAATCGGCATATGGTTGGAAAGGTCTAAGTGTGAGGATCACGAATATGTAACCTAATCAACCTACATCTAACTACACAATCCGGATCGAGCGATTAAAGTTTCACATTCAAATCTTAAAATCAACATAACTCTTCCTACAGTTCATCATAATCAAAACTAAGCACATCATGATTATCTACACGGAATGAACTTCAAAACGCCTATGGACTTTCAAAGAATCATGAGATTCGAATTTCATGTACCTTGAGATGGCAGTGCGAGGTTACACGCGTTCCAGCTTTGGTTCGTGTGAAACAGGTGAAGATCAACGTCCAGGAAGGTGATTGGAACAGTCGTGGTAGCTCAGCGATGCCTCAATTGCAAAAAATCACCAAACTCCATGAATGCACATGCCTTGGACAGTCACGAATTTTGAGTTGTTTGCCAATGAATTACCAAAACAGATCGAAAAGAAGATGATTGGAGATGGCAGCAAAAAGAATCACACGAATTGATGAAGAATTGAAGGAGTTTTGTTGAATTTTGTTCTTGAAGGTTCTTGGTGAATTTTGAGAATTGGAGGGAAAAGTAGTTAGAGATTTTGTGAATTGTGATTCTCATCAGAAGTTGGTTATGATTAAGATTATATACTTCCAACTAATCAAGCTTTTAATCATCCAATTAGCAAAAGTGAATGGTAATTAGCAAAATGTCATTTTCAAAGCAAGGGCAAAAATGCCATTTCACAATAGGCCCTGTGACAGCTCATTGACAGCTCACACACTCTCAAAATGACATGTGTGATGTGTTGCAACTTGTCCCATGGTCATTGGTTGTGTATTTTGGATTTTCACTATGCCATGGTAAATTGTATACTTTTCAAGTGCATTTCAAAAGTGAGTTGTTCAAATAATGCACCTTAACATGTTATGACCATTCCAACAATTTCCAAATTGCCTTTGTGAGGTGTTACAAAAATCCCCATTCCAAAATTCTCATTATTTCTCAACTTGGACCATTTTGCCCTTGGATCTTTAATTGTACACTTGAAAATTGACTTTTTGCATTGACCATTTTTGATGAATTCCAACTATGCACCATGAAAGTACATGTCAAATGGAGTTTGCTCATAAAAAGATCACTCAATTTGGACACTCCATGTGGAAGTTATGCCCCTCTGATTATGGGTCATTTTTGAAATTGAATGGACCATAACTTGCCAACCATACATAGGAATTTCAAGTTCTTAGACTTTTTAGAAAGGTGAGAACAAGATCTACAACTTTCATGTTGAACAAATTTTCATTTGAAGCTTCCTTGGACATGTAATTTTGTGGTCCAAAACTTTCCATTTTTGGAAACTTCTATTACAAGTCACTTTCTATTTTTGGCAATTTCTTGTCTGACTTGATTTTCTCCATTCTTGAGCTTTGACATGTCAAATAACACTTGTTCCAACATGAATTAAGTGTATCCAACTCATTTCCCCCTCCAAATCCATTAAATCATGCACAGTTGACCACAGTTGACTTTTTCAACTGATAGATGAATTTGGCAATGCACTGATCAATCTGAGCCCCAATTCTCTGATGAAATGGCTCAAAGGTGAAACCCTAGCCTCAATAAGCACAATAAAACCATGGGATGATCCCCATATCCATCATAGACCCCACCTCCTGATCATGCCCTGATTGGTTGGCCCAATGCAACTGATTAGGGTTGACCAGTGGTCAAAACCCTAATCTCAAAGAATATTCTCCCACACTTGATGATGACAAACCATGATGATGATGAATCATTTCAAACAAGATAAGGACCAATCTCCTTGAGAATCACAAAACCTAATTTGGACCTCCACATCCTCAGATGATTAATGACCAGTCCAATGAAACCCTAGCTTGCACACGACCTCTCCATCTTCTTGATCAAGACTTGTGAGGATGACTTGCACAATGTAACCACATGATATGCAATATGCAATGCCTAATAACCTAAAAATGACATGCAATATGATATGCTAGTCCCAAGAGAGGAGGGCAAATTTTGAGGTGTTACAGCTGCCCCTATTCAATCCACTGTGAACCTGTCGATATGAATAGCCTCGGCTTTCAGATGATCAGGATGAAGAGTGATTGAATACCAAGAACAGACGAACAATTTACACTCTGATGGGAAAATAATTAGCAACGCCTGTCAGCATCGGCAAAGAAACAATCTCTGAAACAAAAATCCGTCTGGAACGGAGAAAGTCGGCTTGATCACCGAAACGGCAACGTCGACCTGGATACCAAAATAAATGGTAACACAGGGATAACCATGGCCTGAACACCACACATCCGCTGGCGATTATTATTCTTTTTCTTTTTATGCTTTTCTTGAACCCCGAAGTTTTCTCTATTTTTTCCATTTTCTTGAACCCCAAAATTTTCTTTCGCGCCAATGATCCCGGATCACTGCATTTGAACCCCGTTCTCCTGTTTGCCAAAATAATGAACCCCAATCTCCAGAAAACACCTCGTGTCTCCTTTTCTCCATTTGAACCCCAGTCGCCTGACGATATCTTGCGATCGCCATTGTGAACCCCATCTCCAGAAAATGCCGCAACATCTCCCTTTCTCCATTTGAACCCCGTCTCCAGAAAATGTCTCCACATCTTCTTTTCTCCGTTTGAACCCCGATCTCCAATCTCTCGTGATAATTCCGCTGGCAACGTCGGAAATAACACCAAACACCACTCTGAGGGCGACATGTCAGAGGGTATACCTTCACAAAGGAAGGTAGCATGTGTATCTCTTCCTCAGAAGACACCTATAACGACCTCCATTGGCCTCAGCCAGAGTCTAAGGTGACACATGAACAGAAGATAATCCTAAGGACCTCATCCCGGATACATTCTTCAACTCCAATCTTCATTTGAACCCCAGAAAATGCCTCAGCATATACTCTTCTCTGATTGAACCCCGATCTCCAGAAAATGTCGCAACATCTCCTTTTCTCCATTTGAACCCCGAGAATCGCGCTGATCGCGTAACGTCTTCTGATATTATTTCCATCTCTGCCCGACGGAAACATTTCCTCCAATATCGCACTACTGGGGAACATTGCTGATCTGACGTCGTGATGCTGAACTCCTCGGAGTACCATCTTCACCATCTGATGAAACCAAACCTTCAAGCGGTAACCACGGCTTGAATCGTGCTGATCGCGTAACCTTTCCATCTCTGCCCGACGGAAAAACTCCTCCAGTATCGCACTACTGGGGAAATACCTTTGATCAAATCATGAGGCCAAACTCCTCGGAGTAACACCTCTACTTCTGGTAAAACCACCTCTCAAACGGTAACCACGGCTTGAGACTAGCTTGTGCTTGCAATATGATGCATGATTGATTTTTTATGCGTAATGCTCCATAATTATGGAAATGCTACGCGATTTATTTTTTCTATGCAACATGCTATGCTTACTCTACATGATGAATGCATAAAAAGCATCCCCCTCAAGGGACTCTTCTGAGGAGCACGAGACACTCTGCTGAGGAACTCGTCAATACTCCAATCTCCACCCCGCTGGGGAATAAGCACTGCTGTTGGGAAAAGGTAACCCTTGCTGGGGAAGAACCTCCTTTGCACCCAATCCGCTCGAGAAACTGCTGGGGATAAGCACCACCAACACTCTGTGGGGATACAACAGTCTTTGACTTGCTGGGGATATCAATCCCGACTCTGCTTCGGGGAACCCTCACAGATACCTGCCGACTTCACTGGGGAAATGCTCACAGATACTCTACTGGGAAACAGCCACCTCCCGGCCTGGCAACTGGGGAAGCACCGATCTGACACCTGCTGGGGGATAACCATCCTGACCCTGCTAGGGAAACGAATGCTGCTCCGCTGGGGATTACCCATGCAATCCACATGAAGGATACACTCAGCTGGGGATGCAAATATCCGTCTGCTACGGAAACTCGTCCAATCCGCTGGTAGGATGAACACTGCTGGAGATATATTTCATTGAAACCCGCTCCACTCGGGGAATAGCAACCTTTGGGCCTGGCTGCTGAGGAAATACCGTTTTACACCTGCCGGGGATAACCATCTTGACTCGGCTGGGGGATCCACAAACTTTGGATCTGCTGGGAATTGGTCCTCTCAGCTCTGCTTGGGGACCTCGCTGGGGAAATGGGAAAAGTTGGTACAGAACACCCGTCGACTCGTCGAACCACGGTATCCGCCTCCCAGTCTCGTATCAGCTTTCCACTTTTGAGAATCCCCAGACTCATCTGGACCTTTTCTGCTCCATCATCTTGTATTCCCAATCGCTCCGCGCTCGACGGAGATCGAACTCCTGGGATTTATACAGATTTTTCAATTTTCCGACTTTGAAGAGTCTTCTTGATTAATTCCAAAGGTCGTCGGACGTCTCAACGTCTCTTCGTCGCTTCTCTACCCCTTCATTCGTCCCTGCCTGGACCCTGCGGGGAATTTCTACAGACTTTCCAATCTTCCGATTTTGAAGAGTCTTCTTGATTAAAATCAAGGATCGTCGTATGTCTCAACGTCTCTTCATCATTCCTTCATACTCATTCGTCCCTGATTGGACTCTATGGGGATTTGTTTCATCAACAGCTTCCACCACAACCTGCAAGTGAGTGAAAACACCCAACAGTACCTGCAAAACAGATCGTCAGATAAAACCGTGCCCCAGGCGTGTCAAGATTTCAACACTTGGGTCACTCAACCTTCCGAATAAGATTTCAAGCTTTCAATCCTATAAACATGCATTGGAAGGGACCTGTATATCTTAAAATGCAAGATTCTTTATCAAAAATATCTGGATGTTTTTGCAATCAAAGCGGTAATGAAAAACAAAAACAAAACTATTTGACTGAATATGCATTTTATTGATTGGAAAGTGTATAGCTCAAATGAGCAATACAAAGGAAGCAATTCCTGAAAAGAGGTAACTGCACAAAAGGAAAAATCTATCCTAATGGCAATGTGAAACCCGTGATCTCATCGAGTTCCAACTCGGTTACACCCCATATGTCCTCAGACTCTCCGTGCTTTCTGCCTTCTGAACAAGACAATTTCGACTGATCCCCACCGGATATTATCCATGATGCTTTAACCAAAGCGCAAACGATCATGCTGGACGCAGTTGTTCGTTTCAATCCCTCTTTTGCCCGGACCGCCCTTTCGGGTTTTCAGTCCACCGGGATACCCATTTTTGCCCAAGTCGCCTTTTCAGGTTTTCGACTTGCCGGGTGTACATTTTTCTTTTTATCCCTAATTTTTGCCCGAACCTTTCTTTCTGTTTTTTGGTTCGCCGGGATGCCCATTTTTGCCTGGACTATTTTGTTCTTTTCGTCCAGCGGGTCTTTTATACGAAATATTTTTTAACTGCGTCCGCATTCACAGGGGATGGAAAATCTTCACCATCCATGGTCGTTAGCAACAAGGCTCCGCCAGAGAAGACCTTCTTGACCACGAATGGACCTTCATAATTGGGTGTCCATTTGCCCCTACGATCATTTTGAGGAGGAAGGATCTTTTTCAGCACCATATCACCTACGTGATATACCCGAGGTCGTACCTTCTTGTCAAAAGCACGCTTCATCCTCTGCTGGTATAACTGCCCATGACAGATGGCTGCTAGCCTCTTTTCTTCAATCAGGCTCAACTCTTCATACCGGGTCCTTACCCATTCAGCCTCTTGCAACTTCACGTCCATCAGGACTCTCAAAGAGGGAATCTGAACCTCAACCGGTAACACAGCCTCCATTCCATATACCAATGAGAAAGGCGTTGCCCCAGTAGATGTTCGTACTGACGTTCGATACCCATGCAATGCAAACGGCAGCATCTCATGCCAATCTTTGTAGGTTACCACCATTTTCTGCACAATCTTCTTTATGTTCTTGTTGGCTGCCTCAACCGCCCCATTCATCTTCGGACGATAGGGAGAAGAATTGTGATGTTCAATCTTGAATTCCCGACACAGTTCTGCCATCATCTTATTGTTCAAATTAGAACCATTATCAGTAATGATTCTCTCGGGAACCCCATATCTGCAAATGATGTCTCTCTTGAGAAACCTGACAACGACCTGCTTCGTCACGTTCGTATAAGAGGCTGCTTCTACCCACTTGGTGAAGTAATCAATAGCCACTAATATGAACCGATGCCCGTTCGAAGCTGTAGGCTCAATCTTTCCGATCATATCAATGCCCCACATAGCAAACGGCCATGGAGACGACATTAAGCTCAACGGATTTGGAGGCACGTGCACCTTGTCAGCATAAATCTGGCATTTATGACACTTCCGCACGAAATTGAAACATTGGGCCTCCATTGTCATCCAATAATAACCTGCTCTCAGCAGCTTCTTTACCATTGCATTCCCACTGGCATGGGTACCGAACGACCCCTCATGAACCTCTTTCATCAATTGGCTTGCTTCTTTATCATCAACACATCTGAGCAAAACCCAATCAAAATTCCTCTTGTACAAAACCCCATCCTTATTCAGGTAGAACACCATGGCTAACCTCCGCAGAGTCTTTCGATCCTTCTTAGATGCTCCCTCAGGATACTCTTGAGTCTCTAGATAGCGCTTGATATCGTAATACCACGGCTTCTCATCATCAGACGCTGTATCAACAGCAAACACATAAGCCGGTCTATCCAGACGACCTACTTCAACACTGGGGAACTGATTCCACCACTGCACCTTAATCAAGGCAACCAGAGTAGCCAAAGCATCTGCCAAAGGATTCTCCTCTCTAGGCACATGATGCATCTTCACCTTGGTGAAAAACGTCAACAATCTCCTCGTATAATCTCGATACGGAACTAAATGAGACTGATGCGTATACCATTTTCCGTTAACCTGATTTATCACCAGAGCTGAATCTCCATATATGACAAGGTTCTTGATTCTCAAATCAATCGCCTCTTCAACCCCCAATATGCAAGCTTCATATTCAGCCACGTTGTTGGTGCACTCAAATGTTAGCCGGGCAGCAAAAGGAATATGGGATCCTTTCGGCGTAACCAAAACAGCACCAACACCGCTTCCATTCACGTTAACGGCCCCATCAAACATCAAAATCCATTCGGATTCAGGGTCAGGCCCCTCCTCCGGGATTGGTTCCTCACAATCTTTCGATTTGAGAAACATGATGTCCTCATCAGGGAATTCAAACTTCATCGGTTGATAATCATCAATAGGTTGCTGAGCGAGGTAATCAGACAATACACTCCCCTTAGTCGCCTTCTGAGAGGTATACTGAATATCATATTCCGTCAAAATCATTTGCCACCTCGCAACCCGTCCGGTTAATGCTGGCTTCTCAAAAATGTACTTGATTGGATCCATCTTGGAGATCAATAAAGTGGTATGAACCAGCATGTACTGCCTTAGTCGGCGAGCAGCCCAGACCAAAGCACATCAAGTTTTCTCGAACAGTGAATGTATTGTTTCACAGTCGGTAAACTTTTTGCTAAGGTAAATTGCATGCTCTTTTCGACAAGACTCGTCATGCCGACCCACTTCACCTTGTGGACCCCTCGAAGGCCGTCAAGTACAGATTAACAGTCTCTCCATAGGGAGGCATCAGAATCAGAGGCTCCTGCAACTTATTCTTTTATTTTTTCAATGCCCCTTGGCAATCATTATTCCGCCTGACCGTTTGATCTTTTTTTTGCTTGAATGGGTTCCCACGTGGCTGTTAGGTGAGATATGAACCGTGAAATGTAGTTCAATCTACCTAAGAAACCACGCACCTCCTTCTCCGTTCTTGGTTCAGGCATTTCTCTTATTGCTTTTACTTTGGCAGGATCAACCTCGATTCCTTTCTCACTCACAATGAACCCCAGCAATTTACCGGACCGTACTCCGAAAGTGCACTTGTTCGGATTCAACCTCAGTCTGAACTGTCTCAACCGGTCGAACAACTTGGCCAGATCTACCAAATGCCCTTCCTCTGTTTGGGACTTTGCTATCATGTCATCAACATAGCATTCAATTTCATGATGAATCATATCATGAAACAAAGTCACCATGGCCCTCTGGTAAGTAGCACCGGCGTTCTTGAGACCAAATGGCATCACCTTGTAACAAAAGGTGCCCCACGGCGTAATGAACGTTGTTTTCTCCATATCATCTGGCGACATTTTGATTTGATTATAGCCAGAAAAGCCATCCATGAAGGAAAACACCGAGAATTGAGTTGTATTGTCTACCAACACGTCAATGTGAGGTAATGGAAAATCATCCTTCGGACTAGCTCTGTTCAGATCTCGATAGTTCACACACATTCTCACTTTCCCATCTTTCTTCGGGACTGGCACAATGTTCGCAACCCATGGCGGATAATTAGTGACAGCTAGGAAACCAGCATCCCACTGCTTCTGCACTTCTTCTTTGATTTTCATCGCCATGTCAGGTCGAGTTCTGCGCAACTTCTGCTTCACTGGAGGACACTCAGCTCTCAACGGTAGCTTGTGCACAACGATATCGGTATCCAACCCTGGCATATCTTGATAAGACCAGGCAAAGATGTCGACATACTCTTTCAACAACACTACCAATCTGCTCTTAACACTTTCCTCCAAAGCAGCCCCGATTTTCACCTCTTTCTTAACCTTGTCGGTACCCAGATTCACAACCTCAATCGGCTCTTCGTGCGGCTGAATCACCTTCTCCTCTTGTTTCAACAACCTGGCTAATTCACCTGGCAGTTCACAATCTTCTTCATCTTCTTCTTCAGCAAGATAGATTGGATTGTCGAAGTCATACAAGGGTGTAACAGGACTGTTATCAATGAGATCCGGAGAAGAATCGCATCTGCATGAATGTTGATTCATGCATTGCTTTAGAACCGGTGTGAGAAATTGAAAAGAAAAAATGAAAACATTGCCATTTTTATTTGTTTTTATTTTTAAACTGCAAAAATAAATGAAAAACACGGAACACCGCTTTTAATTGAAAAACATCCTTTTATTCATGATGCGAATTTGCAAATTTAAACATGAGGTGGCCCTTACAATGAACCATTACGTGTCGGGCAACACGTATGGCTTTCATGCAAATAAAATGAAAACAAGAAAATATTACTCTTCAAGGAGAGTGACCCGGATGATCTTTTCAGCCTTCCAGTTCTGGATTCCCATCCCTGGTGCGCACGGCTTTATCCACCGGTCCATGTCACAGTCGCTATCAGCGTCGTCACTCATCATGCAAATGTGATCCGGATCCAGCATTCCGGCACTAGTAAAAGTGACTGACGCACGACGTCCTCTGCCTTGTCCTGAGCCTTGGCCCGGCTGATACCCCACTCCGAAGCGATCTTTCTTCGCGAAGACATCCATCATTCTGCCCCAACCAGGAGCCTCTCCACTCTTCACCACCTCGGCGGCCTGTTTGTACGAAGCTATGGACGGTTTCTCCTCCTCTTTAGCAAACAGAGCATTCTCCACCTTAATGGTTTCAAAAGCTTGACTGGGCGTCTCCCAGATTTCACCATCCATCTCCACGTACTTAAATGAGGACAAGTGGCTGACAAAGATGTCCTCCTCCCCACACACAGTGACGACTTGGCCCTCCCATATGTACTTCAATTTTTGATGCAAAGTCGAGGTAACTGCCCCAGCAGCATGAATCCATGGCCTACCCAACAAGCAACTGTATGCCGGCTGAATATCCATGACATAGAAAGTTGACTTGAACACCTCAGGCCCAATCTTCACTGGCAACTCTACCTCCCCGAATACGGCCCGCTTCGACCCATCAAAAGCCCGTACAATCAAATCAGTCGGGGTCAAAATCAGCCCATCACAATTAAGCTTCGCCAGAGCCTTCTTTGGCAACACATTTAAAGAGGAGCCGGTATCGACCAGCACGTGCGAAAGCACGGCTCCTTTGCATTCCATTGCGATGTGTAGCGCCCTGTTGTGATTCCTTCCATCCACCGTCAAGTCCATATCAGTGAAACCCAGCCCATGGCTGGCATGAACATTGGACACCACAGTTTCCAATTGGTTGATTGTGATCTCCTGAGGAACATAGGCCTTCTTCAAGATTTTCAGTAAATCCTCCCTATGCCCCTCAGAGCTTAACAGCAAAGACAAAATGGAGATCTTGGAAGGAGTCTGCTGCAGATGGTCAACCAACTTATACTCAGATTTCTTGATGATTCTCAAAAATTCTTCCGCGTCATCATCAAGTTTATCTTCCGACCCCGCAGGCGCCGGCGTCACCACAGGAGTATTTCCATCCACCACAGCCTTCCCTTTTGCCCTGGCTAAAGCCTCGGCCTTTTCTTTTTTATCTTTTTCTCCCTCTCCTCCCCTCAGGGCCTTCGGAGTAAATAATCTCCCACTGCGAGTGAAACCGCTGGTACCGGCATTATCCACCTTTGAAATGGTGGTTTCACTTGCAACCTGTTCCTCTAACTTCTCCCCATTACAGTATACCTCCCCACCATAATGCCACGGCACGGCATCATCTTTGTCGTAGGGAATTGGTCCAGGTACCGTGATGGTAACTGGAGCCGCTTCAGCAAGATTTGACAAATCCACCGGGTCGAAATAAATCGTTATGGTGGAGACTTCCTCTTATTCTTTATCAGCCCTCTCAATCAAGATACTCCCCTCGCCCATCAGACCCTGGACATTCTTCCTCAGAAGCTCACACCCATTGACAGAGACAATGCACTCAGCACACTCATAGCCACAGCCCGGATAAACCCCATTTTTCAACAACAAACCCTTGACCTCAGCCAACGGAGTCTTCAACTGATCCACAGACCACAACCCAACTCGGTTCTCCTCAGAGATTGCATTCACCCCCCTTTGACCATGCGCGGGCATGGGATTAGCGTTAACATTGGGAGATGGTGCGAAGTTGATAGCCTTAGAATCCACTAGGTCTTGAACTGTGTGCTTAAAAGCTTTACAGTTCTCAATATTATGCCCAGGCGCACCTGAGTGGAATTCACACTTTGCATTCTCGTCATAGCTGGCTGGCCTTTGATCAGGTCTCAAAGGTGCCAGAGTCCGCGTTTGCACAAGCCCCAAATCTGTCAATTTCTTAAACAGGAAGGAATAGGTCACCGGAGGTCTGTCAAATTGCCTGTCCACAGCTCTCCCCCTGACTTGGTACCCAGCCCTCTGCGGCCTCTGCTGGAAGGGTTGCCTTTGCTGTTGTTGCTGCTGCTGCGGTTGTTGTTGTTCAGCAGGAATGGTTACCGCAGCGGTGTGCTGAAAGTAACGATCCCTACTGGGCCCTCGTTGAGCATACACAGCACTTGTGTCACCCTCCTTCTTCCTCTGACCCCCATTACTACTGAATGGCTTCTTTGACCCCGAAGAAGAAGAAGACGCAGTACCCTGGATTTTCCCCATTTTCAGCCAACTTTCTATCCGTTCCCCAGCCACCACAATATCAGAAAAATTGGTCACCGGACAACCAACCATCCTCTCAGCAAACGCCCCCTGCAGGGTCCCCATAAACAGATCCGACATCTCTCGGTCAACCAGAGGAGGTTGCACTCTGGCCGCCAACTCTCTCCACCGCTGAGCATACTCTTTAAACCCTTCATTGTTCTTCTGAGACATACCCTGCAGCTGGGTACGGCTCGGAGCCATGTCAGCATTAAACTGATATTGCTTGAAGAAAGCATCCCCAAGATCCTGCCAATTCTTAATGTCCGAGGATTTCAACTTGGTATACCATTCCAGGGAACCTCCGGACAGGCTGTCCTGGAAAAAATACATCCACAGTTTCTGATCCATTGTATATGCAGAAATTTTGCGGACAAAGGCCTGAAGATGCGTCTCCGGGCAAGAACTCCCATTATATCTATCAAATGTTGGCGCTTTAAACTTTTGTGGGATCACAATCCCCTCAACAAGCCCCATATTCGACATGTTCACCACCCCAGGAGTGGCATAACTTTCCAGCACCTTAATCTTCTCAGCCAACAGCTGAATCTCCTTGCTTTGAGGCTGAACATTGTACTGACCCAAAGGCTGGTTGTGCATCGAGAACTGATCAGCCTCTCTGTCTTCCTCCCTATCCTCATCGAAGCCATAGAATGGAGGCACAAAATTATCCTTCAGATTCTGCCCCGGTTGGCCACCAGCACCAGTATTATTCACCACACCAATAGTTGTCCTCTTTCCGCCGTCACGAGACCCCAGCCCCTGGTTGGAGACTCCATCCAGGTTAACCCCGCTGTTTGCTGCAGAAGCCCGCTCGAGCTTCTCGACTTTGTCTGCTAGAGCCTTCTGACCAACTGCAAAGCCTTGCATGATGTTGATCAGCTCAGTCATTTTGTCCTTCAGCTCGAGGATGTCTGTATTGGGAAGATCCATGAGTCTAGGAGTATTGCGCCTGGTGTAGTATCTGTGAGGGCGTGTTGAGTGCAAGGGTACAACTCTACGAGCGCGAGCAATGATTCCTGCAAAACAGCAAACAGGTTAATATGCATGAATGCAACGTCTATCCATATGAGGAAGATTCTGTCCTTTGATTCTGGTTTCATCGAGACAGATAATATTTCACCAATAACATTTTGACATCCAGATGTCTCTCAACCAGATTCTCAATCCATAATACTCCCCATATGGCTAGACGTAGGTTTGGTGCAGATGAATGCAAAATGAGAATGATGCAGATGAATGAATGCAATGGGCTATCCTCCAAGTCATCTGGTCATCAACTGCTCTGAACCACAGCCCTGATTCTGGTCATCAACCATCTGAGGCCCGGGG
Organism: Lathyrus oleraceus; assembly: GCF_024323335.1. Taxonomy (NCBI): domain Eukaryota; kingdom Viridiplantae; phylum Streptophyta; class Magnoliopsida; order Fabales; family Fabaceae; genus Lathyrus; species Lathyrus oleraceus. The sequence goes on from NC_066580.1 coordinate 1,365,799, forward strand.
AATCCTGAAATAAACGGATCCCCACTGATAAATAACTCGGACAGCACTCCGGCGTCTCGGCAATAAATGACCATAAATCCGACTTATAAATAAGACTCTGATCCACGGAACAAAAAGTCACCATCAAAGTCACCATCTGAAAATGCATCTGAAAGAACCACCCTCCCCTCACAGGTAAATTCTAATCAGGTCACCATAAGGCGGATAATAGTCTCGACAATCGGGCAAAGATACTCAATGGGTTTGCCCTTTCGGGTGTGCCATTGTAGCTCTCCTAAGATCGTCTAAACCGAAGATCCGGGAAATGCTCGGTCACCAGAGTCAACAACTCAAATGAAGTAACTCAACCAAAGTGGATACTCCACAGAGGCAAGCACTATCAAATGAACCTCGTCCGGCTTATGGTACATCACGTTGCCAGGCACATGTTGACCTAACATGAAGGAGGCAACATGAGACCACACTAATCATAGGTGTATACTCGGGCCTGGGTTTTAGCCCCACTCAGAACACCCACCCCCACAGAGGAACCACCTGCACAGAGGACGGCAACATGATAGTATGATGCATGCAAATATTTATGCAAATATATACACAGTCAGAATAATAAATGCAATAAATAAAGCGGCACAAACAACCTAAACTATCCTAGAACGCTAGGAGAGACTCGCTTAGGGAAGATGGACCAGCACAGGTCAACATCTTGAAATTCCCCAGTGGAGTCGCCAGCTGTCGCATCCGCGAAAAACAACCGGCGAGCTGAAACAAAAACACAACACAGAGCCGCCACTGCGCGTTATTTATCCCAAGATAGGGAAAGGAAACGCTCAGAGAAACCTGGAAAGGAAATGGTCTCGCGACCAAAGAGAAAGGGTAAGGGAGTCGGTTACGCAAGGGGAAGGTATTAGCACCCCTCACGTCCGTCGTACTCGACGGGATCCACGTTCTAGAAGAAAGAATAGGTTGCTAAAACATCACACACACACACACACACCGAATGCCAATCACTGGGCTTACATCAGCATCCGAACCAAAACGCGCACAGAACGGCAAACGTGGAGCCCGACCGCCAATCACTAGACTTACGTCGGCATCCGAACCAAAACACACACCAGAAAATAACAAGCGAACACACACAAAAAGAAAAAAAAGTGCTCGGAGAGACCTCGCACGGTCTCCTGCCTACATACCTCGTCTGGAACAAGGATCAGGGCGATGTAGTTCCCCCTCAAGGGAAAGAAAAACTAGCCAGAAACCAAGGGAAGACACACTACCAGGGAGCTAGACTCGAGCCTAGTGTTGTCATGCATCGTTACCCTATGTTCAGGTTTCTACCTACTTGCACAACTGCAAGCTAATCCTATCCAGGAAGAAAGCAAGCATACAAGCATACAGGCATCAATCAAAATAAAACAAGCATTTCAAACAAATATTCACATAGCACACACTATAACCAATCAAGTGAGGCTCAAACAATGGGTTTGACTGCCGAAGCAAGTCATCTGTACATGGGTAGTATTCGCTCTTAACCTTGCCATTACGAGGCTAAGGTGAAGCAGATGAAAGGTGAGTGAAGATTAGACTTCACAGCTCTTATCCCTAACCAGGGAGAGCTTCAGACAAAGGAGCGTGGGTCCAGAATGGAGGGACCCTTCTACGCTCAAAGACTCTGACTCGATTGTGCAACAGCACAGGATCTTGGGTTTGTGTCCCAATGCATCAACACACAGCCGTGTGAGCAGAGGGACGACTCACAGAATAGTGGGGGATAGATTGCATATCCCTTTGATCCACCAATTGCCTCATAGAGGTCTTTCACCTGCTTGGCACAAATGTAAACAACCACAAACATCGCCTCTTAAGGAGGACTTCAGACAGTTGCCTGGCCAAGTAACAGGCCAGGTCTTCCAGACTACATGAAGAATAGAAGTCCTACCTCAAGTGGTTTAAAAACCAAGCAGCAGCAAGCAAGTTCTTAAAGAACTGTAAGCAACTTAATGTACCTGAAATCAATCAAGTATCATCAGTACTCAGACAGACAAACAGTAAACAGCAAATTGTTAATCAGTTAATCTGTACAATGCAAGTTAATGCACACAAGTGCAAGCTATAAGCTCAAGCTCAAGCATCACAACCTACAACACAAAGTCAAGTTAGTTTATAAACATCAACCAAATTCAATTCAAATTGCCTTGAAGCAATCTCCTTAAGCATTGTGCATTTCATCCTGAAAATCCAAACCAAATGTGAGAAACTAGACCACTAGGCCAAGCCTAGGGTCCAAAAGGGAGAAAAAAATCTAAACAGCAAGCCAAACCAATCCAAAATCAAATTAAAACCATTCAAAAGCAAATGCAATTGGTCCCATGCTTATACCATTTACCACATTCATTTCATGACCAAAACATCACAAACTAGGTCAAATGCAACATCCAATGTCCAAACAGAATAACTTCAATCAAAAGCATACCAAAACAATTCCAAAAATCCTCAAATAATTCACACCTAAACAGGACCTATTCAAGGTATAGCATGTCAATTTTCAGCTCAATTGGACAAAAGGAACTAGGTCAATGAAAATCAAGAAATCCAGACACAATTATTCAAGCCAATTCATAGCACCAACACATGCATTCACTTCAAAAATTCACAAAACAATGAAATCAATTAAGAAATGAATGGGACCAAAACAGTGATGTCCTACAATGTGTCAACAATCAGCATACCAAATTTCATCTTTATCCAAAACCATATGAGAATTTCACAAAAGATATACCAACATGTGTCACACAATGTTACCAAATGAACCAACAGTGAAGAAAATTATCAATCAATTGGAAAATGTCATAGAAAAATCCAGAACAATTCACATGTTATCTTGACATACCAATGATCATTCATGCAAAATTTCAATCCAATCCAACAATCATAGGCCAGGCAAAAGAATTCATGAAGTTGACCTAGCTAGGTGTGACACAAATTGTCACACCTAAGTTCAAAAAATCATATCTCACTCCACAGGTATCCAAAAATCACAAACTTTATATGTAAATCACCATCAACATGTCTAGAATAAGCTCAAAAAATTTCAGGCATTTCTTTTAATGTATGAGTATTTCACAATGAAAATGGCAAAACATGCACAAAAATGACATAAGTCAAAGATCAATAGGCCAGGTCAACATTTCACCATGCACAACTTATAAAACCATGCCTATAAAAAACTAGAGGGAAAAATAGGATCCAACAAAAAAACTCTCATAATTTTCTGATTATCCAATATTTTCTATGATTTTTTAAAGTTAAAATGAATTAAGTGAAATAATTATTTAAGTGTTATTTGAATAAAATGGATTTTAAGTTACTGCAGTGGCATAATGGTAATAATCCCAGGCCAAGGCAAAACGACACAGTTTCATTAATTGAGGTGTCGGCGTGTGATTGGTCCAGATTGGCGCTAAACATGTTTTGAATTTGAAAAGCGCTGAAGGAAGATCCAGCACGGGAAAATTTCCAGAAACACGCCTCCATTGCCGTGTTCAAGTTCATCATCATCTTCCAAATTCGATTTCGCTCATTTCTCAACCAAATCTCACAATCGGCATATGGTTGGAAAGGTCTAAGTGTGAGGATCACGAATATGTAACCTAATCAACCTACATCTAACTACACAATCCGGATCGAGCGATTAAAGTTTCACATTCAAATCTTAAAATCAACATAACTCTTCCTACAGTTCATCATAATCAAAACTAAGCACATCATGATTATCTACACGGAATGAACTTCAAAACGCCTATGGACTTTCAAAGAATCATGAGATTCGAATTTCATGTACCTTGAGATGGCAGTGCGAGGTTACGCGCGTTCCAGCTTTGGTTCGTGTGAAACAGGTGAAGATCAACGTCCAGGAAGGTGATTGGAACAGTCGTGGTAGCTCAGCGATGCCTCAATTGCAAAAAATCACCAAACTCCATGAATGCACATGCCTTGGACAGTCACGAATTTTGAGTTGTTTGCCAATGAATTACCAAAACAGATCGAAAAGAAGATGATTGGAGATGGCAGCAAAAAGAATCACACGAATTGATGAAGAATTGAAGGAGTTTTGTTGAATTTTGTTCTTGAAGGTTCTTGGTGAATTTTGAGAATTGGAGGGAAAAGTAGTTAGAGATTTTGTGAATTGTGATTCTCATCAGAAGTTGGTTATGATTAAGATTATATACTTCCAACTAATCAAGCTTTTAATCATCCAATTAGCAAAAGTGAATGGTAATTAGCAAAATGTCATTTTCAAAGCAAGGGCAAAAATGCCATTTCACAATAGGCCCTGTGACAGCTCATTGACAGCTCACACACTCTCAAAATGACATGTGTGATGTGTTGCAACTTGTCCCATGGTCATTGGTTGTGTATTTTGGATTTTCACTATGCCATGGTAAATTGTATACTTTTCAAGTGCATTTCAAAAGTGAGTTGTTCAAATAATGCACCTTAACATGTTATGACCATTCCAATAATTTCCAAATTGCCTTTGTGAGGTGTTACAAAAATCCCCATTCCAAAATTCTCATTATTTCTCAACTTGGACCATTTTGCCCTTGGATCTTTAATTGTACACTTGAAAATTGACTTTTTGCATTGACCATTTTTGATGAATTCCAACTATGCACCATGAAAGTACATGTCAAATGGAGTTTTCTCATAAAAAGATCACTCAATTTGGACACTCCATGTGGAAGTTATGCCCCTCTGATTATGGGTCATTTTTGAAATTGAATGGACCATAACTTGCCAACCATACATAGGAATTTCAAGTTCTTAGACTTTTTAGAAAGGTGAGAACAAGATATACAACTTTCATGTTGAACAAATTTTCATTTGAAGCTTCCTTGGACATGTAATTTTGTGGTCCAAAACTTTCCATTTTTGGAAACTTCTATTACAAGTCACTTTCTATTTTTGGCAATTTCTTGTCTGACTTGATTTTCTCCATTCTTGAGCTTTGACATGTCAAATAACACTTGTTCCAACATGAATGAAGTGTATCCAACTCATTTCCCCCTCCAAATCCATTAAATCATGCACAGTTGACCACAGTTGACTTTTTCAACTGATAGATGAATTTGGCAATGCACTGATCAATCTGAGCCCCAATTCTCTGATGAAATGGCTCAAAGGTGAAACCCTAGCCTCAATAAGCACAATAAAACCATAGGATGATCCCCATATCCATCATAGACCCCATCTCCTGATCATGCCCTGATTGGCTGGCCCAATGCAACTGATTAGGGTTGACCAGTGGTCAAAACCCTAATCTCAAAGAATATTCTCCCACACTTGATGATGACAAACCATGATGATGATGAATCATTTCAAACAAGATAAGGACCAATCTCCTTGAGAATCACAAAACCTAATTTGGACCTCCACATCCTCAGATGATTAATGACCAGTCCAATGAAACCCTAGCTTGCACACGACCTCTCCATCTTCTTGATCAAGACTTGTGAGGATGACTTGCACAATGTAACCACATGATATGCAATATGCAATGCCTAATGACCTAAAAATGACATGCAATATGATATGCTAGTCCAAAGAGAGGAAGGCAAATTTTGAGGTGTTACACACCCAAGTCAAAGGGACTGAACAAGCCAATCACTTTCATCCGACAACAGGAGATGAGAGGCTTAAAGACATAATGACAGTAGTGGAATTAAAATCAATAGGACTTTTTCTGCATAGCTTTCTCTTTGTTTTCTTGACAATTTCCTCTTACTAGGATTTCTGTCTCCTTGTACACAAATCGCCTGTTTATAGGCCCTCTTTCAAAATCAATACAATTTTATTTCCAAAAAATACTATTGTTTTACTTCCTCTGTTTTGTTTGCATAAACGTCCATTGATTTAGTTTGAATTGATATATGCATTTGAATATGACTGATGTTTACCGAAAATACGTGCATAAAATAGCAATAACAGTTACTAAAAGACTTTAGGGTCGAGGATAAGGTCTAACCATGCTTTCCAACAAGTCCGGTTGCAAATCCTTTCCCCAGCAAAAACCGGTTATTTCCCAGAAGAGGTTGGCATCACCAGACAGACTGGTCATCTCTCCCATCCCCAGCCAGGCTCTGTTGAATATTTCTATCATCAGACATCCCCAGCTAAGAAAGGGTCATCAATACAAGTATCTCCAACCAGAATATTGGGATTTATTTTCCCCTGGAAGAACTTTTCAGACGCATAATTCATTCATTACATCATTTCACAGCATACGCATGCCTACAACATTCGCATTTATTTCCGAAAGCATAAAACATCTCATGCATCATGACATAACATGAAGCTAACTTTATTTTTCAGGTTAATTATCCCCCTGATACAGTCAAAACAAAGGTCCATTCGGACGGATATCTTTATCGATTACGTTCAAGATTCAAATACATCCCTCAGATATAGTCTATATGAACATTCATTCTGACAAGCATTCTGATATCCTCCTAATGGTGGCATCTTTAAGCCCATCCCAGACATTTACTGCAAAAACAACAAATATTATCAGATACAACCTAACGTACGGTTCATTCTGATTCAGCTCAACATATGACTCCTTCAACTCAGATGCGATCTAACGTACGATCCATTTTGATCCTCAAATCCTCAGATACTGCCTAGCGTACGGTACATTCTGGGGTGTAGTCTAGCATACGACTACTTTCTTCTTCAGATACAGCCTAACGTACGGCTCATTCTGCAACTCCAATACGGTCTAGCGTACGACCTATTTGGACCTTCAAATCCTCAGATACTGCCTAGCGTACGGTACATTCCGGGGTGTAGTCTAGTGTACGACTACTTTCTTCTTCAGATACAGCCTAACTGTCATACCCCAAAAATTACCCATCATTTTTCCTAAAAAAAAAAAAAAAAAAAAAAAAAAAAAAAAAAAAAAAAAGAAAGAAAAAAAAAATTTAATTAATTAATTAATTAATTAATTAATTAATTAAATAATTAAAATAAATAAATAAATAAAATATAACAAATTATTTTGGACTTGGGTCTCCCTCAGTCCAAGCCCATTACCCACGAAATTAGTCTATAAATACTGAAGTTTCAGTAGGGGGAGTGAGACTTGGAGTTTACACTGGGAGATTCACTGGAGAAAGAAGGAAGAGAAGCAAAACACTCTGAGGTTTCCTTGGAACAAAACCTTGAGGAAAAAGAAAGAAAGAGAACAGAGAAGGACGGATAGAAACTTTGGCATAGGAACCCTGCCTACCCGGAGAATTCAGAGTAAAGAAACTCTGCAGGCAGCCCATCTGCACCGAAGCCATCGCCGTCCAATTCCCGCTGCCTAACTTATTCCGATACTACAAGTGGTCAATCCCTTCAACCTTGAATTGGCAAACAGGTTTGCGTATCTCTATTGTTTATACTTTCAATTGGCCATATCTACATATATAATGCATCATGATTAAATGTTGATATATAATTTGCTTTCGTATGGGAATTTAAATATGCCTGAATACCCTGAATGTTTGACCATGTTATTCCTGTGATAAAATGCCATAAAATTCAAAGTTCCTAACATGGGGCTGTTTTCAAATTCAAAATCCGTGGCCTTCGCTAGGCGAGGCAGAGGCGAACGAGACAGTACCTGATTCTTCTAGTCTGTTTTTTTTTTATGTTTTTATCATAGCCATGCATTATTCATCATATCCTATTTATTGTTGTGATATTTCTCCGGTGTAATCTTCGATTGCACCCTGATTTGGTGTTCTAACATGTTTCTTTTTTTGAGTTTCGTAAAGGTTCACATATCCCAGGAAAAGGTTATTGGCTAGGTATTCCACTTTATTTGTGGGATACCCTTGTGGAGTTTCACCCTAAATTAATTTTTTAATGTATTAATTTCTAATGTATTAATTTTTTAATATATTATTTTTAATAATTTTAATGTGGAGTTTCATCCTAATTATATAATTAATTGTAAAACTTTGCCTTTGAATAAGTGATCTTGGACCTCTCTTTGTTGCCTTACGATTACGATATTACGGTCATGTCCCGCGAACGTGGGGATACCCTTAGCAAAGACCCTTCGGTTAAATCATCATAAAATAAATTATAGTCCCTCGGATGTTGCCTTCGAATATACAACTTTGTCCCTCGATGACCCTCCGATGTTGCCTACGGTTAAATGATGATAGTCCCTTCGAATGCTAAGGTATCCTCATAACTGTTGCCTTCAATGACCAATCGATGACCCTACGATGACCCTTTTACATCCAAAGGATAAAACTACTTATTTCTCAATAATAAGGACAGTTTTACCCTCACAAGGATAGGAAATACTCATAAAGACCTTGGGTCGGTATAACTCTTAATTGCTGGCTCACAACCTAAAACATTTTTTCACACCTCACACCTTTCAAAATACCTTCAGAAAATCACCACTTGGTATACATTCATACTAGAATCATTACCGAGTTATATTTTTCTAAACAATATTCAAAACTAAACGAGATAATCACTTTGTATACATTCATACAAGAATCATTACAAAGTTAAATTCTCTTTTCAAAACAATTTTTCTAAACAATTCACAAACACTTTTTTTCAGACAAAAATAATATAAGTGATCGAGCAATTAAGAGCCCATGGATAACCATGGATACAAAGGGTGCTAACACCTTCCCTTTGTATAATGTACCTCCCGAACCCAAAATCTAAATTAAGGTCTTTCCTGTTCTTTTCCACCTTTCCTTATTGGATAAAAGAAAAGTCGGTGGCGACTCTTGCTAACCGCGACATTGCGATAAAAAGCAAAACACAAAAAGTCCAGTTCACCGTATGACAGAACTGGCGACTCTGCTGGGGAGCCTAAATATTTAAAAAGAGAGGTTACCTTAAAAACAAGATCACTTATTCAATTTGTCTGATTTATTTTTAAGGGATTGCTTGGGTATGTTATGCTTGAGTGAAAGATCCTACACCCGGATCTAGTGTACCTTAGGTAAGTAGCAAGAGATCATCGCGACTGTCCGGCGTATACTGGAATGGTCAAAATGATGGCTACGGTTAATGTGGCACTTTGGATGTCCTGATGTTCCTCATGTTAGTTGAGGAAATATTTGGCATTCGCGTGGTGTCATAAAAGCATTAACCAGACCTTTAGAACCCTAATTGACTCATCCTGGCCATTAGAAAGTAGTGAGATAACTGGCTTCGGTTCCGACTGGAGTTGGTTGAGACTCGATACTACACTCTTTGAGATTGGACTTTAGGGAAGCTTCGGTCAACCACTTGGTGTTGCACTGAAGTGGACTTAAGGAAAGGTCAATGATTTGAGATCCTTCTAGAACCCGGTTACTATTCTAAGACAGGTTGAACCAACCAAACTTCAGTGGGGAGGGTATTTACCTATGGAACTCACGCAAGCCTTAAAACCTAGGAATGATTGTTGTGTGACTTGCTTGTGCTTGTTATTTATCTAACAACATGACATCATAACAACATAACATCATAACATCATGGCATTGTACTAACCATTTCAAGGATTTAGGGATTTAACTCTGCTAAAAAAAAAAAACAGAAAAAACAAAAACAAAAGCAAAAACAAAAGAGAAAAGAAAAAAAAAGCTCTTTTTGTTAGTTTATGCAAAGTTAAATCCCGAAAGTCCTTGAAAACATTTCATACATTGCATTGCATCGCATAACAGGTATTCTAAAGGATCAGTGTTCTCACGATTTTCCAATCAAACAGATTCCAGCAGATTCAAACAGATTGAACAATGGCTCTCGAACAAACTGTCAAAGATCTCCAGGCCCAGAATGCTCAATTCCAGGAAATGATGCTGAGCTTATCTAAGGGGCAGGAAGAACTGAAAGCTCTTTTGATGGAGAAGAAGAAGGACCAGAAGCCTGTGGGTTACATCAACCCGGGGAGAAGGCTTAAGGGACAGGTTACAGGAGTCAAGATTAGAATTCCGAAGGATTCAGAAGAAGAGACCGAGAATGATTCGGAAGATGAGAATCCTAATCTCGTCAATTCTGAGGACGACGATGAAGATTATGAACATGAACAGTACTCTCCGAAGGATGATAAGTACAAGTTGCTGGAAGAACGTATGCTAGCTATGGAGGGGCAGAAAGTGCCCGGTCTGGATTTCGAAAGCTTGGGTCTGGTCTCTGATGTGGTCATTCCCCGCAAATTCAAGGTTCCCATTTTCACTAAGTATGATGGTGCCTCTTGTCCTCAGATGCATCTAAGGGCTTATGTGAGAAAGATTCAGCCGCACACTACTGATAAGAAACTGTGGATCCATTTCTTCCAAGAGAGTCTGTCTGGCACACAGTTAGAGTGGTATTATCAGCTTGAGAGCTCTAACATCCGCACATGGACTGATTTAGCAACAGCTTTCTACAAGCACTATCAGTATAATTCTGAGTTAGCGCCTACTCGGCTACAGCTACAAAATATGACTATGGGCTCTAAAGAAAGTTTCAAAGAATATGCTCAAAAGTGGAGAGATTTGGCTGGCAGAGTCAAACCCCCTATGACTGATCGAGAGTTAGTGGACATGTTCATGGGTACACTGACTGGCCCATTCTACAGCCATCTACTGGGAAGTTCCTCGTCAGGTTTCACTGAACTTATCTTGACAGGTGAACGGGTTGAAAGCGGCATTCGAAGTGGAAAGATACAGGCAGCTACTTCTGCAAGCACCAAAAAGTCCTATCAGGGAAAGAATGAATCAAATGCTGTGTACAGTGAGAGGAAGCATAACAAGAAGAATCGTGACCATACTGTTGGGGCAGTTACAATTGCCGCACCGCCATCTCAGAACTTCCAACACAGACAAGATAGGTCGAGAAGACAGTTTACCAAGATCAATATGACTTTAACCCAAGCACTGCAGAGTATGTTAAAGGCCAATTTGATTACCCTCAGAGGCCCTCCTGCAAATCCCAACACTACTTCTCCTCGTTATAATCCCAACGCCAGGTGTGCCTATCACTCCGATAGCCCCGGGCATGATACGAATGATTGCTGGTTGTTGAAGAACAAGATTCAGGATATGATCGACGCTGGAGAAATTGAATTTGATCCTCCGGCGACCCCCAATGTCATCACAGCACCTATGCCTAATCATGACCAGAATGTTAATGTTGTGGACGACAATTCTCACGTTACTGACGTTGCTGATTTAGCATCTCCTCTCCTGATCGTTAAGAAGAATTTATTGCAAGCTGGTTTATTTCCAGGTTGTGCTGAAGATTGCGATCTCTGTGTACTCCGACCCAATGATTGTTTGAAGTTGAAGAACGGCATTCAACGGCTGATGGATGATCGTACAATTCTATTTGAAAGGGTTCCTAAGGTGGACAACTCTATTGAAGAGGTATCTGTGATTGCTAGGTCCAAAGCTCCAGTGAAGATTACCGCTACTAGAGTGCCTGTGAAGATTACCGCTGAGCCCAAAGTGGCTCTCCTGATTATTACCGCACCTGGCCCCGTGCCATATTCTTCCAGCAAAGCTATTCCGTGGAACTATGGAGGCGACGTTTACATCCATGGCATAAAGCAGGTTGGTAGTTCTGCTAATCCTAATGATATTGTGGGGACTAGTAAAGTTACTCGAAGTGGAAGGATCTACTCCCCAGAAATCTCACCTCCCGCTCCCGAAATTCGAGGAAAAAGACCAGTCAATCCTCCTCAGTCAGAGACATCGGTCGAAGTTACTTCTGAAGATGTTGCCAAACAGGAAATGGAAGAGATGCTGAAAATCATCCGTAAGAGCGATTTTGATGTAGTGGAACAATTGGGGCATACTCCGTCTAAAATCTCAATGTTGTCCTTGTTATTATCCTCTGAATCCCATGCCAATGCATTGATGAAATTCTTGAAGACCGCTCATGTGCCTCAAGAAACATCCGTCGATCAATTCGAACATTATGTTGCTAATTTGACTGTTGACAATGGCCTAGGCTTTTCCGATGCTGACCTGACGCCAGCAGGAAAGAATCACAATAAAGCTCTGCATATCTCCATCGAGTGTGAGGGGATCACCCTGGCTCACGTGTTGATCGACAACGGCTCTTCCTTGAATGTGCTCCCGAAAGCTGTACTCGATAAATTTGACTACAAAGGCATTGAACTGAAACCTAGTGATGTTGTGGTGCGTGCTTACGATGGTGCGAAGAGTGTTGTCTATGGTGAAGTGATTCTCCCTATCAAGATAGGACCTCAAGTCTTCAACACTACCTTTCACGTGATGGACATTCGTCCCGCCTACTCCTGCTTGTTGGGGCGCCCTTGGATCCATGGGGCAGGTGCGGTAGCTTCGTCGCTTCATCAAAAGCTGAAGTATCCAATAGCAGGCATGGTTGTCACTATATGTGGAGAAGAAGAGTATATTGTCAGTAGTGTGCAAGCCTTCAAATACGTCGAGATGGATGGTGAATTCTTTGAGACTCCTTCTCAGTCATTTGAAGTGGTTCCTCCACCCAGTCCTGTCCTTAAGCCAACTCCCCTTGTGCCCAAGGTTGTTCGTGCTCCCCCTGTCATGATCTCTCTGAAAGATGCTCAAGCCGCGATTGAAAATGGTGATCGTGCTGGTTGGGGTCAACTGATCAATGTACCGTACAAGTCTGATAAAGCTGGCCTGGGGTTTAACTCTGGAAAGATAGTCAAAAATCAGATTAATGCTATGGAAGATGCTGATGGTGATTGCGACTTGGATAGCTGGATTTTCCCAACAATTGGTGACGGACTCAACAATTGGAAGACTGAAGACATTATCCCGATTTCCTTTAGTCAGAAGTAATTGTTATTGTTTATTCTAGAATTGCAAATTTTAATTTTCTTTTACAATCAAACTTCTTAAAGCATTGTGTCTATGCCCGAGGCACAATGGCTAATTTGTTAGGGGTTTGTCATTTTCATAAGCATATTCATATTCAATAGATCAATGGACTTTTTGCATTCAAATATTGCGCTCTTTATCTTTCCTGTCATTTTTCAAACAAGCTATGTTTCTTGCACACACTCACGTAACAATTTGCCGATCCATATCCACTCTGGATCCTGTTGGTAATGACTCTGCTACTGTTCATTATGACTTTGAAAATCCGATCTACCAAGCCGAGGATGGAAGCGAGGAAGATTGTGAAGTCCCTGGAGAACTTGCCCGACTACTGCAAGAAGAAAAGACTATACAGCCGCATGAGGAATCAATTGAAATTGTAAATCTGGGTACTGAAATAAACAAGAAAGAAGTCAGAGGTTTCTTGGGGCACTCGAATTACATTGCCCGATTCATTCCACACTTGACTGCTACCTGCAAACCCATCTTCAAATTACTGAGACAAAATCAAGAGATGGTATGGAATGATGAATGCCAAGAAGCTTATGACAAAATCAGGAAATATCGCCAAGAACCTCCAGTTCCGATGCCACCAGTTGAAGGAAGACCTTTAATTACGTATTTGACCGTGTTAGAAAATTCAATGAGGTGTGTTGGGGCAACATGACGAGTCTGGTCGAAAAGAGCATGCCATATACTGCCTTAGCAAAAGGTACCGACTGTGAAACAAGATACTCACAGCCCGAGAAAGCTTGCTGTGCTTTGGCCTGGGCTGCTCGCCGACTAAGACAGTATATGTTGAATCATACCACCTTATTGACTTCTAAGATGGATTCTATCAAATACCTATTTGAGAAACCTGCTGTCTCCTGAAAGAGTTATCACTGACAATGGTACTAATTTGAACAACAAGATGATTACTGAACTCTGCACGCAGTTCAAAATAAAACACCATAACTCTTCTCCGTACCGGCCAAAGATGAACGGCGCCGTGGGGACTGCTAACAATATCAAGAAGGTCATGCAAGAAATGACAGTAACATACAAAGACTGGCATGAGATGTTACCCTTTACTCTTTACGGTTATCGCACTTCAGTGCGCACTACGACAGGGGCAACTCCGTTCTCTTTAGTCTATGGAATGGAAGCCATCTTACTAGTGGAAGTTCAGATTCCCTCTCTAAGAATCATGAAAGAGGCGGGCTTAGATGAAGATGAATGGATTCAGACTCGACTCGATCAGATAAATCTGATTGATGAGAAGAGACTTGCGGCTGTTTGTCATGGGCAGATATATCAGAAATGCATGACCCAGGCATTTAACAAAAGAGTTAAGAGACAGGTGTACCAACTTGGCGACTTGGTGATCAAGCGTATCATTCTACCACAAGGTGATCCCAGAGGCAAATGGACTCCCACATACGAAGGGCCATTTGTGGTTAAGAAGGTATTCTCTGGTGGAGCCATGATACTCGCTACTATGGATGGTGAAGACTTCCCACATCCCGTGAACGCGGACATAGTTAAAAAATACTACGCATAAAAGAGACCCGCTAGATCGACGTATCTAGGCAAAAGTAAGGGCATCCCGGCGAACCAAAAGGGTTCGGGCAAAAATTAGGGATATATAAAAAAAAATGTACACCCGGCAAGTCGAAAACCTGAAAAGGCGGCTTGGGCAAAAAAGGGTATCCTGGTGGACTGAAAACCTGAAAAGGCGGTCCAGGCAAAAATTAGGGATTAAAGCGTATGACTATGTCCCGTTCTCAGTCAACTTTCATCCAAGTTCGAGGGACTGACCAAGCCAATCACTTCTATCCGACAGCAAGGGATGAGATGCTCGAAGACATAATGACAGTAGTAGGCTTAAAATCAATAGGACTTCTTCCACATAGCTTTCTCTTTGTTTTCGACAATTTCCTCTTACTAGGATTTCTGTCTCCTTGTACACAAATTGCCTGTTTATAGGCCTCCTTTCAAAATCAATACAACCTTCTTTCAAAAAAAAGATGCTTTTGTTTTTACTTTTCTGTTTTGGTTGCGTAAATGTCCATTGATTTAATTTGAATTAATATGTGCATTTGAATATGACTGATGTTTACCAAAAATACATGCATAGAATAGCAATAGCAATTACTACCCGACTTCAGGATCAAGGAAAAGGTCTAATCATGCTTCCAATGAATCCGCTACCAATTCTCTTCCCCAGCAGGCCTGTTTTTTTTTTCCTCAGAAAATGGCAGTATCCCCAGGCACAGCCAGTTACTCCCCAACAGAGGTCGGCGTCACCAGACAGATTGATCATCTCATCCATCCCCAGCCAGGCTCTGTTGAATATTTCCACCATCAGACAGAAATCAAGCATCCCCAGCCGAGAAAGGGTCATCGACACAAATGTCTCAAATCAGTAGATGGGGATTTATTTTCCCCAGTAGAGTCCCCAAGCAGAACTTCTCATACGCATAACTCATTCATTACATCCTTTCACAGCATACGCATGCATACAACATTCACATTTATTTTAGCATAACACGAAACATCTCATGCATCATGACATAGCATGAAGCTAACTTTTTCTTTGCAGGTTAATTATCCTCCTGATATAGTCAAAGTAGAAGGTTCATTCAGACAGACACCTTTATCAATCACATTCAAGATTCAGATACATATTTCAAATACAGTTCATGGGAACATTCATTCTGACAACACTTCGATATCCTCCTAATGATGGCATCTTTAAGCCCATCCCAGACATTTATTGCAAGTACAACATATACAGGTTATCAGATACAGCCTAACGTACGGTTCATTCTGATTCAGCCCAACATATGACTTCTTCAGCAACTCCAATGCGGTCTAACGTACGACCCATTTGGACCTTCAAATCCTCAGATGCTGCCTAGCGTACGGTACATTCAGGGGTGTAGTCTAGCGTACGACTACTTTCTTTTTCAGATACAGCCTAACGTACGACTCATTCTGCAACTCAGATACGATCTAGCGTACGATCCATTCTGAACTCCAGCAAATCCAACGCGGTCTAACGTACGACCCGTTTGGATCTTACAACCCTCAGATGCTACCTAACGTACGGTACATTTCTGAAGTGTAGTCTGGCGTACGACTACCGCTTTCATCATCAGATGCGGCCTAACAGACGACTCATTCTGCGACGGTCTAACGTACGACCCGTTCGGATGTCCATCCCCTCAGATGCTACCTAACATACGGTACATTTCTGAAGTGTAGTCTAACGTACGACTACCCCTTTCATCATCAGATCCTACCTAACATACGGTACATTTCTGAAGTGTAGTCTAACGTACGACTACCCCTTTCGTCATCAGATTCAGCCTAACGTACGGCTCATTCTGCAACTCAGATACGATCTAGCGTATGGTCCATTCTGATCCTTTATCCCCAACAGCATATGACACACTCCGACTCCCCAGCGAAGTCGGCAGCCTAATGGATGACTCATTATACGGTCTAACGTACGACCCAGTGTGGCACCCATGTCTTCAAATTGGCCTAATATACGGCGCGATCTGAAGCTTTCGTCATCAAACCTCCCGGATGGCATCTTTAAGCCCATCTCCATCAAGACCAACTGTCGATTCTCAAGTGCAAATTTTTGGGGCATTCTAGTGTTCAATAATCTTCCACCTCCAAACCACGAATGGCATACACGTCATCCTAACTCTCTCGGTTCAAGAATATTGAACAGGGGCAGCTGTCATACCCCAAAAATTACCCATCATTTTTCCTAAAAAAAAAAAAAAAAAAAAAAAAAAAAAAAAAAAAAATTTAATTAATTAAATAATTAAAATAAATAAATAAATAAAATATAACAAATTATTTTGGACTTGGGTCTCCCTCAGTCCAAGCCCATTACCCACGAAATTAGTCTATAAATACTGAAGTTTCAGTAGGGGGAGTGAGACTTGGAGTTTACACTGGGAGATTCACTGGAGAAAGAAGGAAGAGAAGCAAAACACTCTGAGGTTTCCTTGGAACAAAACCTTGAGGAAAAAGAAAGAAAGAGAACAGAGAAGGACGGATAGAAACTTTGGCATAGGAACCCTGCCTACCCGGAGAATTCAGAGTAAAGAAACCCTGAAGGCAGCCCATCTGCACCGAAGCCATCGCCGTCCAATTCCCGCTGCCTAACTTATTCCGATACTACAAGTGGTCAATCCCTTCAACCTTGAATTGGCAAACAGGTTTGCGTATCTCTATTGTTTATACTTTCAATTGGCCATATCTACATATATAATGCATCATGATTAAATGTTGATATATAATTTGCTTTCGTATGGGAATTTAAATATGCCTGAATACCCTGAATGTTTGACCATGTTATTCCTGTGATAAAATGCCATAAAATTCAAAGTTCCTAACATGGGGCTGTTTTCAAATTCAAAATCCGTGGCCTTCGCTAGGCGAGGCAGAGGCGAACGAGACAGTACCTGATTCTTCTAGTCTGTTTTTTTTTTATGTTTTTATCATAGCCATGCATTATTCATCCTATCCTATTTATTGTTGTGATATTTCTCCGGTGTAATCTTCGATTGCACCCTGATTTGGTGTTCTAACATGTTTCTTTTTTTGAGTTTCGTAAAGGTTCACATATCCCAGGAAAAGGTTATTGGCTAGGTATTCCACTTTATTTGTGGGATACCCTTGTGGAGTTTCACCCTAAATTAATTTTTTAATGTATTAATTTCTAATGTATTAATTTTTTAATATATTATTTTTAATAATTTTAATGTGGAGTTTCATCCTAATTATATAATTAATTGTAAAACTTTGCCTTTGAATAAGTGATCTTGGACCTCTCTTTGTTGCCTTACGATTACGATATTACGGTCATGTCCCGCGAACATGGGGATACCCTTAGCAAAGACCCTTCGGTTAAATCATCATAAAATAAATTATAGTCCCTCGGATGTTGCCTTCGAATATACAACTTTGTCCCTCGATGACCCTCCGATGTTGCCTACGGTTAAATGATGATAGTCCCTTCGAATGCTAAGGTATCCTCATAACTGTTGCCTTCAATGACCAATCGATGACCCTACGATGACCCTTTTACATCCAAAGGATAAAACTACTTATTTCTCAATAATAAGGACAGTTTTACCCTCACAAGGATAGGAAATACTCATAAAGACCTTGGGTCGGTATAACTCTTAATTGCTGGCTCACAACCTAAAACATTTTTTCACACCTCACACCTTTCAAAATACCTTCAGAAAATCACCACTTGGTATACATTCATACTAGAATCATTACCGAGTTATATTTTTCTAAACAATATTCAAAACTAAACGAGATAATCACTTTGTATACATTCATACAAGAATCATTACAAAGTTAAATTCTCTTTTCAAAATAATTTTTCTAAACAATTCACAAACACTTTTTTTCAGACAAAAATAATATAAGTGATCGAGCAATTAAGAGCCCATGGATAACCATGGATACAAAGGGTGCTAACACCTTCCCTTTGTATAATGTACCTCCCGAACCCAAAATCTAAATTAAGGTCTTTCCTGTTCTTTTCCACCTTTCCTTATTGGATAAAAGAAAAGTCGGTGGCGACTCTTGCTAACCGCGACATTGCGATAAAAAGCAAAACACAAAAAGTCCAGTTCACCGTATGACACTAACGTACGGCTCATTCTGCAATTCCAATACGGTCTAGCGTACGACCTATTTGGACCTTCAAATCCTCAGATACTGCCTAGCGTACGGTACATTCCGGGGTGTAGTCTAGCGTACGACTACTTTCTTTTTCAGATACAGCCTAACGTACGGCTCATTCTGCAACTCCAATACAGTCTAGCGTACGACCTATTTGGACCTTCAAATCCTCAGATACTGCCTAGCGTACGGTACATTCCAGGGTGTAGTCTAGCGTACGACTACTTTCTTTTTCAGATACAGCCTAACGTACGGCTCATTCTGCAACTCCAATACGGTTTAGCGTACGACCTATTTGGACCTTCAAATCCTCAGATACTGCCTAGTGTACGGTATATTCCGGGGTGTAGTCTAGCGTACGACTACTTTCTTCTTCAGATACAGCCTAACGTACGACTCATTCTGCAACTCAGATACGATCTAGCATACGATCCATTCTGATCTTTCCTCTTCAGCGAAGTCACCCGCCTAATGAATAACTCATTCTGCGATTCAGATACGATCTAGTGTATGATCCATTCTGATCCTTTATCCCCAGCAGTGTATGACCCATTCTGATCTTTCCTCATCAAACTTCCTGGATGGCATCTCTAAGCCCATCTCCATCAAGACTAGCCTTTGAAGTGCAAAATTTTGGGGCATTCTAGTGTTCAATAATCTTCCACCTCCAGACCACGAATGGCATACATAGCATTCTAACTCTCTCGGTTCAAGAATATTGAACAGGGGCAGCTATCATACCCCAAAATTTGCCCGTTAATCTTTCAAGACATTCTTTAAGACACTCCAACTCATTGTTCAAGGAATTGATCTTAAAAGAACAAAGACCCGGCACATAGGCGGCCAAATCCAGAAAATGGCCCAAACTGGCATGCTCGCTAGGCGAGCAACTCCTTCGCCTAGCGAACCCTTCGCTACGCCACTCGCCTAGCGAAGCTTGCGAATACCAGAAAATTCTGGGCTTCATTCTGAGCCCATCAGGTCACAAAAATTATTATAAATAGCAGAGCTTCATTCAGAAAAAGGGGACAGAGGCAGACGGACAGAAACCCTAGCAAGGAAACCCTAACAGAAGCAACACAGCAAACCCTGGAGGCTAACCCAGAGAATTCAGAGCAACCCTAAAGGAAACCCTGAAGGAAACTCATCTGCACCAAGGTTACCTCCGCCCAACTCAATCCGGCGCCAACCCTAAGAGTGACTTGCCAATTCAAGGTTGCAATTCAAACAGGTTTGCGTTACTATTACCGCTTTATGTTCTTAACTTGCATGTGGCATTATGATTGAATCTATATCTTAAGTTTTTGCATGTGAATTTAAGTATGTATGAATATCTTGAACGTTTAACCATGTAATTTCTGTAATGGATGCCATAGGGTTTGGAGCTTTCTGGAATTGTACTGTTACCAAAACCAGAACCCGCAGCCGCTCGCTAGCACATCGCTAAGCGAGTATGTAACGAGTATTCGCTAAGCCTTCGCTAGGCGAGGCAGGGGCGAACGTGACAGTCGCTGATTTTTCTGTTCTGTTCTATGCTTATCTGATCTGTTTTATTCTAACCATGCGTTATTTTGCCTGACATCCCTACCGCTGTGTTTCTTTGTGGTGTAATTCTCGATTGCACCCTGATTTGATATTCTGACCTGTTTGCTGAATTTTGTAAGGGTTCACATACTCCCGGAGAAAGTAGCTTGCTAGGTATTCCACTTTATTTATGGGATACCCTTGTGGAGATTCACCCTAATTACCTAATTGATTATAATGTGGACCTAATTACCTAATTGATTACAACTACCTAATTGATTCTAAAATATTGCCTTTGAATATGTGATCTTGGACCTGTCTTTGTTGCCTTACGGTATTACGGTATTATGGTCATGTCCCGCGAATGTGGGGATACACTTAGCAAAGACCCTTCGATTAAATCATCATGTCCCTATAAAATAAATCATTGTCCCTCGGATGTTGCTTGCGAATATATGATTTTGTCCCTCGATGACCCGTTGTTGTAGCCTACGGTTAATGATGATCGTCCCTTCGAATGCTAAGGTATCCTTACAAATGTTGCCTTCCATGACCAATCGATGACCCTTTTACATCCAAAGGATAAAACTACTTACTTCTCAATAGTAAGGACAATTTTACCCTCATAAGGATAGGAAATACCCATAAAGACCTTGGGGTAGGTATAACTCTTAAATGCTGAATCACAACTTAAAATATTTTCCACACCTCACACTTTGCAAAACATCTATTAGAAAATCACCACTTGGTATACATTCGTGCTAGAATCATTGCCAAGTTATATTTTTCTAAACAACTTTCAAAATTAAACGAGATAAATACTTTGTATACATTCATACAAGAATCATTACAAAGTTAAACTCTCTTTTCAAAACATTTTCTAAGCAATTCACAAACACTTTTTCAGACAAGAAAAATATAAGTGATTCAGCAGTTAAGAGCCCATGGATAACCATGGATACAAAGGGTGCTAACACCTTCCCTTTGTATAATGTACCTCCCGAACCCAAAATCTAATTAAGGTCTTTCCTGTTATTTTCCGCCTTTCCTTATGGGATAAAAGAAAAGTCGGTGGCGACTCTTGCTATCCGCGACATTTGCTTTCCAAAGCAAAAACACACCAAAGTCAGTTCACCGCATGACACAGATTATTAGAGAAGTTTGTGGTGAAATCCCTTCACCTATTAGTAACACTGACTCAAAATCTTCGTCATCAGGTCTCTTAGACAATCTGATGGAGGTAACACGATCTTTGATAGATGAAGATGTTCTAAGCTACAACCACATTGTCATTGACGACAACTATATCTCAAAGCTTCTTTCTAATAACCCAATCTCATCCACCGAGAAAGAAAAAGATGTTATACTAGAACCTTGTGTGGTTGGTGAGAGGGTATGTATTACTCTGCCCAAAGGAGTGTCTAGTGAGTATTTCGATTTCTACTAAGGGGTAATTGAGGATTTTAAAATTCGTATCCCATTTACCAATTTTGAGCCTGATCTCCTCAAAACCCTAAACATAGCCCCTTTTCAGTCACGTCCAAATGGTTGGAGTTTTATCAAGGTTTTTGAAATCGTTTGTGATGTAATGGATATAACGCCTACCCTAGGCTTGTTTTTCCCATTCTTTGAGTTGAAGGGAGTGGAAAAAGGAGGTTGGGTCTCCCTCAGCGGGATTCGGGGAAGAGTTTCCTTCAAGCTTATATTACTAATTATAAGGGTTTTAAGGACAAGTTCCTTCGAGTGAAGAGTGGGAAAAGGTGTACCCATGTTATATACGCGCTATACGAGAACTACCATTTCCCGATTAACTGGTCGGATAATCCATTATCAGTCTCTGCTTTCGACTATGACAAGTTGAATGGTATGGAAATCCGGGCTTTGGCCATTTTTGATTCCTTCCGGATGGTGAAAGTTAAGGACTTACTACATATGACTGATGACCCGGAATAAATTTATAATTTCCTGACTAATGCTTACACATGCTGTTTATTGATTTTTGATAACCTTATTAATTTTATATTTCCTGAATTTTGCTTTGGTCTTTTCATTTCAACTAAAATGACAAACCTTAAGCTTTATGAACAAAAGAAGATGATGGTTGAAGCTAGAGTAAGGCGTGAGGACCAGTCTTCGTCTAAAAGAGATTTGACGGGTATTTAAACTCGGACCATCAAAAGGAAAAAGATGGACGATGTCAAAGCAACCCCCGTTGCATTAGAGCCCCAGCCTACCTCTGTTACTCCTTCTGGGAATTATAAATCCGGTTCTCCAAAAAAAATGAAAACCATGATGAATGATGATGTTAGTCAGGCCGACCTTACTATCACTACTTTGATGCAGGATTTCGGTAGTAGTCACCAAAATAACCCATCCTCTGAATTAAAGTTCTGGTCCAACAACTTTGACGGTTTGAGATACCTTTATGATCATTTGAATGCAACTGAGGATGTTGAAAATGTGAAGTCCATAGGAATTCAACAGTTGACCCAAAACCTCAAGGCCTACTTTGTAACACCCATCTAAATACCCCAAATATTTAATTAAAACAACAGCATATAAATCAATATCAGAGTAATCATGCACCAAGGGTGTCACATAATACTTCACATAATTCACCGTAAAAATCAGTCATGCTCATTATTTAATCCAACATAAACACTTCTTTAAAAATTCGCAGCGGATAGAAACATTCAACATCTGTAATATCTTAAAATTAACATTTATTCAACAAATAAAACATCCCGTCCCGATGTTACATCTATCAGAGCATGACCCACTAAAACCACTCTAGACTTCAAGCCCTAGCTTCTACTCAACTCACTGCTCGTTACCTGAAAAATATAACTGTAAGGGTGAGTTCCTCAATCGATATAACAAATATTATAAATCATCATGTTATGTTAAGTAACTTTACACGTTAATCACCCACATCATATCATGCATTCGGTAGCAGCATATTCAACTCAACATCATATTCAAACACAACGTAAATGCAACTCAAATGAGACTCGACTCTTCATGCATGTGGTACCATTGGAGTAAAACTCCCAACTTAAAATCATTGCCAGTTTAGTGGGCATCAAGGTATAAGCCTTCAACTTTCA
This sequence comes from Lathyrus oleraceus, assembly GCF_024323335.1. Lineage (NCBI taxonomy): Eukaryota > Viridiplantae > Streptophyta > Magnoliopsida > Fabales > Fabaceae > Lathyrus > Lathyrus oleraceus. The sequence continues at coordinate 1,389,008 of NC_066580.1, forward strand.
ACTTAAAATTTTTTGCCAATCCAGGCCAACGTGGTGTGAGCAAAAGCCCCATAATTTTGCCAATCCAGGCCAACGTGGTGTGAGCAAAAGCCCCGACTTAATGCATATGAATGTATATGGCATGTACGACTTGAAAGTTCAACAACATAATAACAACGACAACATAACAGCTTTTTCAGCAACAACAACTTAAAAATCAACTTTGGCTCATCAGCCTACAACTCAGCATTTTCAACAAAACAACTTATATTCAACTTTGGCTCATCAGCCTACAACTTAATATTTCCCACAAAAACAACTTATCAACATATTTGCATCAACATTTCGCAACATAGACTCCACGAATTTATTTACCACAATTGGATACAATAGGCCAATCACCAATTACACTTACATCATAAAAATCAACCATTTTTACCTACTGCAACAGTGTTAACCGGTTAACGCCCTAGGTTAACCGGTTAACGCAGGAAAAATACATTTTCTGGCAAAACGCAACAGTGTTAACCGGTTAACGCTATAGGTTAACCGGTTAACGCAGGCAAAACTCAACATTTTTCACAATTTATAACTGTGTTAACCGGTTAACACCCTGGGTTAACCGGTTAACGCAGGCGAAACAGCAGTTCCTGCGCTAACACAAGGCAGAATGCAGAGTTTCCGCAGTTTCCGCCGTTGGAGGACTTCCGGACCTCCGATTCAACTTCCGTAAAAAGCTATACGCTCAGAAATTCACAATACACTCGAACACAAATTCAATTTCAGCTTTAATACAACTTATTCAACATAATTTCTCAGCATTCTAAATCCCAATTAGGGTCAATCGACGGCTTATCACTACCCATTACATGTTAATCGATAATACCCATTAAACGACGATAAACCCCCCTTACCTTAACAATCCGGCAACTCTTCGAGCTTCAAGCTTTTCCGTTCTCCAACCTTTGCTCTACAGCTCTTTGCCCTTTTCCTCTTCTCTGCAGCTTCTCGGTTTTCACGTAAAAACCTTTTCCAAAAATGAAAACCTTTTCTCTTATTCCACTTATATATTTTCCAATAATAATTATTATTCCAAAATAATAATAATAATCCAATAATTCAATTTATTTAATTAAATTATTAAATATATTATTAACTTAATTAAATAATTCTTTTACTTTATTTGGGGTGTTACAACTCTCCCCCACTAAAAGAGTTTTCGTCCTCGAAAACATACCTCAAACAAATAACTCTGGATAGGACTCCTTCATCTGACTCTCCAGTTCCCAAGTCACATTGCCACCTGCTGGTCCTCCCCAAGCTACCTTCACTAAGGCAATCTCTTTACCCCGCAACTGCTTCAACTCTCGATCCTCGATCCTCATAGGCGATGTTTCAACAGTCAGGTTATCTCTCACCTGTACATCATCCACTTGGACTACATGCGACGGATCATGAATGTACCTCCTCAACTGAGACACATGAAAAACCTCATGCAAATTCGCAAGTGACGGCGGTAAAGCGATACGATAGGCTACCTCTCCTATCCTCTCTAAAATCTGATAAGGACCAATAAATCGAGGTGTCAACTTCTTCGACTTCAAAGCCCGACCAACACCTGTTATCGGAGTAACACGAAGAAACACATGATCTCCCTCTTGAAACTCAAGTGACTTCCTCCTCTTATCATGATAACTCTTCTGACGACTCTGAGCAATTCTCATCTTCTCCTGAATCATCTTAATCTTTTCCGTAGTTTGTTGAACAATTTCCGGTCCGACCACAGCACTCTCACCGGACTCACACCAACATAACGGTGTCCGACATCTCCTACCATACAAAGCTTCAAACGGCGCCATACCAATGCTCGAATGAAAACTATTGTTGTAGGTAAACTCAATCAACGGTAAATAACAATCCCAACCACCTCCTTTTTCCAAAACACAAGCTCTCAAAAGATCTTCTAATGACTGAATCGTCCTCTCAGTCTGACCGTCAGTCTGCGGATGATATGCAGAACTCAATCTCAGCTTAGTTCCCAAAGCTCTCTGCAAACCTTCCCAGAACTTCGATGTAAATCTAGGATCTCTGTCCGAAACAATACTCGACGGAATACCATGCAAACTTACAATCTTCTCAATATACAACTCAGCCAATTTTTCTAACGGATAATCCATTCTAATCGGAATGAAATGAGCCGACTTTGTTAATCTGTCAACAATCACCCAAATAGCTTCAAAATTCTTACTTGTCCTCGGTAAACCAGAAACAAAATCCATACTGATACTATCCCACTTCCACTCTGGAATAGCCAACGGTTGCATTAGCCCAGACGGCTTCTGATGCTCAATCTTTGACTTCTGACAAGTCAAACAAGAATAGACAAAACTCGCAATTTCTCTTTTCATTCCCGGCCACCAAAATAACTTCTTCAAATCATGATACATCTTCGTAGCTCCAGGATGAATACTCAGACCACTACGATGTCCTTCCTCAAGAATACTCTTCTTAAGCTCGGTAACATCCGGAATACACACCCGACTACCAAACTTCAAAATACCATTCTCATCAACTCTGAATTCGCCACCTTGACCTTGATTCACTAGAGTCAACTTATCAACCAAAAGCATATCAGATTTCTGACCCTCTCTGATCTCATCCAGAATACCACTTGTCAACTTCAACATTCCCAATTTAACACTATTGTGAGTACTCTCACACACCAAACTCAAGTCTCTAAACTGTTCAATTAAATCCAATTCCTTAACCATTAACATAGACATATGTAATGATTTCCGACTCAATGCATCAGCCACTACGTTTGCTTTACCCGGATGGTAATTCAACCCAAAGTCATAATCCTTCAGAAACTCTAACCATCTTCTCTGCCTCATATTCAGCTCTTTCTGATCAAACAAATACTTTAAACTTTTGTGGTCACTGAAAACCTCAAATCTCGACCCGTACAAGTAGTGTCTCCATAACTTCAGAACAAACACCACAGCTGCCAACTCTAAATCGTGCGTCGGATAGTTCCTCTCATGAACCCTCAGCTGTCTTGAAGCATAAGCTATAACCTGCTTATTCTGCATCAACACGCCACCCAAACCCAACAATGAAGCATCGCAATAAACTTCAAATGATTCCGACGAACTCGGTAATATCAGAATAGGAGCAGTAGTCAACCTTCTCTTTAGCTCTTGGAAACCTTCTTCACATTTTGAGTCCCAAACAAACGCTTGCCCCTTTCTAGTCAACATCGTCAACGGTAACGCCAACTTAGAAAATCCCTCAATGAACTTCCTATAATAACCAGCCAAACCAAGAAAACTTCGAATTTCAGCAACAGACTTCGGAGCTTCCCACTTAGATACCGCTTCTATCTTAGAAGGATCAACAGCAACGTCACCTCCTGAAATCACATGACCAAGAAAACTTACCTCTTCTAACCAAAATTCACACTTGGACAATTTAGCAAATAACTTCTTTTCTCGGAGAACTTCTAAAACCACTCTCAAATGCTCAGCATGCTCTTCTTCAGATTTCGAATACACCAAAATATCATCAATAAACACCACAACAAACTTGTCTAGGTACGGATGGAAAATCCTATTCATATACTCCATAAATACTCCAGGTGCATTAGTCACACCAAAAGGCATTACAGAATACTCATAATGTCCATACCTTGTTCTGAAAGCAGTCTTCTGAATATCCTCTGTTTTCACACGGATCTGATGATACCCAGATCTCAAATCTATTTTACTGAACACACTTGCACCAACCAACTGATCCATCAAATCATCAATCCTCGGCAAAGGATACCGATTCTTGATCGTCACTTTATTCAGTTGCCTGTAGTCCACACACAACCTCATAGTACCTTCTTTCTTCTTAACCAATAGCACTGGTGCACCCCACGGTGACACACTCGGACGAATAAATTTCTTATCCAATAGATCTTCCAACTGACTCTTCAATTCAGTTAACTCAACAGCAGACATACGGTACGGAGCCATCGATATCGGCCTAGTACCAGGTACCAAGTCAATAGAGAACTCCACTTCACGCTCTGGCGGCAATTCATTCACTTCTTCCGGAAACACATCAGGAAAATCACACACCACAGCTAGATCGCAAATCATCAGTTTATCTTTAGCCTCCAAAGTCGCTAACAGCATAAACAACTCTGCCCCATCAGCTACTTCCTCATCCACTTGTCTCGCTGATAGAAACAAACTCTTTCCTTCCTCACTCTCAGGAAATATCACAGTCTTATCAAAACAATTGATAGAAACTCGGTTAAACACCAACCAGTTCATACCCAGAATAACATCAATCTGCACTAGTGGAAGACACACTAGGTCCATCCCAAAGTCCCTACCAAAAATACTCAAAGGACAATTTAAACAAACCGAAGTAGTAGTCACTGAACCCTTCGCAGGAGTATCAATTACCATACTACCAAACATCTCAGATATCTCTAACTTAAGTTTCACAGCACAATCCAAAGATATAAAGGAATGAGTCGCACCTGTGTCAATAATAGCTACAAGAGGAAAGCCATTAATATAACACGTACCTCGGATCAAACGATCATCTGCAGAAGTCTCAGAACCCGATAAAGCAAAAACCTTGCCTCCTGACTGATTCCCTTTCTTCGGCTTCTGACACTGACTTCCAATATGCCCTTCTTCTCCGCAATTAAAACAAATCACTTCCTTGTGCTTGCAATCAGCTATTGCATGGCCAATCTTACCACAGCGAAAACACCTCTTTACTTCAGCAGTGCATACATTACTCTTATGACCAGCCTGACCACACTTGAAGCAAACTATACCAGTAGGAGCACCTCCCCCACTAGCTCTCTGAGCCGGAGCAGCTCTTTGTCTCCCTTTTCCAGCTGGAACATCATACGGCTTGCCACGGTTTTGATGTTGCTTGCCTCTGCGGTCACTGACAATCTTGTAATGAGCATTATTGTCTTCTTCAAATATCCTGCAGCTATCAACCAAATCAGTAAAAATGCGTATCTTCTGATACCCAACAGCCTTCTTAATCTCAGAGCGCAATCCGTTCTCAAACTTGATGCACTTTGAAAATTCAGCACCAACACCAGTGTAATGAGGATAAAATTTGGACAGCTCCACAAATTTCGCAGCATAATCAGTGACAGACATGTTTCCTTGCTTCAGCTCAAGGAACTCAATTTCCTTCTTACCACGGACATCTTCCGGATAATACTTTCTCAGAAATTCCCTACGGAATACATCCCAAGTAATGTCTTCACCTGCCACGGTCAACCTCTCGTGAGTCTCTAGCCACCAGTCATCAGCTTCGACTGCTAGCATGTGAGTACCATACCGAACCTTCTGAGCTGGAGTGCAATCCATAACACGGAAGATTCTCTCAATCTCTTTCAACCATCCCAAGGCTGCATCTGGATCATGCTTCCCTTTAAACACCGGCGGATTCTCTCTTTGAAAAGTCGCCAAGCTACGTGATCCAGCATCTCCACCAGCATTTGGCAAGTTCTGCACCGCTTGTGCCATTGCTTGCATTGCGGCAGCCATTGCAGCGTCATTCCTTCCAGCCATTTCAACTTATCAATACAACACAACTTAACGTTAGATTAATAACAATTACACAATTGTTAGACAGTAACGACACGACAACTGGCCGGACAGACCGACCTGCTCTGATACCACTAATGTAACACCCTTCTAAATACCCCAAATATTTAATTAAAACAACAGCATATAAATCAATATCAGAGTAATCATGCACCAAGGGTGTCACATAATACTTCACATAATTCACCGTAAAAATCAGTCATGCTCATTATTTAATCCAACATAAACACTTCTTTAAAAATTCGCAGCGGATAGAAACATTCAACATCTGTAATATCTTAAAATTAACATTTATTCAACAAATAAAACATCCCGTCCCGATGTTACATCTATCAGAGCATGACCCACTAAAACCACTCTAGACTTCAAGCCCTAGCTTCTACTCAACTCACTGCTCGTTACCTGAAAAATATAACTGTAAGGGTGAGTTCCTCAATCGATATAACAAATATTATAAATCATCATGTTATGTTAAGTAACTTTACACGTTAATCACCCACATCATATCATGCATTCGGTAGCAGCATATTCAACTCAACATCATATTCAAACACAACGTAAATGCAACTCAAATGAGACTCGACTCTTCATGCATGTGGTACCATTGGAGTAAAACTCCCAACTTAAAATCATTGCCAGTTTAGTGGGCATCAAGGCATAAGCCTTCAACTTTCAACTTAAAATTTTTTGCCAATCCAGGCCAACGTGGTGTGAGCAAAAGCCCCATAATTTTGCCAATCCAGGCCAACGTGGTGTGAGCAAAAGCCCCGACTTAATGCATATGAATGTATATGGCATGTACGACTTGAAAGTTCAACAACATAATAACAACGACAACATAACAGCTTTTTCAGCAACAACAACTTAAAAATCAACTTTGGCTCATCAGCCTACAACTCAGCATTTTCAACAAAACAACTTATATTCAACTTTGGCTCATCAGCCTACAACTTAATATTTCCCACAAAAACAACTTATCAACATATTTGCATCAACATTTCGCAACATAGACTCCACGAATTTATTTACCACAATTGGATACAATAGGCCAATCACCAATTACACTTACATCATAAAAATCAACCATTTTTACCTACTGCAACAGTGTTAACCGGTTAACGCCCTAGGTTAACCGGTTAACGCAGGAAAAATACATTTTTTGGCAAAACGCAACAGTGTTAACCGGTTAACGCTATAGGTTAACCGGTTAACGCAGGCAAAACTCAATATTTTTCACAATTTATAACTGTGTTAACCGGTTAACACCCTGGGTTAACCGGTTAACGCAGGCGAAACAGCAGTTCCTGCGCTAACACAAGGCAGAATGCAGAGTTTCCGCATTTTCCGCCGTTGGAGGACTTCCGGACCTCCGATTCAACTTCCGTAAAAAGCTATACGCTCAGAAATTCACAATACACTCGAACACAAATTCAATTTCAGCTTTAATACAACTTATTCAACATAATTTCTCAGCATTCTAAATCCCAATTAGGGTCAATCGACGGCTTATCACTACCCATTACATGTTAATCGATAATACCCATTAAACGACGATAAACCCCCCTTACCTTAACAATCCGGCAACTCTTCGAGCTTCAAGCTTTTCCGTTCTCCAACCTTTGCTCTACAGCTCTTTGCCCTTTTCCTCTTCTCTGCAGCTTCTCGGTTTTCACGTAAAAACCTTTTCCAAAAATGAAAACCTTTTCTCTTATTCCACTTATATATTTTCCAATAATAATTATTATTCCAAAATAATAATAATAATCCAATAATTCAATTTATTTAATTAAATTATTAAATATATTATTAACTTAATTAAATAATTCTTTTACTTTATTTGGGGTGTTACATACTTGATGAGGCGCGTAATCATGACTTAAGGTCTATTTGAGGTAGGCGATGCCTATGAGAAGAACGAGATCCATCTTACTAAAGACATGACCTAGTTGAAGGATGACTTGAAGGTCCAAACCGTCCAGGTAGAGGAGTTGACCAAGCAATTTTCAGAGATGAAGAAGCAAAAAGAGACCTCGGAGTCCCAGTTGTCGGAAATGACTAAACATAAGGAAACCGCTGAATCCAAGTACTTGGAGTTTGAAGCGACCAATGCCAACTTGGCCCGAGATGTAGAACAAGCTGGGGATCTCAATGAGACTTTTAAAAAGTCTCTACAAGATACTGAGGTAGATTTTCTCTCAGGTGGTGATGAAGTTTTTGATAGAGCCAAAGCCCAAGCTTTATGCATCATGCTTGACATGGACGTGTTAAAAATGGACTTTTTAAGATTGTGGTGGACATGGATGAATCTTCCCCTGAAGCGAAGGGTTTGAAGGATGTGGCAATGAACAACTCGACCCCTGAGGATCAAGAAGACAAGCATCATGAAGTTTAAGTTTGTTTATGTTTGTTGTTGGACATCAGTGGTGATGTGCCTTTTGTAACTTTTGAATAATATTTTGCCTTTCCGAAAGATGTTTAAGCCCTTTAAGGGCCCCTTCGATTTATGACAATGTTATTACGTTATCCTAAGACTTATTTTATTCGGCTATAACATTTTGTCTGCTTTAATAATTTAGGCTCTGTGATTAAATGATTTAATCAGGCTATTCGTTATAGGCTCCTTGGACTTTTGACCTGATCTCTCGGTCTACTAGCCCGACAGGCAACTTATATGCCATGTTTTATTTGTTTGCTGATTTATTATCATACTCTAACCATATTATATTATTCGACCGTATACTTAAGTCACAACTTGGCCAAAGGTTTTAAGACATGGCCAGAGGTTTGTCCTTTACCCAGTCAATTTTGCAGGTTATTGATCTTATTCGTCCAGAGATTTAAACTTTACTTAGCTGGTTTCATAGGTCAAAGGTTTTATTGAACTTAACTCAACCGGAGGTTTAATGTTTACTTAGCCAATTTCATTGGTCAGAGGTTTTATTGAACTTAACCCGATCATAGGTTTAATGTTTACTTAGCCGGTTTCATAGGTCAGAGGTTTTATTAAGCTTAACCCGGCTAGAGGTTTAATGTTTATTTAGCCGACTTCACAAGTCATAGGTTTTATTGAACTTAACCCGATCATAGGTTTAATGTTTACTTAGCCGATTTCATAGGTCAGAGGTTTTATTGAACTTAACCCGACCAAAGGTTTAATGTTTACTTAGCCGATTTCATAAGTCAGAGATTTTCATCACCACTAAGATGAATTTAACTCTTCTATAAAAATGACACAATCATATGAACTGAGGATGCCTCATTAAAAACCCTTGCCCTTGCAAGGGAAAAGAGTGCTACCCATAGTTTTTATTTAAATATTATTATTACATATTAGTGCAGGTTCTCCATAGGATCTCGTGCAAATATTCAGGCCAAAGCCCATTTGCTTCATCCAACTTCTTCTTCTTGCCTCATAGGATGATCCTATTTACTACCTCTTCCTGGCCATTGGCTTGGGGATGTTCGACATACACACATAGATTATGAATGTCGAGGTGCCTACAAAATGCTATTACGGTCGAGTTTGCAAACTGCATGGAGCTATCGAATAAAATGATTCTTTGTAAGCCAAAATGACATATGATATTTCTCCAGTAAAATGTCTTACCCTTTATAATGAAATAGTCAACTGCCACTATGAGAAACTTTAACTGGCCGACAGCTAAAGGAAAAGGGTCGAGAATGTCTGCTCCCTACTGATAGAAAAGGCATAGAGATATTACTGTATGCAACAATTTGGTCGGTGAATGTATAAAGGGGGCATAAATATGACATTTCTCACAACGGTTTACAAATCGTGAACAATCTTACAACATACTCGGCCCTAAGTGTTTTTCCATACAAAGTTCTTCCTCTAATATGGCTTCCACATACTCCTTTATGTACTTCCTTCATTATGGGACCTACTTCTTCTTCGGTGACACATATCAACATTGGGGAAGATCTAGCCATATTATATAACTAATCGATTAACATGAGGTATCAGGAAGATATCCTTTTGACATGTTGCGCTTCAGTCTCTTTATATGGTAACTTATCTCGAGTTAAGTACTGTATTATGGGTTTCATCCAACTCTTTGCATTTTCCAGTACCATCACCTCATTGGCCTCCGTGTTTGGTGCTTCTAAAGTATCTTGAATTACCATTCTATTCATCCTCGAGCCCTTAGTGCTGGATAATTGGGCTAACAAAATGGCTATAGTATTTTGATGACTTATCAACAAGTGTACCGATAATGTTACAATAATAAAAGATCGAATCCACAAGGATTGTGTTCGAACAAGCCAATAATTGTGCAATGTAAAGGAAAAATAGTAAAGGGGGGTAGGTTTTAAGATGGAAAACAAATTATGAGTTTGAAACAGAAGTAATTAAGACGGTTAAGTTGTGTATTAGAATCCCCTTATCCTCTCTTGTTGATGTATGATGCCTTGTATGAATGTTTTTATCCTTATAATGTCACGACGAATCAACAAAACCGTTATAGGCGATCCCTCACAAAATAAATCACTAACCACTACTCAGAGCTTTCTATCCCTAGTCTGTCAGCGTAAGCAAGGTTAGGCGATGTATAGAACGTTAACTCCCTATCCCACTACTCGGGGTCTCCCATCCCTATTCAACCAACGTAAGTATAATAGTAGCCATAGGTCCAACACATAGGTTAAAGGTCAGTAATCCACATGTGTCCAAAATCAGATTAACAGAGTATCTCAAATAAAAAGCATTAAGATTAAGCAACAACTAAATAAAATTATAATTCAAAGGATTCATACAAAGTCAAACCAACATATAATGCCAACAAGATTGAATAAGGTTCATCATCACACAACCTAACCTAGAGAAGCTTAGCTACTCATAGTTAAAATTACAACACATAATTGAATAAAGAAGAATAACATATGAATTCCCTTGAAGGATTGACCTCCAATGGCTTCCAATGCTCTTAAAATCACCTTTTGATGTTGTAAAATCGTGCTCCAAATGCCAAATTTCATAACCCTTGTGAAAGTGCAGAATTTCTCCCCTTAAAGGTGTTAGAATGGACTAGAACGCGTCAGAAAAGGCCTAAAAAGGTGACAGCCGCGTGCGTGATACCCTTCATCATGCGCGATGAAGCTTTTAATGCCCGATCACGTGCGCGATGTTACACAATGGTGGATTTGATTATTTCTGAAGCTTCACTCTTTTTTTCTCCTTTTTCACTTAAAATTTCCCTAAGTCCACAATTTGCACACTTAGCTATTTATCCTTCATTCTCTGGTCATTCCTTCTTATATTTGCTCGACTTTCACTTATTTTGCTCCGATTCTTCGACTAAATATAAAACCTTTGCCTAGTTGTAGGAGTCATTGTAGATACTTGAGCAATAATGCATCCTTTGTCTGAAAATGTCCCTTGATTTGACTAACTATCATTTGTGAGTCGGTTCTGACCAATAAATGAGAAACCCCAACTTCCTTGGCTAGCTTTAAACCGACTATCACTACTTCGCACCCTGCTTGGTTGTTGTTGGCTTGAAAGTTAAAACATAGAGATTGTTCTAATATCAATTCTCCTGGTTCTTCTAGCATTATTCCCACTTCATTATCCTTGAGGTTAGATGAGTTGTCCACTAATAATATCCATTATTCTGATACTTCTTCCGGGATGGGTGCACTCAATTCCATTAGGAAATATGACAAAACTTGTGACTTGATGTTTGTTCTGAGTGAGTACGTGATATTGTATTCAGATAGTTCTACCACCCATGCTACCATTCTTCCTGCTAGATCTGGCTTCTTCAAGACCCGTTTTACAGGATAGTTTGTCTTGACTATTATAGGGTGTTCCTGGAAGTATTGCTTGAGTTTCCTGGCGGTCACTACTACTACTAAAGTTAGTCGATCAATCTTCCGATAACGAATTTCCGTTTCTTTGAGAACTTTGCTTACAAAGTAGACCACCCTTTCTTCGCCATCGTCGTTTGTGAATTAACACTGAGCTGATCGCCTTCTAGGATACTACCAAATACAAGATGAGATTTGGATTCTCCTTTGGCCTGGCCAAGATCGGTCAGGCAGATAAGAATTGCTTCAATTCCACAAACGCCTTTTCACATTCTTATGTCCTTACGAATTCGAAAAACTTCTTGATAGCTGCAAAAAATGTATAGATTTATAACCCACACAAGATAGAAATCTAGATAAGGCAACTAGCCTCCGTGTCATCTATTGGACTTCTTTTACAGATGTCGGGCTCTTCATGTTAATGATAACCCATCACTTGTTTGGATTGGCTTCTATTCCCTGGTGCGTCAACATGAAGCCGATGAATTTCTCAGCCTGTACTCCAAAAGTACACTTATCGGTGTTAAGTCTCATATCGAAACTCCTTATATATTTAAAGCTCAATTTCAAATAATTCATGTGCCTTCCTTCCTCATGCGTCTTGACTAGCATGTCATCAACGTATACTTCAAGGTTTCTTCCTATCTGTGATGAGAATGCCATGTCCATTAACCTATGATATATAATCCTAACATTTTTGAGCCCAAATGGAACAACTTCATAGTAATAGTTATTTCTGTTAGTAATGAATGTTATTTTGGGTGCGTCGGTCGGGCTCATTTGTATTTGATTATAACCCGAGTAAGCGTCTATTAAGCTGAGTGATGAAAACTAGAAGCGACATCAATCAATATATCAATATATGGTAACGGATAAGGATACTTTGGACATGCTTTGTTAAGATCAGTGAAGTCCACACACATACGCCATTTTCCTGATTTCTTTTTTACCATGACCATATTGGATAGACAGGTGGTATATTTTATCTCTTGCACGAATCTGGCCTTCATCAACTTACCAACCTCTTCTATGATTTCTTTCCTTTTTTCTTCTCCATATTTTTGCTTCCTCTACATCACATCTTTTGATGTTGGGTCTAATGAAAGTTGATGGCATACAACACTTGGATCAATCACGAACATGTCTGATGGTTTCCATGCAAACAGGTCGACATTGTCTTTTAGCACCCTGATGATTTCTCCTTCCTCTTCCTGGGATAACCCAAAGCCTATCTGCGTAACCTGAAACTCTTCAGCTCCAATTTGAACCCTTTTTAACTCTACGATTGGGGTCAAGATGTCTTATGTGGGAACTCCTATAGGATCAAGGTCCACTAGGTTTACCTTTAAGGAATCTTCTAACATAGGCGGCTCCGGCTGAATATTATTTTTTAACTTCAAGCTATATTTATAGCATTTCCTAGCTAAAACTTGGTACCTTTGACTATTCCTACCTTTCAGCCTTTTAAGGAATATTTCATGGTTAGGTAAAGAGTGGATAACACAACTTCTAGAGTATTGAACGTCGACCTCCCGATGATAATGTTATAAGGTGACGATGCGTTCACTATTAGGTATCTTACCCTAATGCCTTCTACGTTGCTTCCACTTATAAATATGGTCATGATAGGTAAGTGTCCAAATACCTAAACTTGTTCCCCGGAGAAACCGGCTAGGGTGCCCTTGAAAGGTAACAACTCGGATGTATCCATGTTCATACCTTTGAAATCATCTTAGTATAAGATGTCGACCGAATTACATGGATCAATCAATACCCTCTTCACTCTCCAATCATGAATCTTCACTTTTACGACCATCTGATTGTTCTTGTGCGCCATAACTCCTTATGAGTCTTGTTTCAAAAAACCAATGACAACGGGTTTTTCTTCCTTTTTGGATAATGGGTTCTCTGATACATGCATCACTGGTCTGACATATCTTTTCCCGCCTGAGCTTGTTTCTCCTTCACCAACAAATCCTCCAGAGATTTTATTAAGCGTGCGTTGAGCCAGCCAAGTCTCGCGTACTTCCTCCATGTTCTTTCCTTTTTGGTAGAAGTATTTTCTGAGTCTGACTCTCTCCTAGACAGGCTCCTCTTTCCCATTGCCCTTCTATCTCCTTTACATATGATAATAGCCGACCTTTCTGGATTAGAGTCTCGATTTCTCTTTTCAAGTGGTGACAATCCTCAATATGATGACCTTTCATGCGATGATAGGCACACCATGCTCCTGCATCATTTCCTAACACCGCATTGACCCTCTTAAGACGAGGTGGACCAAGAATCAATTTGAGAGGATACACTTCCCTTAAAATGTCGGCACGCTTTGCATTGAGATGTGTGAAACTCTCAGACAAGTTATCACATGGTCTCCGAGAAGGTATCATTGTTAACCTATCTCTTGGGCCGTGTTTATGGTGCTCTCTTCTTGACCTGAATTCTTCGTGTTTGGATTGTGTTTTTTCTTTAGCATCCCGAGACCTTTTTTCCATGTTGATTTCCTCCCTCCCATTTAACATAACATTACACTTTGTGCATGACCTCTTCCATGTTAGTGGCCGACTTATGCGCCAATGACTCGTTGAAATGACTTACTTTCACTATGTTTTGAAAAACTCCCATGAACATCTCCTAATTTGGATGGGAGACTTTTATGGTTTCTTCTTTGAGTCTCGCCATGTATTCCCATAGGGACTCGAAGGATCCCTGTCGAACATTTAACAACCTGGTGCTGGTCACCTTTCTATGTTTGCTAAAGGATAAATGTTATACCATTTTTTAGTCAGGTCTTGGTAGCTAGTAACTGATAGACTAGGCAGACTTATATGCCAATGTAGCGCCACATCTTTGAATGTTCCCGCCATGAGTTTGTATTTCAATGAGTCGGAAGCCCCGACGATTGACATCTGATTGTTGGTTGATATTATGTGTTCTTGAGGATCACTTTTGCCATCGAAGGATGACAAATGTGGTTGTTTGAAATTGGGACTTGATCACCCCAAATGATTTCTGACAGAGGTTAAGGATCAAGGAGTTCTTCCTCATCCTCCCCCTCCCTCGTACTTTGTGACTGTTGTAAAGTATGAAAACTTTCTTGCAGAGACTTATTGTGATGACGCAGGTTCTCCACAATTGTTAAGAGATGTGTAATGTTTGGGGGATGGTGATTTTCACTCCTGCTAGAAGATGATCCCAACATAATGTTGATGGTGATAAAATGTATATTTTTCTTATGAGGCACGAGAAATTTTTACCGAGGCCCCACGGTGGATGCCAAATGTTTTTGCTAAACACTATTTGGAGAAATCTCCCTGAAGCTAATTATGAGGGATCACAGTCGTCCTATTTAGTTAGGAAGTTTTAGTAGTCGTCCCTTCCTTTTGGAGGAAGTTTTATTTTTATACTGCCTTACTCATCAATGATCCTCAAAGGTATGCTTCTTATACCCCTCATTAAGATGACTCTGGATAACGTTTGTCATCCTCTGTAATGATCAAATAACGTCGTTTTCCTCAATTTCTGAAACTCACATGCAATCATGTGGATATTTTGTAACTGTCCATTGTGACTGTCCACATGACCTCCGAACACTAAGGTTGGGTCCGACTTGTTCTACTGTCAGTGTTAATACGAGACCAATTCCGATGTGCTTGCTTTGTATCTAACTGATTCCTAATTGGGCCGTTACCTGTGCAAGGTTATGGTTATCCGACCTTTTTGTCTCTTCGTACTCGTCTTTCCAAAGCTCGGCCTTTGGATATTCCGGAATGTACAATATATAATAACCTAATTACCTTTTTTTAATTAAACTCTTGCCTAACTAATCAATTTTTTTCTTCAAAATTAATCATTTATTTTCCATTATTCTCAATTTTTATCCCAACCTTTAATATTCTCCTAATTTTCTATTGATTAATTAATTAAATTCCATTAAAATTAATTAATTAAACACAACTCACCACGTATGTAAGCCAAACATATCATAAATCACATAAAATAATTATTTAAATAAATTAATCAATCAATAAATAAAAGATTAATTAAATTGAAGTATTATATAAATCAACTTTAAAACTATCTAACTACCTTTCAATTATAAGACTTTCTTGACTATACTTTGTATTTTTAGCACGTACCAAATCTATTATGATCATTAAAAATCTCAAATTTTATTTGAAATTTTCAAACCTTATGAAACTGTTCCTTCGTATTCTTACGCCCTATTGTTAATTTTAACGTTATAAAACTAGATCAAAGTTTTGTTCAAACAATAGAATGAGAAACAACTAGTTTGATGGTTGATTTGAACCATACTTTAGTAAATTGATTTTAATTTTTAATGATTTACTTTTTAATTTTTATTATTCGGTTTCAATTATAGTTTGCCGAATTAATAATCATTTAAACATAGATTTCTTTTTCTGCTCGATAGAATTAGAACTTTTCTCGGATTCCATTTTTGATTAAACTATAATTGGTGGATCATTTGTTAAAGTTTTAAAATATTTAAATGTTTTAACGATAAGGTCAAGAGGTACATTTAAATTACGTGTTTCAACTGAAAAAAGAAACATGTTATCAAAACAACAACTTGAAAGTGAAATAAAATTCCAATTGTAACCTTATATAATTACTCAAATTTTTTTTTGAAAAAAAGTTATTTATTTGATTATATTTTAACTGAAAGAAGAAAGGGGTATGACCGTAAATGAAAATAGATTAGAAGCATGCGTCAAAGTTCAATTGTTCAAGCTTCCAAAATAGAATATTTTTGTTATTTTCTTTTTTTTAGTTGCCACTTTAACTAACCATACAAACCAAAATAATAATAGTAAATAAATAAATAATTGATATGTCTCACCTACCAAGAAGAAACTCCGATGAACGGAGAAGACACCGTCATTGTTACTTTATTTTTTTATAATTTATATATTAAAATTTAAAATTTGACTATATTGGTTTTTAACAGTTAGTATTTGTGTATAAATGCCCTTAAAAATATGAAATTCCTATGAAAAAAATTACTAACCACACAATCCCTTCTAATTATAAATCACATTTTTTTAAACTGTGTTATTTATTTAAAATAATAATAGAGTATTTTAAGAAAAAAATAGATCATTCCAATTTATATTATAGATATAGATAATATAGTACAAGTTCAATCCAATAAATTAACTTTTTAAAGAAAAAAATAAAAAATTATTTTTTTTTTAATAAAAATTGAATATTCTATTCAGAACTGTTGAGATTAATTATTCGAATTTAACATAATTTAGGGATTTAGATAGAGTAATATAAAACTCGTCCATATTCACATGTAAATATTTATACACATCTAAACCTCATAAGTATCTAAATGTCTTTATCCATCCATAATAAAATTAAATTTATCAATTTAGAAATATTATATCATTCTATTTTTTTATAGAAATTTAAAGATTTTAGTGTTGAATTATATTAAAATATGTAATAGATTAATCATGATATATTTTTTAAAATATATATATATATATATATATATATATATATATATATATATATATATATATATATATATATATATATATAAATATTCATTGTGAGGTGCATACCAATACTTATACTGATTTATTGTAAGGAGTAATTAGTTGTATTCACAGCCGTACTAATTTGTACATTTTTACTCTATTATGAATATTTTTCGAATACTCTAAGTACAATTTTCATTCCTAATATAAGTATAATAAACAACAAAGTTCTTTCTAAAAAAAATGTAACACTATTAAAGTATTCGAAGTAACCATGACCTCAGATATCTAAGGAGTCTTTGGTAAAATACAAGATACAAGGTAGATTTGGTAGATTGAATAAACACTAAAAATAAGAAAGAAAAATAAGGTATGTTGAAAACCGATTTAAGTGTAATAAAACATGAGACTTTTTATCTTGTACTAGTAGTTGAGATGATTTTTAAGGCAAAGATGAAAGTTGAGAAAGTGATTAGTAGTTAAATAAATGAATAAATGAATTAAAATAGAAGTTAAAGTTAAGTAGTCAGAAATAGAAACGGAAAAGATAGAAAGAGACGAAAATATCCATGCTGGCAAAAGATTCTCTTCCTCATTCATTCACATCTTTTGATTTTCCCACCCCACCCAGACACCCAGTAACTGTACTACCACTTCCACTATCATCTCATCTCATCTCCTCGTGTTTAATAATAACACCAATCTTCAATCAATCACTCTTCAAACAAACAAACCCTAAATTCCATCCTATGGGTTGTACCAGCTCCAAGCTGGACGATCTCCCGGCGGTCGCTCTCTGCCGGGAACGCTGCACCTTCCTCGACGAAGCCATCCACCAACGCTACTCCCTCGCCGCATCTCATCTCGCTTACATCAATTCCCTCACCGCAATTGGCCACTCTTTAAACCTTTTCATCCAACACGATAGGGCTTTATCCGCCGCCGCCTCAGCATCACCGCCACCTTCACCTCCTCCTAAAAACCACCACATCGCTACCAAACACTCTTCTCCTTCACCGCCTCACTCCGATTCCGGTTCTCATCTTCATTTCCACTCCGATTCCGACGACGACGGTCATGAATTAGCCGATGATGAAGAACACGACGATTTTCATTCTCATTCTCATTCTCCTTCTCCTTTGCATCTTCCTCACAAGCACAACGGTAATTACTACAACGATTCACCGCAACAACATCAATATCATAATAATCTTCATATGAATTTCATGAAGAATAAACCTCCTCCTGCTTCTTCAATCGTCTATGAACACAGACCCATGACTAACGAAACTGTTTATGTCGGTGAATCATCTTCTTCCTTTTACAACCCTTATCAACAACCATATCAACAACCGTATCAACAGCCATATCCATATAACAACAATAACAGCAATAACAACAACAGCAACAACTACAACAGTAACTACTATGGATACCCAAATCCTCCTCCTTCTTCTTCCTTCTATGGATCTTCACCTCCTCCAATGGTTACTTCTTCCAAACCTGCTCCGGCTCCGCCTTCTCCTCCCAGAACTTCAACTTGGGATTTTCTCAATTTTTTTGATAGTGAGGAAAAGTTCTATCCTCAGACTCATTACACACCGTCCGCCACGCCTAGCCGTCCTAGCCGTGATTCCAAGGAGGTGAGGGAGGAAGAAGGGATCCCTGACTTGGAAGATGAGGATGAAGTTGTTAAACAGGTTCATGGAGATCAAAAGCTTGTTGACCCTCCTAATCATTCTCATGATCATGGTCATCTTCATGATGAAGAGGATGAGTCTGAAGTGGAATATGAGGTTCATGTGGTGGATAAGAAAGTTGTGGATGATGATGAGAAGCCTAAGCCTAAACCCAAGCCCAATTCCGCATTTCGACCCGGTTCCAGGAATCCCCTTGAAGTTGCCAAAGAAATTCAGATTCTTTTTCAGAGGGCTTCTGATTCCGGTTCACACATCGCGGATATCCTTGAAGTTGGAAAGCTTCGTTATCATCACAAAGGTTACTATTTTTATACATTTTTTCTCTTTCAATTTTTTTGGATGATCCATTTTTCATTCTGATATGGTGAATTGACTTGACTTAACTTGTACAAATGAAACAGCTACTTCCAAGATGTTACATCTGGTTGCGCCCTCATTGTCTGTGGTGTCTTCTGCTTCAAGAAATGCTCAAACCACCGATCCTAACAACACGGATCTTGATGTTGAACTCACTACCAGGGCGCGCAATCTTTCCTCTACGCTCCACAAGCTATATCTCTGGGAGAAGAAACTCTATAATGAAGTTAAGGTGTGTTATGTCATATTTATCACTAAATCAAATCACCAATCTGATTCCAAATTCCAACCATTTTATTCTTAAAGAGCTAGTTTGAATCAATACATCAAGAGAGAAATAGTTGATTTTTTTGCTCTTTCAGTACGAAATCCAATCACATTACTAAATTAAGTAATGGTTTGCCATCTAAAATGTTTCCTTTGTTAGCTATCCTGTCCTTAACGAGTCTTTTTATCTGCTTTGCTGCTGTTTCATTCCACTTGTGTATTCTAAACTATCTCACATTGACAACTAGTAAATATTTATGAGTTTCTTACAAAGAAGGTTTTTTCAATGTTTATTTGTTGGCAGGCAGAAGAAAAGATGCGGGTCGTGCATGATAGGAAGTGTCGCAAACTGAAGCGATTGGATGAAAGGGGTGCCGATTTTAATAAAGTTGATTTGACTCGAACTGTGATTAGGGATCTGTCCACAAAAATAAGTATGGCAATCAATGTTGTTGACAAGATTTCTATGACGATAAATAAGATAAGGGATGAAGAACTGTGGCCACAGCTGAAGGGATTAATCCAGGGGTATGTCAACTTACATTTTCCAATCTTGTTTGTACCAGTTCCTTAAATTTTCTCCATTCCTGATGCTCTATACTATAATTGCCCCATGTACTTAGGGGGTGTTTGTTTCGTGGATACAAATATTATTCCCGGGAATATGACATTGGAATTCACATATTCCCTTGTTTGTTTCAAGTTTTGATAGTTTATGCCGGGGTACTTTTTATTCCCAGGAATATGTTTTGTTCATAAATTTCTCCATTTTTATTCCCATGTCAAATGATGGGAATCTTATATTCCCATGGGAATATAAAATAACCAACCATAACTTCCCACTCTCATGTTATTTTAACACATTTATTTTTAATTTTTTAATTTTTAAAATTTAATTAAATAAAACTTAAAAATATTCCTAGGAACTTTATTGATTTTGCCAAACACATTGATGGGAATAAAGTTCCTGGCAATACTATTCCTAGGAATGATATTCCCGGGATTATAATTTTAATCCATCAAACAAACACACCCTTATATTATTGTTCATATTTAGAAAAAGGTTATGTTATGTGCCTTCTGTACAAAATTTTGCTAGATATAATTGCAATTTTGGAAATCAATCATTATCATTGAGGTGTTGGTAAAACAATACCTCATTAAAAACTTATTTTGACCATTCAGTTTGTAGTTATCAACTTCTCACAATTATGATTAAAAAAAAAGGAGAATTAGGTAAGCAATTTCTAGTTATATTGGTGACTCGTAAGAGTTACAGCTTTGTTGCTCTTGTATAATGACCTAGTCATGCATGATATTCTTTCCAGGGGTAGTTTCCACTTTTAGTTTTAGTGGTTTGGATTTTCTTCCAGCAACTGAGCTATGTGCCTGACCCCATAAAATATTAGAGAAAGATTTAATGGAATGGATTATTTGATTATTAAGATTCTTTTCTATCTCTAATATATTTTAACTCTTGTGAAATGAGTTTGAAGTATTGATGCACTATGTCCATAATTCTTTGATAACCATTTTGAAATTAATCTGCAATCTACGAGTAATTTCTGATAGAAGCAAATACTTCTCCATCTTCTGACATCATTTCTTGAATAAGTGGGTTGGAGTGGATAATTGAATTCAGACTCTTTTGATGCTCCTCCAGTTACCTAATGTACAAGATTCCTTGTTGTCACCACTGGTGTCCTTATTTGACTAACTAGACGTAATGTTGTTACACATGCCCATCTCTATTCATTTTATTTTTGTCTTTGTATGTGTTACCTTACGTTAGAATTTAGAAAACCTAATCACTGTGGGAAACCCCATCCCAATGCAAAAAAACGTGAAAATAATGAAACAACTATTTAGAGATTTTGAGTTGAAGTGGGTTTTCAACGTGATTTTGATCAAATTGATGGGCATCCAAACACATACTTCAGTTATTCTCATTTTCTTTGAAGCTGCTGACATTTTTTATGTATGACTAGAAATGCATGTGATATTCATTCAACCACTAAATTTTGAGGTGTTTGTGTACAACATTTGGTATATATGTGGTATATATAACATACTTATTTTCAGGTTTAACAGAATGTGGAAATCCATGCTTGAATGCCATCATAGTCAGTGTGAAGCAATTAGAGAAGCCAGAATTCTGAGTTCCGTTGCATCCAGAATGAAAAGCGGTGATAGTCATCTTCAAGCTACCAAGCAGCTTGAACAAGAGCTTATCAATTGGACATTCCAATTTGCTGGCTGGATAAGTGCTCAGAAAGGTTATGTCAGAGCATTGAATAATTGGCTACTGAAATGTCTCCTGTATGAACCTGAAGAAACATCTGATGGCATAGTCCCTTTCTCACCTGGTAGAATCGGTGCTCCCCAAATATTTGTAATATGTAATCAGTGGTCTCAAGCTTTGGATAGAATATCTGAAAGGGAAGTTGTTGATACCATGCATGTATTTACCATGAGTGTCCTTCATATCTGGGAACAAGATAAGCTAGAATTGCATCAGCAACTGGTACAGAACAAGGATCTTGAGAGAAAAGTGAGAAATATAGACAGAGATGACCAGAAGCTGCAAAAGCAAATTCAGGCGTTAGAGCGGAAGATAATCATGCCATCTGGGGAAGGTAAAGGTCTCTCAGTTTCCGAGAATATCTTATACCAGAGTGACAAAAGCAGTAATCTACAGGCTAGTTTGCAGCGGATTTTTGAGGCAATGGAGAGATTTACTGGTGAATCTGTGAGAGCTTATGAGGAGTTGCTGCAACGTAGTGAAGAAGTTAGTGCCCCTCGAAATCATGAATGAGTTCCCGAGGTTGAACTTTAATCGAAGTTTAAGCCATACCCTCAACATATTTTAAGAATAGAATCTCTCCTGCTATTTGCTTTTCTTTACTACACAGTTTTGGGAGGAGGGGTTGGATTTGACTTCCATATTGGATCCTGGCAGTGTTTATGCATGATTTGAAAGAGTAGTTCAGCAGAAATCTTTCAATATGTTACGCAGAACTTTGCTTTCGATGCAAGACAGGGACCGTGGAATTTGTTGTCATACGAGAGATATTTCAGGATTCGAAAGTTGGAGGCTGGAGGTGTACAATTGCTATTTGGATATTCATCAGAGTCTACATGGGTATCCTATCCTGACTAACCACACAGGTTTGGACTGTTTGAGTTATGAAAAGACCAGATTTCTACAACATCTAGAGGGTCTTTCTTTCTGAATTAGAAAACAGAAATATGTGTTCAAATGAAAGATGGACTTTCAGCTACCTGACCCTGGGCAAATCCTTTGATGATAATGGAAAGGGTGCTCAAACTGAAGCAGTAGAATGAGCTTACAATTGGAAGAAAAGAAACATCTGGTGAGCAATTGGATAAGTCTCACTGGTACGATGAACATAGTAGTTGTCTGTCCGAGTGACGCAACTCACTGAATGCATGCATGCCCATTATTAATTCCTGTATAAAATTATGTTCCTTTCATAAAATTATTTGTTCTTAAGTTAAATTACTGTACAGATTACCTATTGACACTGAGCAAGCTTTAATGGAAACACATTTGGAATAAAGTGTCACTTTTCATTCTCTTTTGTTATGGCTTATAACTGTTCAAAGACAAAGATTGAATCAGTGTTATCAAATATCTGCCATGGATTGGTGGATATACACGGCACTTTTGGGGCTCACTGCAAAGGTAAATAACGGCTGATATTGTGGGTTTTTCTGCCATAATCTGCTATAGTGGCGCCGCAAAGCGGCTGGAATGGTGGGATTTTGGCTCTCTGTCATATACTGTCATCTGCCATCGACAAACTGGATTGAAAAGAGAATTCCATTGATAAATGAAAATATAATGTTAGGTTCCAATAGCTACCAATCTTGTGAAGAGATGGATTCAAGCTACTGCGCCACATTCAGAGAGTATCACCAAAATTTTGATATTTTAGATGACTTAGGGTCAAATTTTTGGGGATATCGCTGGTGCTAATGGGTGTTAATTGTTGTTATTTACACAAAAATGTTGAGGTGTTGAAGCAGTATATGTAAGCAACGGTTTTCATACTCTAAACAGAGTTCATATATTCATTTAATTTGTTATTATAAAGTCATATTGAAGCAGTAGAACTGCAGTAAGAAACATTGTTCTACAGGAATATGAAAAATGTTAAAATCATAAAATCCAACATCCTAGTTTTTAATTTTTTTCAAAATAACCCACGTTTCAGATTATTTTTCAAATTATTTTATTTTCAAAAAAAAAAAAATCGTTAAAACATTGGTGTTGGACCAATTGACGTATGCACCCAAATTTTAAGAGGAGATGTCAATTGGATTGACGTCTGGATCTAATGCTGCAAATTCAATTGGCGTTATGTGTGGTGTTATAGTGCTGACGTCAATGTGTGGTGTTATAGTGCTGACGTCAATTAACTTGACACGAGTGTGTGTTGTGTTTTTTTTAGTATAAATAGAAGTGTCTTTTACCATTTCAACGCCACATCTATTTTCATAATTTTTTATTCTTATTACCAGTAGCTCTATCATGATCGTTAAAAGAAACAAGCATGTATTTATTCCGTAACGAAATCTCTTATGAAAATGCGTTTTTGGAACCTCCAAAGTTTCGAGCATCTTAAAAGGAATTTGAAAAGTTGGTTAGACAAAGAGATTAATGATGAAGAAAAAGTTAGAAGTATAGAGAGACTTGTCTCTTACATCTTAATTGTAAATGACAACAATGATATACAACGAATGTGGGTGCGAGTTAGAGATGACAATGATGTTAGGGATATGGTGTTTGTATCAGATGGTATTGTTTTGATTGTTGTCATCTCTTAGATATGTTGTTGTGTTATGTCTTAAGTCTTATATTTGTTGTTTGTGTTGTTGTTTTAAAGTGTGTTTAAGTTTGTGTGATGTTTGTTATTAACATTATTGTAATAAAAAATTATTAATATATCTAAGCTTACAAAATTAAAAGGAAAAAATAAATTATGATGCATAGGTTGCTTCAACATTGGGACAATTTTTTGGATTGTGTTCGGGATGACGACATATACTACATAATTTTATCATTTTATAAGCTGTGTCCATTTCTGTTCTAATATGCGTACTGTTTGGACGATCTTTTTTCTTTCTTCGCATCTCATTGTAGTGCCAAACTATATCCCCTTGATATGAAGATCAATATTCCTCCATTGCTAGCACTGCGAAGTTTTCGTTGTAGGCATTCATAATGCAAATGGCCTTTTAAACATCGGATAGATGACTGTAAGCATCCCAGAAAGTATATGCGCATGCCGCAATGACATGAGAGCAATGTACACGGAAGGTCTAGAACTTGCTACACTCGCACCAACTTCTGTTTAGTTTGAAATCAAACAGAGATTGACTTGTGGAACCACATGTGTCCTGAGATTTCTAAGGAAGAAACTCCAACCACCAGCGGTCTCACCTTCAACCAGAGCGAAGGCTATGGGAAAGACATTATTGTTGCCGTCGTGTAACGATATGAGAGATTGTTATACTAACCTTCATTGATGGGTCCTTGTTAACAAACGGAAAAATGTTTTGACATATCAATTCAACGCTTAATTTTTGGCAGTCATGTACAATATTACTGGCAATGAAACTATGAGGTGGCTCTATAAAAGCTGTCTGCCAAAAATCACTTCTCTTCCTGTGAGACACAGCCAACCGAAACTTGCAAAGAACGTTACGATATTGAATGCCATACCTTCTCGCATCAGTGCGTTGTACATTGAAATCAGCAGAGTTATCTATGTCAAAATTTTCAATAGCTCACAAATAGACAAATCTACAACATTAACATGCCAAACACCTAACCACAATACCAAGAGCATACCATGTATCACCGTTAACAAGATGATCATTATCAAGACATCCAACGTCGATATTTCCCATACATATCATCCTCCCATATCCACCATAACCAAAACACTCAGCGATGATTTAATACAAACCGTTCCTCCTACTATAGTCAAGAAGACCAAACATCACAAAACCAAAACATATAACAATCATATGGCTACCAAACACCACAACAACCATTTTAACATTTTCCCAACGAAACATTTACACCAATGTTGCGCTTCAATCGTCCCGATCGCATACCAATAATCATACATACCCCAACTAATCTGACATGGATCATGAGCTCAGTTACGGCGGTAGCGCGTCATTTCATACACAAGAATTTATGAAATTGACTGAACTTCTTAGGGAATCTGATGATGGTGATATTGATGTTCCTGCGTCCTCAAATCCTTAAACACATAGGGTGGATCAACAACTTGGGCTAGAGCCACACATTATGGTAGCTAGGGGATGTGGAACTAGTGGTTGGTTTGGTCAATCCCAGTCAACGACATTAGTATTTTTGATTTTCGTATGTAAACGTAATCTAATATTAATATTTCTGATTTTGACTTTTATATAAACTGTCAATCATTATAAAAAAAATACAACACACATTGGTGTCAAGCCAATTGATGCCAGCACTATAACACTACACATAGACGTCAATTGGATTGACAGCACTAGGTGCATGCGTCAATCCAATTGGTGTCTCCTCTTAAAAATTGTGTGCAGAAGTCAATTGGTGTGACATCAATGTTTTGACGAGTATTTTTTTGAAAAGTGGATTAGTTTGAAAAATAATTTGAAATGTGAGTTATTTTGAATTTTTTTTATAAAAAAATTGGGTTATTTGCGTAAAAAATTCTTATTAATGAGTAATACTCTATCATAAAATCACAAAATTATATTACACTATAAAATTATTTTTAAAGAAATGGGTCTAAAATTATTTTTAAAGAAATGGGTCTAAAGAGGTTCTCTTAAAATTGTCTTTTAATATAATTCTTTTTTAAATTTAGATTCTATGCTATATTGTGGTGGTTGCGAGAAACAATAAAACTAATAATATTTTAGAATGGTTACGATATCTTGTTTCTTACCTAATTATGTTTTTTTAGGCTCATCATTTTGGGTGGATTTAACACTCCCTCAATTAAATATATGACACCACATAGTAATTGCTATTACCTTTATTTTCTTACTAATTTTTTTAGAACTTTCTATTGTGTTTATCATAATTTTTGAAAAAATACCATTATTTTCTGAAACTTTCGATAAAAAATCAATAATTTTCAAAAAAAATTGAAGAAATAATGGAGTTTTTGAAATAAAAAATTCCTAAAAATTTTGAATTTTTTTTACACTAACGAGAATTTGAAATTCCTAGTAAACTATCACACTTTTTGAAATTTTCGGTAAACTACATCACTTTTTTAAATTTTCGATAAACTATAACACTTTTAGAAAAAATCGATAGAAAAACCTACAATTTAAAAATGAATTATCGGAAATTTGACCTGTCATTGAAAATTTTGAATGAACTACTAGAAATTTCGTTCGCACTTTTGACTCAAATTTACCTATAGACAATTTAAAAATTAACAAAACATATGGGGTGCCAAGTTTAATTGAGAGGGTGACTCTCTCAATTTTGGGATGTTCTTAGAGACAGTAAAAATATTAGAGTGATTCTTAGGAACAAAAAGAATATTAGAAAGAAATAATCGAATTTTCAATCATAAGAGTTATCATTGATATAAATTATTGATGAAATTAAATTTCATCTGCAATGGTGATTATAAATAAAGATCTCACTTGTTTTTGAATTGAAATTATTGGTGGCTTAATCTTTGCTCTTTCCACCTTATATGTCCTCTCCCACCATCGTGAAAAGTTACATCTGTCTGGACGTATCGTTTTAAAGCCATTTTTCAGAGCAAATTGGTGATGCATCTTATTATGCCAAAATTTATTCCGAAGATGCATCTTCGTATGCATAAAAGGAAAGTCCCAAGATGCATCTTCGTAAACACCATTAATTCAAGAATTAATGAGTGATCAAAGATGCATCTTTAAACGAAGTGAATACTTTAACCCACACCAGAACCTTCCATTTTCCTCCTTCATTTGTCTCAAAACACATTAAACCTTTAAAACATCCAACTATTGTTCTTCTTCCATTCAAGCTTTTCTCACCAATTAAATTCTCACTTCATTCAATCTTCTCTTCCACAACTTAGAAGTTGGTAAGTTTTTCAAAAATTAATCCTTCTGCACATACGAACTTCACCAGAGACGCGTCAGTTTGACGTCATTTTCTTATACTCTGAATGACTAACATGTGGGTAATCTCTTATGTATTCTTATCTTCACGAGCGAATGATAAAATTTAGCTATTTGCAGATTATTCCGAGACCCCCCCCCCCCCCCTTATGAGTCTACTTCATCCCTCGTCCCCGCAAAGATCTTGATGCAATACTTAACGACTTCAAGAGTCATCTGATACTAGAGGAGTATCGCGGGATGACAGCTCCTTTACAGTGGGCTTATGCTAACGACTACATGACATGGTTCAATAGGGTGTTACACCCTATCATGACATCATATGCTCCCAGAAGACCACCCAGACCAGTTAATCATGAGGTACTTGAGACTAGAAATGACCACACTGAGGACATGCCAGCGGTCTGTCAATGTGTTTTAGAAAAAGGATAGAGCAGACATACATGCAGGACTCTTTGAGGATGATAGTCCCCAGTTGGCCCTCGTGGAGAACATGATTGCTGAATTACGAAATATCTTGTAGTACAGACGGAGGAGAAGACATGGAGTTAGACATATCCAATAGTTTATGTTTGGATGTATTATTATTTTTGTATTTTCGAACAAATGTTATGTATGACCATATTTTTTTGGATTTACTTTAATTAATGTATGAGTTTTTACTTTCCTTTCACTTTAATATAACTTGAGTTTACTTTAATATAACTTGGTCTCAAAAAATTACAATGTTAGAGAATGATGCTGCTTTAAAATTATTCAAAGGGCACTTCGGAGTTGCATCTCCAAATACACTCAAATATTATACAAAGATATATCTTCGGACCATATTTAATTTAAATGGGGTAGATCCCATCAAATGCACGTTCTAATGCGATTTTAATCGTGTATGAAAATGCATATTCTAATGCGATTTTAACCGTGTATGAAAATGCATATCCGAAAAGAAATTGTTTTCTTTCTTTCCATACTTTCAAAAATGTGGGATTCCTACTTTGTCTTTTTTATTTCTCGTAAGCCACCTTAATACTTTTATCTTATTTTTATATGTGGCTACTTTGCATCTATTTTGTGGCGTGTTTCTTTTTACTTGTGTTGTATTAAGGGTGTTTGTGGCCGATTTGAATCAATATTAAAGTAAAATTTTATTTGATCAATAGATAAAAATGTGTGTGACTTGTCCCAATTTTTAAATGGCAACTTAAAAAATATGATAGAACCGATTCAATTTTAATGTGATTTATCTAAGTTTGTAAATTATTTTGTAAATTAATAATAATATTATAAAACACGATAATATAACAGATTAAATTAAAATATAATTTATAATATATTAAAATCTAATAATAAAAAGTAAAATTCATTAGAATAATAATATATTAAAAAAACTAAAAATCAAGTAATACTAAACTAATGTAATACATCATTTTAATATAAAAAAAATTAAAATATATAGATGTGGTTAGATTCGATTTAAATATTCAATCTAAGTTTTAATTTGATCCAAATAATTTTCACAAAATAATATTTTTAAACACATTTAATAATAATAAATTTTTATGTAATTTTTCAATAATTTGAATCGGTTTATATTCAAAAATACATAATTTGTATCTGTTTTCTATTCCAGTGCAATGATTTTTTTTAAAAAAATAGTAATAATCTTAGTCCCATCAACTTTCACACCCTCTCTTTACTCCTAGCCACAGAACGCGCATTAGAGTGTGGGCCAGAACTTACGACCCATGGAGACTTTTGGGAGTTTCGTGGCAACCAATCATAAAAGTTGTAAGATTATGACCGTTAATCACTCATAGTATACATCAATTACAACAACTAAACAACAATTTCATACAACTTCATCGAAGACGCATAGGTGACTAAACAAATTCAGCTCAAGTACTACACGTTTGAAGACCAAATTACAAACATATATACAAAGACATTGTTGGAAAAAAAAAATCAAACATAAAGAAAAAAAATAACCTTAAAATTACGTGTCAATATAATGGTTGAGTCTTATATATTATGAGAATTTTAGAATTGATTTCACTTCTCGGATTTTGATATGGCTGGTGTATAGCCCGAAAAATTTAGGAGGTCAAAGAGTTATTACGAAGTTAGATAGTATGTACATCCAGAGATTTTTTATGAGACTGGTAGTGAGTTTTATGCACATCCCAAACTCAATTTATCGCACTCTGAAAGGACCAACAAAATCGGAGCCGTTATGGCATTCTAAGGGACGAGTCAGTTACAGAACGGTTAATGATAAGACTATTACAAATAGTTAAGCAGGTGGTTACGTTTATTATGGTCATAAAGCCTATTAATCAGGATATTTAGCAAGAGGGGGAGACTGACAATAAAAGGGGGTCTTGAGACCAACAAATGGACAAATCTACACGATGAATAACATAAAAAAAGATCAAACCTACTAGGAACTATGGACCACTAACAATGGTAGCTATGAACCCTATTCCAATCACAGACACACAAATCAAGCATTTACGACCTTCCCTGACTAACATCAGGGAGATTAGACTTTTAATGTTTTTAGTAAGAATATTTGACACCCACCATGGGGCTCTGGTAAAACTTTCTCGGGCCACATAATCATACCTAAATAAAAACCCTTCCAAAAACTATTTTCCATGGAAATACGCCCTCTCTGATCATCATCATCACGTTATTTGCCAACCCTATTGTAAGACCCCAATTTTGACCCTAAGATCCCTCATGGCATCATAACATTGCATTTGTATCTTGCCTCAAGGATCATAACATCTTGGTTCCTTATCTTTGGTTGGGAACACTTGTGAGTTAGTTGGAGATCACCAAGCATGTTTGAATTGTATATTATTACTTTTCTTCTTTTGTTTACTAACCAAAAGCACAAAAATATGTCACTAACATTTTTGTTTGTAGCTTGAGCAGTCACAAGATCCAAAACTTCTAGTAGATTCTATGCTCATTGATATGGTTAGGTGAAGATGAAAGCAAACATGACAATGATTTCCAAATCTATCATCCATCAAATGTGCCTCATAAGTACCTCAATTCATCATTTTGATCAAAGCAAACCAAAGGGTTTGAGGCTTGTTTCCCAAAGAAACCTTAATCCATATGTTCATCAACTGTGCCTTACTCATGAAGCAACCTCAACCCATGATCAAATACAATCAAGGGAAGTTCTTCCATTCATAATTTCATGCATATTTGAGATTATATGAGTGTCCTCAATCATTAATTCATCAAGATTTGAGGCATGGACTTGAGAAGTTGATTAGTCAATTCATCTGACTATTTTGAAGTGCACTGAGACCTAACTTTTAATATGTTTGTCAAATGGAGATGACCCCAAGATAAAAAATGTTCTTAAGAAACATATGAACAACTTTCATGTTCATCAAAAATTTATTTGAAGCTTGGAAGGTCATCATCCTTTTCAAGACATTATAGGTCATTTTGAATGAAACCCTAATTTTAGGTCAACTTCCCAAGGACATAACTCACTCATTTTTCATGATTTTGAGGTGGGATCAAATGCATTGGAAATTTTAAGATGTCTACTTCAATTTTTATGTTGAACAAAGTTTCAAAATCCTAAAAGAAATACATGTGATAATGCAAAACATTATAGGTCCATTTGGACCAAAGGCATTGAAATGTGAAAAAGCCCAACTTCAAGTGCCCATAACTTTTTCATCAAAAATCCAAATATGCAAAATTTAATTCCAAATTTATTTTCTTGAAAAGATCTACAACTTTTATGTTGAAGGTTTTGTCATTTGGAGCTTGCATCATTGAAACAGAAGGGCTTGAAGTTTGGCCATTTTTAAAATTTTCACATACACATGTTTTGCACCTTACACTTCATGATCAATTTTCACCAATTTCCCAATTTCAAATGAAGTTTTGGTCAACATAACAATTGATCCTCATGCCAAGAGCTTTCCAACCATTACCCATAAGGTCATGTTTCATTTTTTGAAATGTCATTTTCGAAGAGAAGAAATATTTGGTGCATTTTTGGAAACTCATTGAAAATACATTGCATGAGCTAAGTACATCAGTTCTGCACGACCAAAACACATTTGTTGATGATAAGCATTCATTTCCAATTGGAATTGGGCGCTCCATGCGCCTGTACAGGCCCATGCATGGAGGTTCTTTCCATCCATGCACATGCATTGCTCATGTATTCAGCTACCATTTGCTATAAATAAAGGGCCAAGGCTTCATAATTTCGCAACCTAAGGGCACCTGTTATGCTGCAAGAATCTCTCCTTAACCACACTCAAAGGAACTTTCTCTTTCTTTCAAAAAATTCAGATCTAAATTTCAATTTCCTTGATTGATTTCTAGATCTATAGTTCCTAAGCCTTGCTCACCTTGATCCTAAGACTACACTGCAAGCAAAAGCATCAAGGAATCGTGCTCTCAAGCTCTTCATTTCAGAGGTTTACATCAGAACTTGTTTTCTTCGAATCTCTTTGTATATAGCTTATTTCTTGCATTTGCTGGGTTGTCTGAAGTCCTCTCAATAGAGGCAAATGTTTTGTGCTTTGAATTTTTGAATTCCATCAAGTTTCAGTTGAACACCCCAAATTTCAACCTCTGATTTCTTTCTCCATGGAAGTTTAGAGTGGAATTGGTTGGTACAGGGGTGATGTACATCACCCCAGCTTTCATTTGATATATGGATCATGGCATTTAGTGAAGTTTTAATCTCTGCAACTTCCACCGGCGTCGGAGGTCTCGTCGGAGAAGACGGTGGTGTACACCACCGTCCCAACTCCAGATCAAATCTGGACCGTGCAATCTTATTTCCAGATTAGATCTCAACCGTTCCATGTTATGACTTAATTAAAGGTAGCGTGTGACTCGGTTGACTGAAGTGCATGGTGGATGCGCGCATGTGGTCCATGAGATTTGTCAGCTCAATTAATGAGCTCAATCCAACGCTTCCTGTTTTTTTCCACTTTTAATTTTTGATTTCAATTTCAATTTTATTTCTTTAATTCCATTTCATTTCAAAAAATCACATCTCCTTCATTATTGGTCCAAAAAATGTGAGACCAATTGCATTTTTCTTCTTTTAATTTCTAGTTTCTAAAAATGATTTTTAATATTTTTTTATTTTATCAGTTGATATTTTTTAAAGAATTTTCTCTTTTCTGGTTATTTTTAATTCATTTAAAATAGTTTTTGATATTCAAAAAATACAAAAATATTTTCCCAACCTCTTTGAATGATGATGGATCTATGAAAAATATTCTCATCCATTTATTAATTGATTTGAGATTTTAATTCAATTAGGTTATTTTTATGCATTTTTAATTGATAAAAAATAGTTTCTGACTTCTAAAAATGCTGAAATTTTTTTGTCAAACTTTGTTTGACCTTGTTGAACTTAGGATGATTCACTTGGACTTTTCAAAGTTGATTTGAAGTGAATTTGAAGTTTGACCTTTCTTTATTATTTTAATTCAAGTACTATTTTAATTTTGAAAAGTACCAAAAATATTTTATTTGTTTCTTGACTCCTAATCTTCATTTTGCTTCTGTTTACTAATGTTTGACCTTGATTTCATATATCTTTGGTCAATGTATGTTGGTTACCTCATTTGATTTCCATTAATGCACTTTATTCTTCTTCATCTTCTTCTTTTTCTTTTTGATCAATGAGTTAAAGATTGGTGGTTAGCCTTGATACATGGGAGATTTAACCTTCCTTGATTCAAATCTAATTCAACTTGATCATGGATCAAGTGAATGACTTTGCATTAAGGATAGGTTGCTTTCTAATCAAGCAAAGAACCTAAATCAATACAAGATCATTTCTCATTTTCTTTTGGCATGGCAAGTTGTAGGAGCTTGATTCACTAATCAAGATCTCTAACTTGTGTTTGTTGCCTATATTTTTATTGACCGGTCTCAGATAGGTGTGACTACTACATTAGTCCACTTACGATTGCTTAACATAACGCTAAATTGCCTTATGGCACACTAATACTAACCATTAACCATTAACATTTAATTCTTGCAATTTACCTTTATGCAATTTACTATTCTTGTACATATTATTCTTTTGCTTTTGCCCTTTGCTCATTTGAGCATATGTTTATGTTAATGTAATTTGCCTTTTGCTCACTTGAACACATAATTGTGTATATACTATTGTGTTTGTGTTTTGTTTTGATTGTTGTGAACCAATTGCAAATGGACAAAAGGACTTAGACTTTAGGACATTCCCTAGGCAAAAATGGAGTCAAAGAGCAACTAGGCCTTAGGCCTTTAGAGTGCTATAAAAGTAAAAGAGCAACTAGGCCTCCTGCCTTTAGAATGCTTAATATTGAAGAGGAATTGAAAGGACCTATTCTCTAAACTCCTTCTTGTCCATTCTTTGTTTGCTTTATAAAACTTTTTGATGTGTGTGTTCTTGTGCTAGGGATTCCAATATTGAGCCTAAGTGAAGAACCATTGTCATGAGCTTCTAGAAGAGAGAGATCTAAGAGCCATTGGAGGATTTCTAAGAGCTTGCTTAATTGATTGATTGCTTGAGTATACACTTATTTGCTTGCTTATTCCAAAGGATGAGAGCTACTTGGATCATCAATATAATCTCAAGAAGGGAACTCCATGTGTGGTCTTATTTCTTTCCCTTCATCTCTTGTATGATTAGGACTTAGCCATTCTTCTTCTTCCCCCCACTCTAACCCAAGCCAAAAAAATTGTGCAAACATTAACACATGTTTTCAAACATTAGAAACCTAAGTATTATGCTTTTGATTTTCAAACTTCCTTTTCATAACACTTATTTTGAATTGAATCTTTAGGTCAACTTTGGCCACATTTTGTAAATACTTTTCATTGGTAAATATAACTCATTCAAATGTTTTTGTGGTTTCAATGGCCACTTCTTATCAAAAACTTTTCATAACCATTATCTATTAGGTTTGAGTTATCCTTGAGGTAGATATAATACTCACCTATATCCTTAGTGATGGATAATGAGTCTTCTATGCTTATTATAGGGTTAACCACTCACTAGCATGTTGAAGCTATCCTCACATGGTGGATTTGTGGTTTTTGGTTGATTTTTCTCCCTTGGATAACAAAAGACCTTAAGGCTTTTGGACCAATCAATTCACCAACTTGTTTTGAGATTTTTACCCCGAACTACGAGGTTTTGATCCTATTCTTTTTTTAAGATGGTACGTAGGCAATTGACTTATCCATTCAAACACAAAATTGTAAATAACTTGTATATTCTTCTCTCATCTCCCCAATCATGTTTGCACAAACAATTTTTCACAAAATACCAACCATATAACAAGTGTGAGAAGGGCTCCCTAGGAGTACCTAGGATGTTTTGGGTGCTTAAAACCTTCCCATCGCATAACCAACCCCCTTACCCAGATCTCTGACATTTTTATTAGTTTTTGATTTGATAAAACTTCTCGGTTTTTGTTCGCTTTCTAACCTTTCCTTTGAATAAATAGAAGTGCGGTGGTGACTCGAATTGTATGATTTACTTTTGATTTAGTCAATAAATCTAAAGGTAACGAATACCCCACCACACCTATAACCATAACCAAGTCATGGATGGCTGATACCGCCGCTTCCACTCACCGAGCCGAAGTGCGATGGCAAAATTATAGCTTCGACGGAGTCGATGAAGCAAATAGAACAAAACATTTTTATGAGGAACTTCGCTCACGTATCCATATTCAATCCACTCCTTAGAGGGTCAATCGAGGATCCCCGCAGATTTCGAAGTCGTCATAGAATAAACGTTATCGAAATTAAGTTTGATTATCAATAGTCTATCAATTTACACAGTCTTTAAGGGTTGTACAACTCGACTTAGGTTGAAGAAGGAAACATTTTAGTCAACAAGGAAGACACAAATTCGCCTTGAAAGTTTGAGTCAACTAGGAAGAAGTTGAACAACTACGTGGACATCGCCCATTAAAGATAAGTCTCCACTTGGTTCTTCCTTTTTAATTCATAACTTAAAAGTTGTTATACCTCGGGAAATTTTCTGGTTTTCCCTTGTGCAACAATGAGCCTTCAAAGTGAATACATTGTATTTTGTATGGTCTATTTTACTACGAGTGTAAGGTGTTTGATTAAATGTCTTGTATACAATAAATCTATGTTGTTGCGAATTCTGATTGTGCTTTGTGTGAGTGCTAGAAATTTATGTTACTGAACAAGTTTGATTGCTTAATTATTAAAAAATAATCACTTTATGATGAGTTCAAGTATCCCAACATTGGAAGTTTCAAGTGATACATTAGTAGTACCATAATTGAGAGTGTCAATAAGCATGGAATTTTTCGAAAGCCACGGATCGACGAGGAAAAGATTATAAAAAATTACATGGATCCTAGAGGAAACTGAGCATAATTTCATCAATGAACATTCCTAACTTCAATCCCAAACTCAACCCAATTAACCTCTCGTGCAACTCAAAGGTTACGACCCGTGAACTTCGTTTAGGTCACACATCCACCTTCCTGGCATTTTCGGCAACATTATGTCATACGAAGTTCTATACGAAAACACTATCGGCGACGATAACTTTATTCAGATAAGATATGTAAGAACAAAATTAGTTCTATAATAGAATTCCAAGATTTTGATGATAACAAAGGATGAAACCAAAAATGGCACCCTAACAAAAATTCTCTAAGTGTGCAGGACTCTGAACAGTAACAAAGGAATCTGATCGGTTATCAGATACAAACTCTGATCAGATACAAAGTACTAGAAGATCAGAAGCATCTGAGGAAGAAGTGCGCTCTAGAAGCTCTGACTCTGAGCAAAGCAAGACAGTAGAAAGATCCAGAAGCTCTACATACACTGGACTTAGTTCTGATGATATGAAAGACCAGTACTCTGAGAAGCTCTGATGTAACCTCAACGTAATCTCCTTCTGACACAAGACTCCGAGATCACAAAGAATCTGACGAAGATTCAACAAATCTAGAAAGAGTAACAGAAAGAATTTCTTCAAATGGAAAGGAAATACTTTTAGAAAGAAATTATTCAGGGAGACAAATTGGTTATGGCAAGAAACACAAAAGTAATGACATTGAATTCTCATCAAAGGAAAATATTTTGTCATCACTCCAACGGTCCTTTTCACCACTATATAAAGGACAACCTACTTCATTGAGAGACACACAACAACGCACAGAAAATTCTTTACATTCTCTCTTAGTTTTTCACGAGTTGCTGCTCATACGTGAAAACACTTGCTTGATTATTCTGCTGTAATATTTGCTTACTCTTAGAAGCACTCTCTATTACATATTTCTTTTACTAAATTGCTTTTGTTCCTCAAGTGACTCTGCGTAGTCTGTATACTTGGGAGGACTAAGAGATCATTCTCTTAGATGTTTGGTTGTATTAATCTTTCAAGATTAGTGGATTAAGTCCTTTTTGAAGGCGAAATCACCTTGGCTGGGTGGACTGGAGTAACTTTGTGTTATAAGCGAACCAGGATAAAATTTTGTGTGTTCTTACTTTTGAAAAAGCTTTTAATTTCTAAAACAATTCAAACCCCCCCTTTCTTGTTTTTCTCACCTTCAAGATAATCCTTTTAATT
Organism: Lathyrus oleraceus; assembly: GCF_024323335.1. Taxonomy (NCBI): domain Eukaryota; kingdom Viridiplantae; phylum Streptophyta; class Magnoliopsida; order Fabales; family Fabaceae; genus Lathyrus; species Lathyrus oleraceus. The sequence continues at coordinate 1,426,077 of NC_066580.1, forward strand.
CTTGCTAGATATTCTTACATACACATTATTTTAGCCGAGTCCTACTTGTGTATATGTTATATGAACTGTTGAGAACTCAAATTGACTAATTCTGATTCAGGATGTTAAGGAACTCAAAATTGACAAGTCTGATTGTTGAAGCTTGAAGGTGTGAAAAACATAAGAAATGGGGGTTTGAATTGGGTTTTACAAGCAAAATCTTTTTCTAAAACAAGAATACCACAAACAAGTTAATAACAAAGAGATAAAAACACAAGTATTTTTATCCTGGTTCACTTGAAACTCAAAGCTACTCCAATCCACCAGCCAAGGTGATTTTGCCTTATACACAAGGAGTTAATCCACTATAATCAACAGATTATAATAATCACAAAGAATAACCTTCTTTGTCTTCTCAAGGATCCAACTATACCCTAGTTTCCTTAAGGACTCACAAAGAACAACCTTCTTTGTCTTCTCAAGGATAACCTCCTTAAGGAATCAAACAAACAATTTGAATAATCTTTTGTGTGTTACAAGTTGCTTATATACAAGCAGATTTTACATAAATGATAAACAAACACTTAAGAAAAATTATGTACAAACAAATAATAGATTTTCACATAGAAATAGACTTATCAAAATATTGTGTCACCGACCTTTTCTTCAAGTCTCCAAGTCTCACTTATATAACATAAAAAGAAGAATGTTAGAAGGAAAAAAGGGAAAAGCTCATAGAGTGGTTGTCCACTGTTGGATAGGAGAGGAGTGATATTGCATACTATCCTTCGCCCAAAAAATCAGTGACATGTGTGATGTATAGTATTGTCCTTGCCCACAAAACCAGGTAGTGGAAAGGATGTTTGATTTGTACTGATCATGTTCCCATTTGATCTTATCTTCAAGTTCATTGGCTTATGATGAAAGTTGATGAAGCATGAAATGAAGAAACATAAAGCTGGATTCAAAAACTTCATAATCTTTGGCCAGAACCCTGACAACGTCAGTGGTCTGGCTTGAGATCTTCAGTATCTTCAGAATCTTCAGAGTCTTCAGAATCTTCAGTCATAACCTTGATAACTTTAATCGTCTGGATTGAGATTTTCATAATCTTCATCTACATAACATAATTTTAGAAGCTTTCCATTCTTCAGAAATTTAGTGATCAGAGTCACGTCCAAAAGCATGAACTGAGAGAACATTGCAGCAGCAACATAATATCTCCTCAGAAGCTTCTCAGGAGTGAATTAGCACATAAGTAAAAAGATCATTACATTAACAATATTGAACATATTTTAGAACTTCTAATAGGTGGCGCAAAAGCGTATTTGGAACATATTATTCAGAAACTGATGATGTTGCTCATCATATATTCAAAATCATAACTGGCTGTTAAAGATACACAATAACAAACCATTAGGGTGCCAAAATTATTCTCACATAAATACAACATTGTTATCATCAAACTGAAGGTATAGGTGTATAACCAAGTCTTGTTCTAAAAATCTTCCCCTTTTGGATGATGATAAAACATGTATTTTGATGAACAATTTTGTACAAGGTAATCATAGAAGAATACATCTTACAGAAGCATAAAGCTTCCCCTGAGATGTATAATCCTAAAAGATAAAATCAGAATGAAAGAACACTCTCATAATTAACCTTTTTGAAGTACCAGAGTAAATTTTCAGTCAGAATCTGGTTTATCTTTAGAAGTTGATTGATGTTGTCCAGAGCACTGGTTTGTTAACATCAACATTTTGATAAGCTTCACTCTAGAAGCTTTGTTGAGTTCTTTTGAAGACACTTTAGAACTGGTTATCTTTTTAAAGAAACTTGACTTTCAACTCTGATTACTATAGAGGAAACTTTTCCTCATAGCTAGATGTCAATGCCTTGGTTTTCAAAAAGAACTTTTAGAAGAACTTTGATGCCCAGTACTCAATGTTCTAGGTTCAGAACATGAATATTAATTCCTTGAAGATTCATACACTTGAATTTGATTCTCAATCTTCAACATGAAGGATTTACAGACTCAGGTAAAAGACCATTTCATCAGAAACTGGAAACTTGTATTCTGATCTTTGAAACTTCATAAGAGCTTATGATGTTTGATCATAACCATTATGATTCTTGAACATAACCTTGCAAATAATTTAACAAACTATTCTAAGAAGTAGTTGTTACCAGAAAGCATTATTCAATGTTTGGGCTCTTACTTAAGGAATTTAGGTATATCAAAATAACTACGAATCTTACCCTTAGATATGTTTCTCCCCCTTTTTCATCAATAAAAAAGACATAGACAAAATAATAAAATAAAATAACGAGAAAGAAACAAAATGATTTTCATTGATTATGCCAAAAGGCAGAAAATATACAACTAGGATTAAAAATAAATAAAGGGTTAGGGGTTCTGAGGAGGAGGCGGAGGAAGCCTGGATAGAATCAATTAAAACATCAAGTCCTGTTTGTCCAGACGCTCTTTGACCATCACATTATCAACCTTGATTTCCTCAATGGTCTTCATAAGTTCAATAAGAATATTTCCAGATGAAGTTCCAGCTGAAGGTTGAGAAACAAAAACTTCAACTTGTTGAGTTTCAGAAACAACAATTTGAGCAGCAACTTCTTCCATTACTATAGGATTCTGAACAACCACAACTTCCTGAACAACTACCACTTCCACAACTTCTTAAGTAACTTCCCTGACCTCTGGAGCAGTAAGACATAACTGGGAGTTTTGTAACTTCCAGGTTTCCATTAAGGGAATAAACCCAGAAAGGAAGTTTCTTTCAGAAACTTTGTACCCAAAATTCTTCAGCCCAAAGATCTTGGAATCCATCCATCTTCTGTAAGCTTCCCAAGCAGAATCACTCTCAACTGGATTTGCTGAAGAACAACTGATTGTCATTGCTTCATGCAGACAACTTCTGGATTCTGATTCAAACTTCCTCAGAATCTTACCAGTGTTGGGAGAGGGTTTTGGTGGTCTGGGGCAGCTAACAATGAGGTAAATTTTTGATTCATCAAAGTCATGACCAAAAACTGATGGAGTAGTGATAAGAGGTGATTCGGGGTCGGATAAGACTGGTCCAGGTTCATAGTTGAACATACCCTCAGGAGTGCCTTCAGATACATGGTCGTCAGAAACTCTTGAAGGAGATGTTATGGGGGTTGTTAAATTTGGATTTTCTATTTGGTGAGCAGAAACAAATGATGGTAGAGTGGGTGAAATTTATAACTATGAAGGAGATGGTGGTGATGGTATTTGTTGTTGTTGTTGCGACAAAGTTTATGTAACAGGTTCTATAGTGGGTGATTTGGGAGGTGATGTAAGTAAAATAGGTTCAGAGGGTTTGGAAGTGACATGAATAGATTAAGAAGTAGGAGGGGTTGGATTTGTAAGATCCTTTTGAAAATTACAGAATCAAAAGTAATCAGAGTGCTAGCTTCAGGAAGCTTACCAGAAGTAGTGTCAGAAACTTTTAAGGTGTGATGGACAACTCCATAAGTATCCTTCAGAAGCATGGATTTCTGGAGCTCACTGAGAGGCACCTCATTTTCATCCAGAAGAACAACAATTTTCTTCTTCTTCTTCTGAGGCCTTGAAGATCCTTATCCTCTTGATTCCTTCTTCCTCTTCCCATGAACATCCAGATAAGTTTTAGGTAGATTGAAAGGATCCACCATTGGGTCAATTCCATCCTTTTGACAGCTTTCCAAATATGCCATAAGATCTTCTGGAGGATCAATCTTGGTAAAAATTGGGTAGTTGTCAACTGGAGTCCTTGTTCCACATATATCAGACTTAAAGGGAATGAAATATGGCCTTACAACTCTAGAAATGAGATCCATGCTCTTGAGATTCTTCCCCCACAAGATCTTTCCAGCATCTTCCACAAGTTCATCGGTCAAACCACTGACCAGAAGGTCATCTACCAGACCATTCTCAAGAATGTCAGAGATCAACCTTCCGTTGGGGAGGAACTTGCTTTTGTTCTTCTTCGAAGATCCACCAGTCCTAGATTCTCGGATAGAATCCCTCATGAACTTGAGCAAAATGGAGGGAAGTCCTAGCTTGAGACCCTTCTCCAGAAAGAACAACATGAACTTTTGACGTGTGTTGACATAGTCAGAACTGTTGGTGCTAGGCATGTGATGAATGCAACCAAGAATGATTTTGAACCACACTCTTAGATTGTCTGTCAAATCCTTAGCACTAAGACTTTTATCGTCCTCAAGGTTGGTTCCAACTTTAAAGATGATAAGAGCGATACCAACCTCTCTTTTAGCATTGATCTTGGAATTGTGAATTCTTTTTCCTTTTCCATTGTGAGAGATTAAGTCAACAATGGATTTCTCAGTTATGACAATCTTTGTGTTCATGACGTAGGAAGTTATTATTTCTTTTTCAGCAGTGACATGAACCCAAAACTGCTTCACCAAAACTAGGTACACAGGGCCAGCTAGCCTCTCAAAGAAAGTTTTTCAACCTTGAAGTTCCAGGGTTTCAGAGAAATCGAAACCGTTGACTTTCAAATTCTTGAAATCTATAATAGTTTCGTAGAGTACCATTAACTCGTTGACAAAAGTGTGTAGAGTTAATTTCGGTATTCCTTCCATGATGGGATAATTTTCATCAGCCACTGAGCGATTGGGAGAGAGTTGTTGTTGAATCTGTTGTTGTTGAGCAACCATTGATAAAGATGAAGGAGATGAAGAACAGTTAGAGAGATGAGGTGTTTTAGGTTTGAAAGATGAAAATGTGAGAATATTTTGTGCGTAGTGTGAAAATGTGAGTGGAATGGGTTTATATAAAAAAAATTGCAATAATGACAATGTAGAAATACACAGTCATAGGGGGAAGCGTAAGAGTTTAACCTAATTCCAAGAATTGCGAAACCCAATGTCACATTTTTATCACGCATGCTCAGAAAGTGGGACAACTGTCACCACTTAGAACCACATGAAATCAAACGATATGACAATAATTTAATGCAACGACTGTTCAGAACCAGGAAGACAAATTGATAAGATTACTTATGATCAAAACCTTTCTGATTCATGAAAACTTCCTTACTTTAGAAAGCTCATGTTTCAGAGTCAACAAAAACATTCTTAGAATCTAATCTAGAGTTCTGAAGACTTAAACATTCTGAAATACATCTTTTCATTCTGGACATAAATCCATAAATAAGTTTTTCAGTATGAACACGAATGTATCTTCAGCAAGGGGATTTATAAAGATATCAATCTATTGATGGTCTGTATCAGCAAATTTTAGATGGAAAATACCCTTCCGAACATAGTCACGTAAAAAGTGATGTTTAAATTCAATATGCTTAGCCATAGAATTCAAGATAAGGTTCTTAGATAAAAAAATAGCAGAAGTATTATCACAGACAATAGGAATTTTACTCTTAGAAATCTGAAAATCTTCCAGCTGACTCTTCATCCAGAGTATCTAAGTACTGCATCCAGAAGTTGCAATATATTTAACTTTGGTTGTTGAAAGCGCAATTGTTGTCTGTCTCTTGCTGGACCATGAGATCAGGTTATCTCCCAGAAATTGGCAACTTCCAAAAGTAATTTTCCTTCTATTATGTATCCAGTATAATCAACATCACAATAGCTTACTAATTTGTATTCCCTTGATTTTCTATAAAACAAACCAAGGTTAGTAGAACCTTTTAGATACCTAAAGATTCTCTTAACAACAGTTAAGTGAGTTTCCCTAGGATCTGATTGGAAGTGAGCACATAAGCAAACACTGAATAAAATATCAGGTCTAGCAGCAGTTAGATAAAGGAGAGAACATATCATACCTCTGAAAAGCTTCTGATTTACCTTACTGCTTACCTTTTCTCTCTCCAGAATACATGTAGGATGCTTTGAAGTCTTTTCTTGCTTACATTCTGATAAGTTAAACTTCTTCAGAAGTTCGTTTGTATATTTTCTATGATGAATGTATGTTCCTTCTGAATATTGATCAATCTGGATTCCCATAAAGAACTTGAGTTCTTCCATCATACTCATTTCAAATTCTGCCTGTATTGACTTAGCAAAATCCTTGCACAATGAAGCATTAGCAGAACCAAAAGTAATATCATTAACATAAATTTGCACAACTATAATATCATTCTTAAAGGTTTTGAAAAAGATATTTGTGTCCACTTTCCCTCTGGTAAAACTATTTTCCAAAAGGAAGTTACTTAGTCTATCATACCAAGCTCTGGGAGCTTGCTTCAGACCATATAACAACTTTTTCAGTTTAAAAACAAATTCAGGATTTTGAGAGCTTTAAAAACTAGGAGGTTGATGCACATATACTTCTTCAGAAATGTATCCGTTTAAGAATACACTCTTAACATCCATCTGATAAATGATTATAAAGGTTTCTATATAGTTTATACCTTCTTGCTGACTATAACTTTGTGCTACCAGTCAAACCTTGTTTCTGACAGCCCCGCCTTTCTCATTGAGCATGTTTTTGAAGACCCATCTGGTTCCAATGACATGGAAACCCTTTGGTTTTTGAACAAGATCCCATACGTCGTTTCTGGTGAATTGGTTAAGTTCTTCTTGCATAGCCAGAATCCATTCATTATCTAAAAGAGTTTCATCAATATATGTGGTTTCTATCAGAGATACCATACCTAAAAGAGTGTCTTCATAAGTTTTAAATGAAAATCTTGTTATGACTGGAGCATTTTTATCTCCCAGAACTAGTTCTTCAGAATGAGGGGTTCTTGATTTACTCTTCTTCTTGGATAAACGACAACTTCAGGTTGAGTCGTATCATTAGATTCTTTAGCTTTACCTTCTAAGTCTTTTTCTCCAGAATCAGTATCCTTGGATTCTGAAAGATTGATCTTCAGATCTGCAAATTTCTCAACTAGCTTTGACTTTTCAGAGTCAAGCTTATAATTGAATAACATGAATTGATTCTTCAACAATTCATGTTTCAGTGTTAAAGATTTTGTAACCTTTAGAGCATTCAGAATATCCTAACGATAAACACTTTTATGCTTTAGAATCAAACTTACAAAGAGTCTCTTTAGTGTTCAACATAAAACATTCACATCCAAAAGGGTGAAAGTAAGAAATGTTGGGTTTTCTGTTCTTCCACAATTTATAAGGAGTCTTACCCAAAATAGGCCTGATAGAAATCATATTTTGAATATAACAAGTTGTGTTAACTGCTTCTGCCCAGAAATGCTTAGCCATATTAGTTTCTTGGATCATGGTGTGAGCCATTTCTTGTAAAGTCCTATTCTTCGTTTCTACAACACCATTTTGCCGTGGAGTTCTAGGACAAGAGAAATCATAGGAAATATCATTTGAATCAAAAAGATTTTCAAAATGTTTATTTTCAAATTCGCCACCATGATCACTTCTGACTTTGACTATTTTGCAGTTCATTTATGTTTTCAATAGTGAGCAGAAGGTAGAAAACACAGAGTGTGACTCATCCTTGTGTTTCAAGAACTTTACCCATGTCCAACGACTGTAGTCATCAATGATGGCGAATCCACAATTCTTTCCATTGATAGTTTTCACTGGTCCAAACAAATCAATGTGTAGAAGTTCTAATGGTCTAGAGGTAGAAACAACAGTTTTTGCTTTGAAGGATGTTTTAGAAAACTTGCCTTTCTGACATACTTCACAAAGAGCATCTGAAGCGAACTTCAGGTTGGATAGACCTCTGACTAATCCAATCTTATTTAGCTGAGAAATCCTTCTCATTCTAACATGGCCTAAATATATATGTCATACCCATTTCTCCTCATTAACAGACATTAGACATTTTACATTTTGATCTTTAAGATCAGAAAGTCTAATTTTATAAATGTCGTTCTTTCTCTTTCCGTTAGAAAAGATTATACCATCTTTTGACTGAAAGTCTTACAAGATTTTTGATTAAAAATAATATCATAACCATTGTCACTAAGTTAACTAATAGACAAAAGGTTATGCATTAGCCATCGACTAAAAGAACATTAGTGATAAAAAGAAGTTTACCGTTACTAATAGTTCTAGAGCCAATGATCATTTCTTTCTGGTTTCCTCTGAAACCAACGAAGCCTCCAGGCTTAATTCCAAATCCTGGAACATACATATTCTTCTCGTCATGTGTCGCGAGCATCAATTGCTCAGGTACCGTGACTGGTGTTTCAGCTGAGTTGTTAAGGATGTCTGCAAGATAAATTATTTTATCCTTAGGTACCCACTTTATGGGTCTTCTCTTGTTAGTTATCCTAGAGTTTCTTACAACTTTTGGTCTTTTAGTAGAAGGATAATCATGGAGAATTTGTGCATGATACTTAGGTTTCAAATTTGAGTTCTTAGCCTTTGTATGTTTTTGTGTATGTACAGAAATATCAAGCTCAGTGTCAGCAGACACAAAATGCACATAAAGAGGTTTTGGTTTTACCTTCTGACTTTCGTTAGATTTTATAGTTTTTGTACAACAAAAACCTTTCTTGCCATTTCTGCTAACTCCATAGATCAAGGAAGCCATTTTGCTTCTATCTATGCTTTTAGCTAGAAAGTAATGAAATGCTCTATCATATCTAATGACGCAATCAGTACCAGAAGCTTATGAGATTATTTCCTCCTCTAGTTTTGAAAATTTTCTTTTCAAAGCAGACTTGTTACTTTCTAAAGAAAATACTTTTTCATTTAGAGAGGAAATATATTTCTCAAGCTCACTATGAGTTTCAAAGGAAACTACTTGGACTTGTTTAAGATCCTTGTATTTACTCTAAAGACTCTGGTACTTTTCCAGCATTTCAGAGAGACATGATTCAATATCAGAACGAGATAGGTTAGAAAATACCTCTTCAGAATCGGAGTCGGATTCCGATTCTTATAATACCTTGTCTTCTGGTTCTTTAGAACCTTCAGGATCACCCGTAGTTGCCATCAATGCAACGTTGGCTTTTTCTTCGTCAGAATATTCTTCTTTGGATTATGAGTCATCCCATGTAGCCATTAGCCCCTTTTTGACTTTAGAAAAATTCTTCTTAGCTCTTCTGTCCCTTTTCAGCTTAGGACAATCATTTTTGTAGTGGTTTGGATCCTTGCACTCAAAGCAGATAACTTCTTTTCCAAAACCTTGCTTCTTCTGTCTAGACAGAGAATCAAAGCGACTAGTAGTCCTTCTGGCTGCTCTAAACTTTCCTTGACCATTTTTCTCGTGTTTCCAGAATCTGTTGACTCTATTTGAAATTAGAGTTAGCTCATCGTCATCTTCGGAGTCTTCATTAGATCCTTTTGATTCTTCCTCAGCTTGATAAGCTCTTGTCTTCCCAGGCTTAGACTTTAGAGCAACATATTTACCTCGCTTCTGAGGGTCATCTTCCTCGAGCTCAATCTCGTGGCTTCTTAAAGAACTAACAAGTTCTTCAAGACAGATACTATTTAGATCCTTTTCCAACTTCAAAGTAGTTACCATAGGTCTCCATTTTTTGGGAAGACTTCTGATAATCTTCTTGACATGGTCAGCTATAGAGTACCCTTTGTCTAGAACTTTCAGCCATGCAGTAAGCATCTGAAACCTTGAGAACATAGTCTCAGCTGTTTCATCATCTTCCATTTTGAATGCCTCGTACTTTGGGATTAAGGCTAAGGCCTTTCTCTTCTTTACTTGAGCATTTCCCACATGAGTCATCCTCAGAGAATCAAAAATGGATTTGGCAGAATCTCTGTTTGTTATCTTCTCATACTCAGTATAAGAGATAACATTTAGCAATATAATTTTGGCCTTATGATGATTTTTGAAAATTTTCTTCTATTGATCATTCATAACACTTCTTGTTATAATATTTCCTTCAACATTAACTTGGTGAACGTAGCCATCGACTACAAGATCCCAAAGATCACCATCATAACCAAGAAAGAAGCTTTTTATTCTATATTTCCAATAATCAAATTTCTCACCATCAAAGATTGGTGGTTTTGCACTGTAGTGATCTCTTTCGTTATTGTGAACAACGTTAGCAGCGACCATTGTTTCTCACACAAACTGGATCTGTATTGAACACGGTGAGGTGTTCATAAATATTTTATCACAATCAGAACCGGAGCTATGATGCTAATTGAGGTATAAAAAACACAAGAAATGGGGGGTTTGAATTGGATTTTACTAGCAAAAGCTTTTTCTAAAACAAGAACACCACAAACAATTTAATAACAAAGAGATAAAAACACAAGTATTTTTATCCTGGTTCACTTGAAACTCAAAGCTACTCCAGTCCACCCGCTAAGGTGATTTTGCCTTTTATACACAAGAACTTAATCCACTATAATCAACTTATTACAATAACCACAAAGAATAACCTTCTTTGTCTTCTCAAAGATCAAACTATACCCTAGTCTCCTTAAGGACTCACAAAGAACAACCTTTTTAGTCTTCTCAAGGATAACCTCCTCAAGGAATCAAACAAACAGTTTGAATAATATTTTGTGTGTTAAAAGTTGTTTCTATACATGCAGATTTTACACAAATGATAAACAAACACTTAAAGAAAAATTGTGTATAAACAAATGATAACTTTTCATAAAGAAATAAACTTGTCAAAATATTGTGTCACTGGCCTTTCCTTCAAGTCTCAAAGTCTCACTTACATAGAATAAGAAGAAGACCGTTGGAGGGCAAAAAGGAAAAAGCTCATAGAGCGGCTGTCCACTATTGGATGGGAGAAGAGTGATACTGCATACTATCATTCATCCACAAAAACAGTGACATGTGTGATGTATAGTATTGTCCTTCCCCACAAAATCAGGTAGTGGAAAGGATATTTGATTTGTACTATGTACTATTTGATCAGGTTCCCATTTGATCTTATCTTCAAGTTCAATGGCTTCTGATGAAAGTTGATGAAGCATGAAATGAAGAAACATAAAGATGGATTCAAAAACTTCAGAATCTTTGATTAGAACCTTGACATCGTCAAGAGTCTGGCTTGAGTCTTCAGTATCTTTAGAATCTTCAGAATCTTTGATCAGAACATTGATAACGTCAGTAGTCTGCCTTGAGATTTTCAGTATCTTTAGAATCTTCAGAGTCTTCAGAATCTTTACTCAGAACCTTGATAACTTTAATCTCCTAGCTTGAGATCTTTAGAATCTTCAGCTACATAACACAACTTCAGAAGCTTGCCATTCTTCAGAAGTTTGATGATCAGAGTCACGTCCAGAAGTACGAACTAAGAGAACATTGCAACAACAATATAATATCTCCTCAGAAGCTTCTCAAGAGTGAATTACACAGAAGCAGAAAGATCATTGCAATAATAATATTGAACATCTTTCAGAACTTCTAATAGCTGGCGCATAAACGGATTTGAAACATATTGTTTAGAAATTGATGATGTTGCACGTCATATATTCAGAATCAGAAGTGGTTGTTAAAGCTACACAATAACAAAACATTAGGGTACCAAAATTATTCTCACACAAATACAACATTGTTATCATCAAAACTCATGGTATAAATGCAGAAACTGAGTAAAATTTCATCAATGAAGATTCTCAACTTCAATCCTAAACTCAACCCAATTAACCTCTCGTGCAACTCAAAGGTTACGATCTGTGAACTTCATTCAGGTCACACATCCACCCTCCCGGCATTTTCGACAACGTTATGTCATGCGAAGTTCTACACGAAAATAATGTCGGCAGCGATAACTTTATTCAGATACGATACTCCTTTTAATTCTTACTAGTTATTCTTACATACACATGATTTTAGCCGAGTCATGTTATATGTTGAGAACTCGAATTGACTAATTCTGATTCAGGATGTTAAGGAACTCAAAATTGACAAGTCTGATTGTTGAACTTTTCATAATGGCACTTACCCTCTCAATTATAGATGCTTGTTGCAAATGTTCATCCCATGATATGAATTCGATTGCATCACATGGCTGAGGCATTCTGGATTTTTCGTTTCTTTTTATGGTGCACTTTTCAGTCAAATTTATTTTCCCAAGATTCATATATGGGATTTGATTAACTGGTTTGACGTGAAATATGTTTTTTTGAATCAATGTGACTGACTATTTATGTTCTAAGCAAATTTGGTTGCAAATGATTTGTCAACAGTTTGGTAACTTGGTTTTGTTGTTGATGTTTGCGATTATTGAAAGTGTATGATTGTTTGTTGCAGTTGGTAATTAGGAGCACTGAATTCAGCAACTATGAGTCGAATGACCTCCAGAATGTTATGAAAGTTATGCAGTACACATTTATGGGATTCTTTATCTGATGCCCATGATTATGCACGTGTGTAAGCCAATACTACAACTGCCGAAGAGTGAACCAAGAACTTGAACATGGCATTAGACACGCTGTTGTATGTGGTGACTTCGGCCAAAATCCTAATTCAATGTTATATTAATACTGGTCCAAAACTTAACTCAAACTACACCGCTGCCTGTTGTAACTGCGATAACAATGCCTTTACGGAAAAAGTTGCCTAGGTTTTTGGTTTTGTTAAGAAAGTAAAAACATCTGATAGAGTGAAAGAAGAAGTTGAAATTTTCATCGCAGCCTATCCATATTTCAATGTCAATGAAATGCTTGTTGAGAAGTTGTCTTGAATACTGAAAACAGATTATTTTTAATGGAGAACTCGACCGAATCAGATCCGGGTGCTATCCGGATACTTGTAAGATCCTGAGAAGAATGGGGAGTAGTAAATATGTTTGTCTAACATCAGCAGGGTACTATGCCATCACTTAAGGGAGTCGCTCTTAAGGTTCTTATAACAAATTAGCACATCTATAATAATAGTAATGGATGCACTGAAACATATGAAGATTGTTTCATTGGATGGGTCACTTCAAAGATGGCATTGGCACATATTTTGGTATAGGAAAACAAGGAAACTACTAGCAGGGCTCAATTCCTTTTCTTCCGTTGACCAAGCACTTTAGATAATCCAAAGCTCATGCAAAAAATAATCCCAAAAAGGAAAGGGATGGGTATCCAGTAATTAAAGCTTCATAAACAATTCGGCTTGAAATAATGAGATCGGGTGATAACTCAGACGCTGACATATTCTTGGGCTCAAGATCAAAAGATCGGTCAAAGACAGACACACCCATTGGGTGACTAGAGTATCTTCATGTTCGTGTGAGATTTTATGCTAAATTCGATTATTGTTTTTTATAATTGCTTTTACTAATGTGCAATTTGTATAAGAGAATAAAACATGCATAGGTGGTTACTTCCCCATGTGGTAAGCTAGAAACATACTACGGGCCTTAACTCATCACCAATAAGGTCGTTTTAAATGATGTGTGGCTAATATCCTGATTCAGATAAGGAGTGATTACATGATGGATATGGAACTATTGCGCATAAGGTTAAAAGATAACAAATCGTCCAAAAAAAGCAAAATGTGTCACGCCACACTGGGAGTGCCAAAATATAAGTTAACAGAAATCATGAGTGTAACAATCGAGATCAAAAGGCTAAACAAAGTACAAATTTATGCTTTAAATTAATTATCTTTATTATCGTATAAGGCGAGTTAATTTCTCTTCCGTTTGTAAACTAATTTAGAGCTTACATTAGGAAAATTGGTGTCTCTCCTTTCCCCTGCGAGGGCGAGAGGCACCTCCTCTTTTCTAAGCTTTTAAATTATGTTGGATAGTTGTAGGAACAAAGACCGGACAAAGACTTACCCTTCAATAAAGTAGGGGTCGAGAACGACGAAGATCTCCACAAGGGGAAAATCAGTTGCGACCGGGTAATATTTAAAAAAACCTTTGGCCTAACTGAAGTCCAATCAACTTGAAGCCTCTGACATAATCGGTTGCGGCTGAGTAACGTTTAATAAAATCTTTGGCCTAACTGAAGTCCAAGCAACTTGAAGCCTCTGACATAATCGGCTGCGACCGAGTAACGTTTGATAAAACCTCTGGCCTAACTGAAGTCCAAGCAACTTGAAGTCTCTAGCATAATTAGTTGCGGCTGGATCATACAAAATAAAAGTCTCTGACCTCCATTTAACGTCAATCCCGTGGGGCTCTGAATGTCGATCATGCAAACTAAAAGCCTCTGACCCCCATTTAATGTCAACCCCCGTGGGACTCTAAACATCGGTCATGCAAAATAAAAGCCTCTAACCTCCATTTAACGTCAACTCCCATGGAGCTCTGAACGTCGATCATGCAAAGTTAACAAACCTCTGACTTTAAGCGGTTTGGTTAACTTATCACTCGCCAAATATTTGACATGGTCTACTCGAGATTAACGAGACCCCTCAAATCATTAATGCTTGACTCGCTGGGGCTTCAAACCTATATGGTACAAATTTCAGCTAAAAGACAAGCTGACTCGCTTATTTCCTATGATGGTGAATCTTATTATGGTGAACCTATATGGTTATCATGAGATTCACTTATTTCCTATGTTGGTGAATAAGTGTAGGATATATGATGAAGATAGCATGACTCGTTAATCTTACTATAAGAGCCTTAGCGAGAAGAAAGGGAAGAATCAATATCGTGGAAAGTCGTATAGTACTCTAGTTGACAAAGGGAGGAAGAAGGCTTAAGATGAGAGAAAGCCAAGTGGAGGAGAGACTCCCGCTTCTATCAAGTGTTTCAAGTATGGCGAGTTGGGTCACTATGTGAATGAATGGAATAATAATGTTACCGGGTGCTTCAAATATGGAAAGACAGGTCACTATATTGCATATTGCAAAAGTGTTGGGCCGACTTGTTATAACTGCGGTGAGCAGACTCATATTAATACTAATTGTCAAAAGGAAAATAAGGTTCAGTCTGACGGGAAAGTGTTTTCTTTGACTGGGTCAGAGACTACTAGCTTAGACAGATTGATTCGAGGTACGTGTTTTATTAACGGTATTGCGTTGATTGCTATTATGGACACTGGTGCAACGCATTCGTTTGTTTCACTTAATTATGTTGAGAGGTTAGGTTTGAAGTTGTCTACTATGGTTGAGAGTATGGTTATTGATACCCCAACTAATGGTTCGGTGACTACATCGTGGGTGTATTTGAATTTTCTGCTGGATATTTATGGTAAGAGTTTTAGGATGAACTTAGTCTATCTACCGTTGAATAGACACAATCTTAACCTTGAAATGAACTAGTTCGAGTTCAACCATGTTCATTTCAACTATTTTGACAAGTCAGTGTCATTTCAAGAGTTTGATGCAAGTGATGAGTTATTTGTGTCGGATAAGCAAGTGGGCGAGTTCATGAAGGATGAGGCTGAAGTGTTTATGATTCTAGCATCTATGAAGGCTTGAAGCAAATTGCGATTGGTCAGTTACCTATGATGTGTGATTTTCCAGAAGTGTTTCTAGATGATATCAATGATTTATTGTCAAAGCGTGAGGTGGAGTTTACTATAGGATTAATACCTAATAATAGTCTGGTGTCGATGGCTCTTTATAGAAAGTTTGCTTCCGAATTGAGTGAGCTAAGTTCAACTGAGTGTTTCCCCGTGGGGAGTGTCAGTGTTGTTAGTCAAGAAGAAATATGGTAGCAGGAGCTTATGTGTTGACTATCGACAGTTGAAAAAGGATACAATCAAGAAACATTATCCTCTTTAGAGAATTTATAATTTGATGGATTAGTTAGTGGGAGCTTGCGTATTCAGTAAGATTGATTTGCATTCGGGTTATCATCACATTCGTGTGAAACCAGAAGATATTCTGAAGACTACATTCATGACATTGTATGGTCATTATGAGTATTCAGTGATGTCGTTTGGTGTGACTAATTCTCCTGTAATATTCATGGAGTACATGAATAGAATATTCCATCTGTACTTAGATGATTTTATTGTTGTGTTCATTGATGAGATCTTTATATATTCGAAGTCTGATGAAGAGCATGTAGAACATCTTAGGGTTGTGTTGCAGACTTTGCAAGAGAATAAGTTATATGCAAAATTGTTAAAGTATGAGTTCTGGTTGTAAGAAGTGAGTTTCCTCAGGCATGTTATTTCTAGTGGTGGTATCGATGTCGATTCGTCAAAGATAGATGCAGTGTTGCAATGGGAGACTCAGAAGTCTGTTATTGAGATTCAAAGTTTTCTTGGGTTGGCTGGTTATTAAAGGATATTTATTGAAGGTTTTTTTAAGTTGGCATTGCCTTTAACTCAGTTGACTCGAAAGGGTTAAACTTATGTTTGGGACGTGCATTGTGAAAAGAGTTTTCAAGAACTCAAGAGGAAGTTGGCGTCTTCTCCAGCTTTGATTTTGCCGAGTCCAAGTGAATCCTTAGTTGTGTATTGTGATGCTTCAAAGATGGGTCTATGAGGTGTTTTAATGCAAAATAGTCAGGTTGTGGCTTATAATTCTAGACTGTTGAAAGTTCATGAGAGGAATTATCCTACGTATGATATGGAGTTGACAACTGTGGTGTTTGTGTTGAAAATTGGAGGCATTATTTATTTGGTTCCATATTTGAACTGTTCAGTGATCATAAGAGTTTGAAGTATCTTTTCGATAAATGAGAATTGAATATGAGACACAGGAGATAGCTCAAATTTCTGAAGGATTGTGATTTTAGCTTGAGTTACCATCCGGATAAAGCCAATGTTATAGATGATGTGTTAAGTAGGAAGTCGTTCCATATGTCGATGTTGATGGTTTGAGAGTTGGAATTGATCGAGCAATTAAGAAACATGAGTTTGTTATGTGAAGAGACTCCTAACAGTGTGAAATTGGGCATGTTGAAGCTGACTAGTGGTTTCCTTGAAGAAATCAGAGAAGGTCAGAAAGTTAATTTGGGATTGGTTGAGTGGATTGTGTTAATCAATAAAGGTAAAGGAGGTGATTTCAGAGTCAACGAGAATGGTGTGATGAGGCTCTGAGATAAAGTTTATGTATCTGATGTGCCAGAATTGAAGAAGAGTATGCATTAGAAAGGTCACATAAGTGGTATGAGTATTCATCTCGGTGCCACAAAAATGTATCAAGAGTTGAAGAAAATATTTTGGTGGCCAGGAATGAAAAAGAAAGAAGTCGGGTTAATTTATGCTTGTTTGACTTGTCACAAATCAAAGATTGAACATCAGAAGTCGTCGGGACTGATGCAACCAATAGTATTCCCGAGTGTAAGTGGGACAACATTTTTATGGATTTTGTGACGAGTTTGCCGAAGACGGGGAAGGGATATGATTCCATTTGGTTTATTGTTGATAGACTGACTAAATCGGCTCATTTTATTCCGATTAAGATCGGTTATTCTTTGCAGAAGTTAACTGAGTTATACATTGAGAAAGTTGTTATCCTGCATGGGATTCCTTCGAGTATTGTTTCAGATAGAGATTTGAGATTCACATCAAGGTTTTGGCAGAGTATAAATGAAGCTAAGGGCACTAAGCTGAAGTTAAGTTCAGATTATTACCCGCAGAAGGACGACCAGACGAAGAGAACTATCCAATTATTAGAGGATCTATTGAGGACTTTTGTGATAGAATAAGGAGGTGTTTGAGATAACTACTTGTTATTGCTTGAGTTCACCTACAATAACAGTTTCCATTCTAGTATTGGAATGGCATTGTTCGAGGCTTTGAATGGTAGAAGGTGTAGGACACCTTTCTATTGGTATGAATTATGTGAAAGTGTTATGCTTGGACCTGAGACCGTTCAACAAACCTCTGAGAAGATCAAGAGGATCCAAGAGAAGATAAAAGCTTCGTAGAGTCGCCAAAAGAGTTACCATGATAAGAGGAGGAAAACACTTGAGTTCCAAGAGGGAGATCACATATTTTTAAGAGTTACTCTGGTAGTTGGTGTTGGTCAAGCTTTGAAGTCTCGAAAGCTCATGTCGTGTTTTATTGGTTCATACTAGATTATGAAACGAGTAGGAGAAATGACCTACATAGTCGCATTACCTCCATGTCTTTCGAATCCTCATGATGTCTTTCATGTGTCTCAATTGAGGAATTATATTTTTGACTTGTCTCATGTCATTCAAGTGAACGATGTACAAGTAAGAGAGAACTTGACCGTTGAGGCATCTCCCTTGGAAGTAGAAGATCGAGAAGTGAAGCACTTGAGAGAAAAAGAGATTGCGCTGGTAAAGGTGGAATGGGGAGGACCTACTGATGGAAGCATGATTTGGGAGCAGGAGAGTCAGATGAAAGAGTCGTATCTGACTCTATTTTCTTCAGGTAGTTTTCGAGGGCGAAAATAATGTAAGTGAAGGAGAGTTATAACACCCCAAATTAGATTAATTGATTTAATTGAATTTTTTATGTATTTATTTAGTTATTAGGTGTTTTAATTGAAATAATTTATGTGATTATATGTGTTGTTGGGGGAGTAATGGTATTGGTATGGCGTGGTGAGAATATGAGTGCTTGATAGAATAATTAAAAATAATTAGAATATTAGTAATTTTAATTAATTATATTTAATATTAGAAATAAAAAAAAGTAGTTGGTGGCTTTATGTTAGAAATTGTTTAGTAATTAAAATTTAAAGAGAAAATATGAGTTAGTAGAGGAATAAGGGGCAATAAGGAGATTCGGGAATACTTTGGGGGTAGTAAGGAAAATACCTAAATGGAAGAATTATGTTTTATTTATAAATAGAGGAGTGTGAGAACTCTGAGAGGTTTTATAGTACATGCAAAATAGAAGTTGAAAAAAAATGAGAAGAACAAGTCTAGGTCTCATACCCCAATTTTGACCATGAATCGCCGAATCAATGCATTCATCGAATCATCAACATCATATGCATATCATAACATGCATAATGTCCAAATTGTAAGTCAAAATAATTTCTCAGATTTACAGACAGATCGGTCAAACTGAATCTCAATTGTGTGTAAAATCAGTGGACAAAAAAATTTCAAAATCGAGCTTGCAGACGTCAATTATATTAATCTACATTTAACGTAGTTTAACCTTGCATGCTCGTTTTATTGTTTTTTACTTGTTTTAGTCGTATTTTGATCAGTCTGGGTCTATTAACCGATAAAAATTTATTTCAAAATTAAATCAAACGCTGTATATTTTTGAGAAGTTTATTTCACGCTGATCATTTTAGTGCGGTCAATTTATTTTTTCGGGCAATTTTGCGTCCGACATTTTTTTATTTTAGAGGCTTTTATTTTTACATTTTTTTTAGTGTCTAGAAAATTAAATAGAATTATTGGTATTTTTATTATATTTTTATTTTAGTTATTTTTTAATTTAATTTTATTTAATTATAGTTAATACTATTTAATTTTGTTTCTAAAATGAGCACAAAGGATATTTGTGAATTTTTAAAATTATTAAAAACCCTAATGTTATATATATATATATATATATATATATATATATATATATATATATATATATATATATATATATATATATATATATATATATATATATATATTAGTGATGTTGATAGAAGAAGGCACAAAGAAAAAGGGAAAATACAGACACAAACTCGGCTGGAGAATGAGATCCACTTTTCTCAAATTTTCAATAAAGTAAACAATTTCAATTGTTTCTAACATTCTTCCTTGCCGGTTCTCGTCGTCGTACAACATGTGAGTTAGTGGATTTTATACTTGTTTACTTTTTTTTACGTCCAAGTTATTTGATACATATATAAATATATTATGTGTTACTTGATATATATATATATATATATATATATATATATATATATATATATATATATATATATATATATATATATATATATATATATATATATATATATATATATATATATAATATATATATATATATATATATAATATATATATATATATATATATATATATATATATATATATATATATATATATATATATATATAGTGTGTGTGTGTTAATAGTGTGTTAATTTTTTTTATGGTTTCGATTATGTTGCTTGGATCGGATCATGTCAATATGCTATTTGCATATATGTGTGTATGATGTGTGACATTTGTGTTAGTTCGATTCGGTTGCGATGATCGCATTCTTGCGTTAGCAATATTGTTAGTTTTTTTTAACACGTTTTATTTTATTTTTACTTTGTGTTTCTTTTTGATAAATTTAGATCTGCACGATTTTGATCCATATTGCGATGATCACATTAAGTGTAGCAAGCTAATAATTGATTTTTATTGGTATATGTGCGGTTCTATATTTGTTTATTGTTGTATTTCGATTTTATATGCGTCTGATGGTTTAGCATAGCGGCGAACCGCTTTTTGTGCGCTTACCAATTCGCGTTTCGATTCGCAACTTTATGTTTTAATTTGATTTTTTATCATATTATTATTTCTTGATTTGACTTGCAATGATCGCTTATGCGTTAGCAATTTGCATGTTTCGATTTGTGTTAAGAACAACGATCCAACATCGTTATGTTTATATCGAATTAAATTTCTTGTGGTAGCCTTTACACGTCTTCGCGTACGCGACTTTAATTTGCGTCTTTGCGTCATGATTTTAATCCGTGCATTTTTTTCACTTTATTTTTCTAAATCATTTGTTGTGGATGTCGGATCTTACGGTGTTTGATTTACGCCTTGTGCTTGAGTTCATGTTGTTACATTTGAATTCACATCCATTCGCAATCCAATTTGCACCTTTCTCGTTACCCTTTGTATCCATCCTATTTAATCATCGATTTTAATTCATTTCTAATCACTTACCCAAAATCATTTTCAAAATTATTTCGCAAGGCAATTCAAAAGCTTGATCCAACGTCAAGCTATTTTTAAAATCATCTCAAAACCAACCCATTTGACTTTTCTTTTCAAACCGTTTCCACTATCCCAATTTATCAACCATCCGCATTTAAATCATTTTCCAAACCATAAAACCACTTCAATTTTTTCATAGCCATAAACAAACCTCGATTAACATCGAGTGCATTTTCCCAATAGAACTTCAAAATACATAAAAAATATTCAAAACACTTTTTTAATAAAGATGGAAATGGAACAGGGTGAATACCACGAGCTCCTGAGACTAGGATTCGAGATGGATATCTCGCTAATCCAAGCACTCGCCATCGCCAAAAATACATCAAACTCATTCAAACTTTTTTTGCCTTTTGGCACAATCAAAAACCTTTCCAGAAACAAAAGACATTTTGTCTTAAACAGATGAAAAACAATGTTGTATCCACAACTGTTGAGTTGAGATAAGTGGCGTGAATGTGATTTGTAAATCCATTCAATATGGTGCAAATGTCTGCTTCTTACTTGTTTTTGGGTAAAAAAATGTTTTCCGTCGATTAATACAAAATAGCTTTGCCTAAAATTGACCAACAAACAAACTTTTTTTCCCCAGAACTATGTGTGCCTTGATTTCTCTTTTGAGATATGTAGGAGCAGGATTGCGAAATCTTGTCAGGCCCACTAATAAAAAATAAACCTTTTGTCCTCTTCTTTACCCTTTTAATGACTCGAGAAGCCTAAGTTATAAACAAACACTAACACGTACAACTAACCAAACGGTTCCCGTTGAATACAACGGACGTGAGGGGTGCTAATACCTTCCTCTTGCGTAACCGACTCCCGAACCCTGATATTGGTTGCGATGAACTTATCCTTGTCCTTCTTTAGGGGTTTTATTTGACATTTTCCCTTTCCCTTTATGGGAATAAAGAAGTTTGATGGCGACTCTGTTAATTCCATCTCGCGAGCGTGCGATTGCGCTTCGCGAGGCCGTTCTCATTTTTCGAGGTACGACAACTGGCGACTCTGTTGGGGACACTCTCATCCCTAAGTGAGTCAGGCCTAGTTAGGTTGTTGTGTGTGCTTATATTTGTTTACTTATATGAATTTTCTTTACCTTATGCTTTTATTATTATTATATTGTTAATTGGCTCTATTTGATCATTGGTACTTGGGTATCTGATTGCAAAACCTTGAGGTAGAAACTTTCTACCCGAGTCTTGAGCGGAAACATAAGATAGGACGATGGTTGAGTAGTGCGGACTCGCGAGGTGAATACCTCGTAAGGGTTGGCATGAGAACCTCACTTAGAGTAGATCCTTTTGAAAATGTTGTTGCGCAGGATGAATACCTCGTTAGCTTCGATGTTTTTAAAGGGGTCCATCACTCTAAGGACATTTTAGAACATTAAACCTTTTTGGCCAACTAATAATGATGGTTGCATAGTGTGGATTCGTGAGGTGAATACCCCGTTAGGATCGATACGAAAACCTCACTCATAATAGATACTCACGAAGGAGTTGGTGCACGACAAGAATTTGTCGTAAGCGTCAAACATACTTGTGAATCCATGACTCTGAGAACCATGTCTAGAACCGAAGTTGATGGTTACGTAGTGTGGATTCGCGAGGTGAATGCCTCGTTAGGATCGATACAAAAACCTCGCCTAGAATAGATTCCCTTGAAAGAGTTGATATATAACAAGAATTTGCCGTAAGCGTCAAACATTCTTATGGATCCATGACTCTGGGGTCCTTTGTAAAAGCCTTAGATCATACCCGGTGAGAACCTGTTTGGAAAGCAATCAGATTCATTCGTTACCTCGAACCTTTGAACCCGTATAAAAAAATATTGCATTTCATCTAAATTCATTGCATATGCATAAAAAGCAAAGCTCTTATCCATCTTCCATTTGTTTCAGGGATCTAAGTTATTTGCAAGAGAAAATGAATCCTGAAAGAAGAAGCACATTTCAATTCAAGTACAAGAAAGTGGACCTTGACA
Source organism: Lathyrus oleraceus (assembly GCF_024323335.1). NCBI lineage: Eukaryota > Viridiplantae > Streptophyta > Magnoliopsida > Fabales > Fabaceae > Lathyrus > Lathyrus oleraceus. The sequence continues at coordinate 1,448,734 of NC_066580.1, forward strand.
GTTTGAAGAAGTTGAGTATCAAAGTGATCAAGCTCACTGAATTCGTGGACGATTTTGGGAGGACCCTGAGTATTTTGAATGAAAAGATGGAACCAATGACAACTATGACTATATCTCAATTCTACGACCCACCTCTGTGTTGTTTCACCTTTTCTGACTTCCAATTAGCTCCTACTTTGGAAGAGTTAGAGAGAATTGTGGGCCGGAATTTGAGGGACCATGATCCATTTCCTAAGTTTGATGAAGGTATTAGTGCCAAGAGAATAACTTGTTTTGGTCTGGAGGTCCAATTGGTTATAAGTAATTGGGATAAGAAGGGAGTCTTCAATGGTTTTTCTAGATGGTTTTTGGAAGAAAAAGATGTGAAGTTAGAGAAAGATGGAAAACGGAAAGCATTCCATGTCGTGCTATCCCTATTGGTTTATGGTATAATACTGTTTCCAAATCTCGACAGTTTCATAAATCATGTGGCCGTAAGAATCTTCCTCTCTAGTAATCTAGTACCTTTTCTCCTAACTGATATCTACTACGCCCTCCATGAGCATCATGAGAAGAAAGGGGGAATCCTTTTGTGTCACGAATAGTTGTTGCATGCTTGGTTCATATCTCACATGCCCGAAAAAGGATCCTACACCTCCAAAACACGTAAACCCTCTCAGAAGTTAACTTCCATTACTTCCAACCATGTCAATGGTATATTAGAGATTGGGAGACCCCAAATATTATTGGTAGCATTAGAGACTTTCCTAATGTACTTTTGATAAGGACTAGGGGTTGCATCAACTACAACCCTATGTTATCCCTGATGCAACATGGTTACTCCATGAACGGACCTCCAAGAGATAAAACTTTAGAGCCTTTCATTTTGCATGACATTGATACAAACAACCTAATTATGAAGAAGATTAAGGAATCCTGGAAAACAATTGTTAGAAGGGGTAAGGAGTTTGGAAAGAGGAATGTCCTTATGAAAGAGCCTTACACTCGTTGGGTAAGAAAGAGAGTTCAAGTGGTTAAGCTCCCATTTCCATTTGACCCCTCTATTTTTCCTCCAGTTCCCGAGTCAGAACCTATACTACCTGAAGACGTTGAGAAGCTCAATGCCAAAATTAAGGAGCTTGAATTAGAAAACTCTGAGTTACGGCTTAAGCTTAATCGAACCACTTTAGAAAATGAAAATCTGAAGGATGAACATCAAGAGAAGGACCGAGACCTTGAAGCTAGCAACAAGAGAGCAAGAACATTTGAAGACAAGAAGGATGAGCTTGATGATATTCTCATAGGTATGAAATCTGTGTTCAAAACCAAGAATGAGGAGCTCAAAAAAGCCCACCTCAAAATTCAAGAGTTGGACAAAATGTTGGAGAGATCTCTTGTGGAGAAGAGAGAATCTAGACTCAACTATGAAGCTCAAATCCGTGAACTCAGGGACACTACCAAGAATTGCAAAGATAAGCTGTCTTGTGAGGTCCTTCAGAAAGAGGGAGGTAAGAGCAATTGTCTCTGCCTCGAGTACCAGTTGGGAGAAGCTAATAGAAGGATTGCAGGTTTGGAAAACTAAGAAGGTGATGCAGCTTACATGATCTTTAAGAATGATTGTGTATATTGGAGGGGGCTGTATAGGGAGGCTAGAGCGGCCCTAGACGAAGATCAGCGTGTCATTAAGAAGCTCCAAGACCTCTATGTTGAATGGAATGGAAAATTCATCAACTTAGCCAGATTTGCTAACCTCAACATGCTAGAACTTCCAGAGAAACTCCAAGAAGCTGATTAGAGCATGTGCCCAGAGAACACACCTCCTCAAGTTTTCAACTTTGTCAAGTTTCGCAAGCGAATGATGAAAAAGCTCACCACCGATCTTGCTAGGATCAAAAGGGCTGAGATGGAAATAAAGTTCACCGGTACTTGAATTTGAATCACTTGTACTTGAATATGAATTCAAATCACTTGTATTTGATGTTGAATTTGAATTAATGAAAAATTGTCATTCTGGATTTCATTTATTGTTATTTTTATTCAAAAATCTTGAAAATAAAATGTCCTAACATTTCTGAAATAAATAACAAAGATAACTAAGACCTTTGCAAAAAAATGCATCCATATATGCGTCCATGCATGCATCCATGTCATTCTTCAAATAAAAGCTCATTATGTTGTATTCTTCCAGTTTCACACTGAGTCCTCAACACCAATACAACACCAGAACCGGAGCTCGACAAAGAATGGCAGAACAAGAAGAAGAGTTGGAAAAAGTTAGCTCAGAACTTGAGGACCTACGAGGGAGCATGGGTCAGATCATGGAGATGCTGCAAGTCATCAGAGCCAAGATGGACACACAAACAATAGTCATTTCAGAGATCGCTGGTCCAACGCTTGAACCCCAACCCGCAAGGACGGTACCTTCTACATTGCCTCCTTTTGGTTTACCTTATGGCTTCACACCTCAACCTGAAGTAGTCCCCGGTGTAATTCAATCTACTCAACAGATTGTTCCTCTACCATTAACCATCGAGGCTCACCATATGGTCCATACATTTGCATCTCTGACTGTTCATACACGTGTGCAACCTTACTTCGAAGATCAACAACATGCTCCAGAAATGTCTAATGAATAAGAAGAAAGGCATGAAGATATAAAGGGTATTAAAGAGAATTTTCAGATTCTTAAGAAGAGACAGGGGGCAATGGAAGGCGATCAAGTCTTTGGTATTGCTGCTAGGGAGATGTGCCTAGTATCTGGTCTTGTAATTCCTGCGAAATTCAAGACTCCTGACTTTGATAGATACGAGGGCCATACATGTCCTAAGATCCATCTTGTTATGTACTACCGGAAAATGGTTGCCCATCTTTAAGACGACAAGCTCATGATCAACTTCTTTCAAGACAGTTTGAAGGGCACCCCCTCTAAGTGGTACCTAAGCCTCGATCAGAGTCGCATTTGGTGTTTCCAAGACTTATCTGATGGTTTTATAAAGCATTACAAATACAACATGGACATGGCTCCAGAAAGAAGAGAATTGATGAATATGTCTCAAAAATACAACGAGTCATTTAAAGAGTATGATAAACGCTGGAGAGAGATGGCCTCTCAGGTTGAACCACCTTTGGCAGAAAAAGAATTAGCCGATTGGTTTATGGATACTATACAACCAATGTTCTATGAGAGGATGGTGGGTAGTGTATCTGCAAGTTTTTCTGACTTGGTAGTTGTAGGCATTAAAGTTGAACTCGGTTTGAAGAATGGAAAGATGATCAGTGTTGCTTGAACTTCTAATAACAACAATGCTAAGAAGTTTCCCGAAAATTTTCATTATAAAAAGGAAGGAGAGACAAAGGTTGTATCTTCCAGTCGAGTAAGGAGTCAATCATGGAGAAAGCAACAACGACAGTTCACTCAACAACAACCAGCATACCTTGTGCAGTATGTTCAACAACCATATGTGGCAGCAATTGGGCCAAATTTCAACCAACAACAAGCACCTGTTTATCAACCAGTTCAACAAACACCAATTTATCAACCCGCTCAGGTTTCTCTTGCATATCAACAAGCGCCTGCAGCCCCAACATATCAGCAACTAAAAGCTCAAGCTCCACGTCAGAATGCACCTTCTTAGAATAGAAAATAAGGTGTTAAACCTCCCTTCAGTCCGATTTTGATGATGTATACTGAGTTATATCCTTATCTATTGCAAAAGGGGTTAGTGGTTCCTAGACCTTTGGGTCCACCTCATAATCCTCTGCCTCCATGGTATAACCCAAATGCTCATTGCCCTTTCCATGAGGGTGAACATGGGCATGATTTAGAAGGATGTTATGCTTTGAAGCATATAGTGCAAAAAATGGTGGAAAAGAAGATTCTTTCATTCAGAGACTTAGGGCCTAATGTCAAGAGTAATCCTTTGCCAGCACATGAAACTGTTAATGCAATTGAAGAAGCATCTGATGGTGATGTGATCAAAGATGTTGCAAATATCAAGACTCCTTTGATAGCATTCCATGCGAGACTAGTAGAAGTTGGCTTAGTTAGTGCTTGTTATAAAGATTGTGAAGAATGTGCCATTCATCCAGAAGGATGCGAGATGGTACGAAAAGATGTCCAAAACTTGATGAACCAAGGAGTGTTACAAGATAGTAGCCTTGTGAGAAGAGATGAAGTAGCTGTAATTGAGCCATTTTCAATTTACCAGAGCCAGATGAGATAACCTATAGAAGAAAAGATATTGTTCAGCCGGTTAATCACCCATCACCCGTGGTTATCTGCATGCCTAGTCCTTTCCCCTATAAAAGTACTAAGGTGGTACCATGGAAATATGATATAACTATCATTAACAAATAGTATGAAGAGGTTAGACAAGAGGAAAGTTTGAAGGTTGATGGTGTCGATGTCACAAACATCGCAGGGACGAGCCAAATGACTCGCAGTGGGCGGATTTACACTCCCCAGTTTAATGTGGCCTCTCAAGCACCAACCAAAGAAACTACAACTGCAGTCCTGTTAGATACCCAAAAGTGCTTATTTAAGCTATCAAATATGAGCATCTTTCACTCCATTTCCTTGCTAAAGTGTTCGAAACCACCTTTGTTTTTGATGAATTGCAATACAATGATAAACGATCTTGGTACCTTTGATTTGTGTGTTATTGTGCAGGAATTAGGCATGAAATAATAGAAAATGAAGCCACAAGAAAGTTGGCAAAGGGACCAAAGAAACGATGCATTCATCAGCTTGCTCGCTAGGCGAGGGCTGTGGCGAAGAGCTCGCTAGGTGAGCACCCAGCAAGAACCCAGCGAAGAGCTCCAGTATTTTACAGTAGCAAACATCAACAAACTCGCTAGGCGAGCAGCCAGCGAAGGTTGTAGCGAACACGTCCAGACTTGGTCAAAAGCGCAGCCAGCACTCACTCGCTAGGCGAGCCCTTAGCGAGCTCCCAGCGAGCAATTCCAGTAGCAAAACCTCCTAAGCTCGCTGGAGCGAAGGGTGGAGCGTGGGCTTCGCATAGAGAAGGTTTTGTTCGCCTAGCGAACATACTAATCAGGCATAGGATATTTCTTTGGGCGCAGGTGCCTCAGGTGCCTCATTTTGGGGCTCGCTAGGCGAGCCATTCTGCTCGCCTAGCGAGCATGACAGCTCAGTAGAAGCACTATAAGTAGCAAGGGCTACTTTTTGGGAGCCATACTTTTACACCTCCATACTTTTGTACTTTTTAGATATTTTTCCGGCATTGCTCTAGAGATACTTTGTGACCTAGAAATCATTTCTCTTCATCTTTTAACAATCTTTCACAAAAAGAAGGTGGATTCCCATCCAATCTCGATTATTCGACTCGAATGTTGATCAACCTTCTTCCGAAACTTGTTGACCAAGCTACCATGAAAATGAGTAGCTAAGTTCTTCATTTTGTCAAGGTTAGATGTAGATGATCATTAGCTTTATGTATAAATGGGATGATCTTCATTTGTAAACTCTTTAATGGTGAATATATGGTGAAAACTTTGTTCTTATTGAAAACTCTTTGTGTTGGTTTATGATCGAGAGATGCTTACCAACTCTTTACCTAGGTTTTCATCCAATCTTGTTTGTTAGCTAGAGATAGTAATGAATGATTTTGTTCACCATAAGGTTGAACCAAAAAGTTGTCATTTTGATAGATTGTGTTAGAGATAAACAATGGATCAAAATGGGAAAACTCACAATGTGTGTTAGAGATAAACACATTGGGAGGACTTTGTGAAATAGTTTATCATCTAAAGGAGTTTATAAGTTTTGTTGATCGAACATATACATGCAAAGTGATCGTCGAACCCTAACTTTGGCAATATTTCTCAAATATTAAAACCAAATCTTTTACCGCATTTTATTACACTTTTATGCAAGATACCGTGACTAAACCCAAAAAAAACCCTTGTCACTACGAGTTAAGAATTGAAACAACTGTCGAAAGGCAGCGATATCTCACAATCCCTGTGGAGACGATAACAAAAACCCGACACTAAAAATACAATCAACAAAATGGCGCCGTTGCCGGGGATTGTGAATTGATATTGCGAGCATCGCAATAGTTACTTAATTTTTAGCTTTCGAATTTTTGACTTGTGCTTGTAATTTGTTTGGTTTAGTGTGCAACTTTCGTTTTATGCGAGGGCAGATTCCTGTGGACGAACTTCTTTTTGATCCCGAGATCGAAAGAACCGCAAGGAGGATGAATAGCAGAACGAGACGAAGGAGGCAACAAGCTAGACAACGACAAGAACAAGGAGAAAGTTCTTCTACCACACATCCACCACCGTTCATACCTATCATGGAACCACCACCACCGCCCATTTCCACTCCATGTGTAAACAGTCCAAGGAATACTGCTCAGTTTGCCAACCACACGGGAAGGCAAGCCGAGATGAAAACGGGAACTCTTAATTTACTATATGGAAGTCCATTCACCGGAATGGACCATGAAGATCCCTTTGCTTTCCTCACCAAATTTTACGAGATAGCATTGGCGGCCGGAGTTGATCAAGCTCAAGAGCTACCGTTGTTCAAAAGATTATTTCCCCACGCTTTGCTCGGCAAAGCAAAAGATTGGTACTTAGATCAAACACCTGCCGTCATGACAGATTGGAACATGTTGGAAGAGAAATTCATCGAAAGATTTTTCTCCCACAACCGGTTCATGGAATCCAAGACGGCCATCTCAGTGTTTCCACAAGGAACCAACGAATCATTAAATGAGGCGTGGGAAAGATTCAAATTCATGCTTCGGAAATGTAAAGGGCATGGTTTTGATGAATTGACTCAAATCCATATTTTCAAAAATGGACTTCAACCAAACTGCAAGACTTTGTTGGATGCTACCTCGGGTGGTTCTTTATTGTCTAAAAACGCCGAAGAAGCTACAGATATCATAAATCGAATGGCTCTAAATGATCTTCAAAGTCAAAGTAGAGGCAACTCTTTGAAGAAGCCGGGAGTGCTTGAACTTGGGACGAACGATGCCATTCTTGCCCAAAACAAACTCATTTCACAACAAGTGGAACTCTTAACGCAGTAAATAAAAGAGTTGAGAGAACCTTCAAAAGCTAAACAAATAGCTTGTTGTGAGCTTTGCAAAGGTGAGCATGACACCGGATTTTGTCCACCTCCCGGGTTCGAAGAAGTAAACTACATGGCGAACCAACGAGACTACCAATCGAGACAACAACAACAACAACAACCTTATCAACCACATCCTCAAAATCAACAACAACACTTCCAAGGGAATCAAGGGTTCCAACCTAGGAGTAACTATTACCATAACCAAGGTTATGGGGGTGGTTCTTCTAGCCGTCAAAACCCTCCCCAAAATCCTTATCAACCTCAACAACCGCCGGTCGTAACTTCAAAGTTAGAAGAGACATTGACACAATTTATGCAAATGTCAATGGCTAATCAAAAGAGCAACGATGCGACAATCAAAAATCTTGAGACTCAAGTTGGGCAACTTGCTAAGCAACTAGCGGAACAACAACCCGGTCCATCTTTTTCGGCGAACACGCAAACAAATCCTAAGGAGCATTGTAAAGCGATCACGACGAGAAGTGGGAGGGAGTTGATTAGTGAGAATAAAAAAAGAGATGAGAGTGAACAAAGAGAGGAAAAGAAGAAAAATAAGGAGGAAATATTGGAGGATAATATTGATGGTGAAGTGGGGGAGTGGAGTGAGGAAGAAAGTGAAAAGAACAAAAAGAATGGTGAAGTTGAAAAGAAAGAAAGTGTGGAAATTGAGAAAAATAAGAGTGATGAAGTAATGGGGGAGGAAGTGAAAAAGAAAAGAGCGAGAAGTTCTAGAGTTGCTAAAGGAAAGGAGGTAGTAAGTGCTACTCCAATCCAAAACCTTCCTTATCCACATGCTCCATCTAAAAGGGAGAATGAACGGTATTACGCCCGGTTCATGGATATTTTTAAACAACTGCAAATCAACATTCCGTTTTCCGAAGCCTTGGAGCAAATGCCCAAGTATGCCAAATTCATGAAGGACATACTTACAAAAAAGCGGAGGTATACGGAACCGGAGACCATTGTCCTAGATGCGAGCTGTAGTGCAATTATTCAAAGGACGCTTCCGAAAAAAGAGGTTGATCCGGGACGAGTTACTTTGCCGGTTAAAATTGGTGATATCTATGTCGGAAAAGGACTAATTAATTTGGGGTCAAGCATTAATCTTATACCATTGTCTATTGTAAAGAGGCTTGGCAACATTGAAATTAAGTCCATTCGGATGACTTTGCAATTGGCCGATAAGTCGACTACCCATCCTCATGGCATAGCCCAAGATGTTTTGGTTAAAGTCGACAAATTCTTTTTCCCGGTCGATTTTATTGTTATTGATATGGAAGAGGATGATGATGCTCCGCTCATTCTGGGCCGACCGTTCATGAAAACCGCGCGCATGATGATAGACGTTGACGACGGTTTGATGAAGGTAAGAGTCCAAAATAAAGAAGTTACTTTCGATCTATTCGAAGCAATGAAGCATTCAAAAGATAGAAGTGATAGCTTTCGCATCAATGTGATCGAAGAGGCAATTTTGGAGGTTTCTAAGCATATTCATGAGATATCTCCTATGGAGTTAGCTCTTAATGACTCATTTGAAGTTTTCACAGTTGAAGAAGAGCAAACTCTTGATGAATTCTTAAGGGAACTTGATGGTTTAAACGAACTACAACCGTGGGAAGTTGAGGAGGAAGACTTAAAGAAGGAGGTTAATGACGAAAAAGCGCCTATTGAATTGAAAATGTTACCTTCTACTTTGAAGTATGTATTCCTAGATGAGACCGAAGCAAAGCCGATCATCATAAGCAACCTTTTGTCAAATGATGAAGAAGCCCGTTTGATCAATGTGCTAAAAAAAATCAAGAAGCCATGGGTTGGACTCTTTCCGATCTAAAAGGAATTAGTCCTTCCTATTGCATGCACAAGATCTTAATGGAAGAGGATTTTAAGCCGGTAGCTCAACCACAACGCCGCTTAAATCCTACTATGAAGGAGGTTGTTAGAAAGGAAGTTGTCAAGTTGTTGGATGCGGGAATGATTTACCCGATTTCGGATAGTACATGGGTTAGTCTTGTGCATGTGGTTCCGAAGAAAGGTGGAATTACCGTGATCCGAAATGACAAGGATGAGTTGATCCCTACTAAAGTTGCAACGAGGTGGCGAATGTGTATTAATTATAGGCGGTTGAATACCGCAACTCGAAAAGATCATTTTCCACTCCCGTTCATGGATCAAATGCTCGAAAGACTCTCGGGGCAACAATACTATTGTTTCTTGGATGGCTATTCCGGGTATAACCAAATTGCGGTTGACCCGGCCGATCATGAAAAGACGGCTTTCACATGTCCGTTTGGAGTTTTCGCATACCGAAAAATGCCCTTTGGGTTGTGCAATGCACCAGCGACTTTCCAAAGATGTGTGCAAGCCATTTTTGCCGACCTTATTGAGAAAACAATGGAAGTCTTCATGGATGACTTCTCGGTATTTGGTGGTTCCTTTAGTTTATGCTTGGCAAACTTGAAAACGGTGCTTGAAAGATGTGTGAAGACCAATCTTGTGCTAAATTGGAAGAAGTGTCACTTCATGGTGACCGAGGGGATAGTGCTTGGCCATAAAGTCTCTTCAAGAGGGCTTGAAGTTGATCGTGCTAAGGTTGAAGTGATTGAAAAGTTACCTCCTCCGGTGAATGTGAAGGGAATCCGAAGCTTTTTGGGGCACGCCGGGTTCTATCGGCGCTTTATCAAAGACTTCTCAAAGGTAGCTAAGCCTTTGAGTAATTTGCTAGCTAAGGACCAGGTATTTCTCTTAACCGATGAATGTTTGCAAGCTTTTGAGACTTTGAAAGAAAAATTGGTTACCGCTCCAATTATAGTCGCTCCAAATTGGAATTTAAATTTTGAGCTAATGTGTGATGCGAGCGACTATGCAATCGGAGCGGTATTAGGCCAAAGAAAAGAGAAAAATTTTCATGCGATACATTACGCAAGTAAAGTTATTAATGAGGCTCAAATTAACTATGCCACCACTGAAAAAGAATTACTTGCAATAGTGTATGCGCTTGAAAAGTTTAGGTCTTATCTTATAGGGTCTAAAGTCGTAGTGTATACCGACCACTCGGCGATTAAATATTTGCTCACCAAACCGGATTCGAAGCAAAGGCTCATCCGTTGGATCCTCTTGTTGCAAGAATTTGATGTTGAAATCAAAGACAAGAAAGGATCGGAAAATTTGGTGGCGGATCATTTATCTCGCTTAGTTAATGTGGAGGTTACCGCTTCAGAAAAGGAAATCCGGGAAGAGTTTCCTGATGAAAAACTTTTCAAAATTCAAGTTAGGCCGTGGTTTGCAGACTTTGCGAACCACAAGGCTAGTGGTTTTGTGCCTCCCGACCTAACTTCGAACCAAAAAAGGAAGTTTCTTTCGGATGCCAAGTATTACGTATGGGATGACCCGTACTTGTTTAAGTTGGGTAGTGATAACCTTTTAAGGAGATGCGTTACTGGCGATGAAGCGCAGAGCATCCTTTGGCATTGTCACAACTCGCCTTACGGTGGACACTATAATGGGGTGAGAACGGCCACTAAAATCCTTCAGTCAGGATTTTATTGGCCCACTATTTTCAAAGACGCACATACCCATGCGCAAAGTTGTGATAGTTGCCAGAGAAGCGGTGGGATTGGTAAGAGAGACGAGATGCCTCTCCAAAACATCCAAGAAGTAGAAGTATTTGATTGTTGGGGCATCGATTTTGTAGGACCATTCCCACCCTCTTATGGTAACGAGTATATGCTTGTCGCAGTCGATTACGTTTCTAAGTGGGTTGAGGCGATTGCCTCACCTCGGGCGGATCCGAAAACGGTAATAAATTTTTTGAAGAAAAACATATTTTCCTGTTTCGGAACCCCCCGAGTGTTGATAAGTGACAGAGGGTCACACTTTTGTAATGCACCGTTGGAAAGCATTTTAAAACATTACGGTGTATCACACAGAGTGGCAACTCCGTATCACCCACAGGCTAATGGGCAAGCCGAGGTCTCTAATCGTGAGATTAAGAGAAATCTCGAAAAAACTGTGTCAAATTCGAAAAAAGAGTGGTCACAAAAATTGGATGAAGCGTTATGGGCATACCGTACCGCCTTTAAAGCTCCAATTGGGCTCACTCCTTTTCAATTGGTGTTTGGTAAAACTTGCCATTTGCCGGTCGAATTAGAGCACAAAGCCTTGTGGGCTCTGAAATTTTTAAATTTTGAAAAGGATTTGGCAGGTGAGAAAAGGAAGGTGCAGCTGCTCGAGTTGGAAGAGATGCGCAATGCCGCATATCACTCAAGTTGGTTGTACAAAGAAAAGGTAAAAAAATATCATGACAAAAAGCTTCGAAAGAAAGAATTTGTGCCCGGACAGTTGGTCCTATTGTTCAATTCCAGGTTGAAGTTATTCCCCGGAAAGTTGAAATCAAAATGGTCCGGGCCATTTCGGGTCAAAGAAGTTAAGAAGTACGGAGCTATTGTCATTGAGGACATGGAAAAGAAGGAGAGTTGGACCGTTAATGGCCAACGTTTGAAGGTTTATCTCGGCGGTCATGTGGATCGCGAGAGTTGTGCTATTTCTTTGGATGCTCCTCTGTGAGCATCGCACCGTCGAGCTTATCCGACGTTAAACAAGCGCTTGTTGGGAGGCACCCCTACATTGTAAGTATTTACAGTTTTTCTGTGGTGTCGTATTGGGATTCCAATTGTTAAACCTTGCTGAATGTACCAGGAATGCTATTTTTGAAAAAGCAAATGCTGTCATGCTCGCTAGGCGAAGCAGTAGCGAGCGGATTCGCTAGCTGCTCGCTAGGCGAAGCAGCAGCGAGCACTGCGTGGCAGCACTCATTTAATTCTCAGCAGGCCACTCTTTTGGGCCCAAGTGCATTTTTTCTTTTTATAATTCTGAACTGAAACTCTCACAAACACTCTCTCACTTTTCATCTCACTCAAACCCTAAACGGTTACATTGCATTACAAACCTCACTGTGCACTTCAAATTCAATCAATCTCTTTCACTAAGGTTTGCCCTAATTCCATTTCTTTATGTTTTAACTTTGTAAATTTCTGAGGTATATGTCATTTAGGGTGAATTTGGGGGAATGGGTACATTAGGTTTTGCATGTGGGTGTAGATTTGCATGTACATTAGAACAATGCCTTTCTTGATAAATCATTTTGTTCTGAAATAGATACCATGAGACCTTGGGTTTTGCCAAAATTTCAGTGTAAACATTGCAGAACCCAAAAACCCGTAAGATTCGCTAGCAACTCGCTAGGCGAATCAGTGGCGAGCATTCGCTGCCACTTCGCTAGGCGAACCTGTAGCGAAGCTTCGCTAGGTTCTCGCTAGGCGAAGCAGCAGCGACCATGACAGTAGTTGGAATTCTGTGTTGCTTTCTAATCTGTTTTGTGTTGTGTTGTTTCCTCTCTATGTCTGTGCAGATGGAATCCAGGTCCGGAGCTTCGAAAAAGAGAAAGGGCGGGAACACTTCTCGTTCCGTGCCCATACAATTCGACACCGAAAAATTTGTCGGGCCAAAGCAAGCAGCAAGATATGTTGCTTTGGAAAAGCGAAAGATTTTGCCGGAAAAGAGACTTTTAATCAACCCTGAAGGCACGAACCGTACATTCGCCGGGTTGATTAACAGCAAAAAGTGGGATCGGTTAATATCCCCCCTGGAGCATTACGATATCGCAACAGTGCGTGAGTTCTACGCGAATGCACTGCTGAACGACGACGAGCCATTCACATGGACGTCTAAAGTGTCTGGTCGTCCTGTTGCGTTCGATCGGGATGCAATTAACCGTGTCCTGGGTGAACAGCTCCATCTGGGAGCCGAGGAGAGAGACACCTACCACCAAGATTTAAGGCTTCACCGGGATACTGATTCGATTTCTGCTGCCCTGCTTTTGAAAGGGAAATCAGTTGAGCTGAACCCATCTGGGGTTCCCATGAGATACCATAGGGAGGACATGATTCCCTTGGCTCAACTGATCCTTTTGTTGGTTCTTACAAACATCAAACCCAAGTCTCATACTTCTACCGTGTCGATCCCAGTGGCATACTTGGTATACAGCATCCTCACGAACATCCAGATTGATGTGGCGAGGATTATTGCTTTGGAGCTGAAGTCCGTGATTGAAAGCGGGCTAAAGTCGGGGGCACGAGTGAATTGTCCCCTGGCTTTCCCTTGCCTAATCATGGCTTTGTGCCAGCAAGCGAGGGTGAGGCTACCCTCTAAGTGTCAAGTAAGGATCCCGCCAGCCATTGATGACCGATACGTGGCCAAGTACTGCAAACCGAAGAATGTAAGAAGTAGTTCAGCTGCTGAGGTTACCGGGGCTTCTGATGGTCCTGGTACTTCTACTCTAGGATCCGATCCTTTCCAGCAGGCTGTCTGCAACTACAACTGGGATTGGATGGCGGCAACTCAGCACGCCATGCTCGATATGCACGATTCTATGCAGCCGTTACAGTTGCAGATGCGCGACCCCTCCGGTGAGCATTCTATGATGACACGTGAGCAGTTTCTGCAGCACGCTAGCTGGCCTGTGGGTAGGCCTGTGTTTGGAGAGGGGGCGGGTGTTGATGCTGGTGCTTCTTTTAGTGCTGCTGAAAATGATGATGATGATGATGATGTTGATGAGGCTACCGGTTCTAAAGCCGGTAGTCATGAGGGTTATGAGTCCTTGGAGGGCTAAGTTTATGTTATTTTTTATATTATGTTTTATTTCTATTGTATTTTCAGATTTGTGTATTTTGATGTTGGTTATGTACTTTTGGGGTGTTTTGTCCCCCATGAACAATTTTAAATTTTGAAGTAATGTTATTATTTTTGTTTTAAATTTCGTTTGTTTTAATAAATTTTTGGTTGGTTGAGTGTCAAACCTTCTAGATTGGTTGCTCCTCAAAGAAGTATCCAATGAAGGTGCATCCGAGCTTGGATGGCAATGATAAAAATAAACAAGTGAATAATGCTAAGGTACATGGTTACCTCCGGCTAGAATTTTAGAATGCATTAAGAACTTTACTCTTTTTTGTAATTGAATATTGTCTTTTTGCAACATAATTGAATGAATGTTTCATCTAGGACTTAAAACCACAAATTGTGAGGAAACCTCCATTGTACACTTAAATGCTGGATTCTAATAAGCCTTGTTGATTCATTTGATTCATGCTTTGTCTTTTAATATTATGAATATGTGGAAGCAATTAGAAATGATCAAGGCACTTGTTTTCTATCGAGCACAACCAGTTCCAAATGCAACTTACCTGTGAGCAGAGAAAGTATTCGTTAACCCCTTTGAGCTTAAACAGTTGAATCTCTGCTTGAAATAAAGCGAGATTTCAAAAATCTTTTTTTTTCTTGAAACCCAGGAAAATTTTGATAATTGTTCTTTTGCCGTAAAAAGTCAAGAGCATTCACTTAGGGTGAGTAAGAAATAAGTTGGGGAGAATGAAAATTAGAATCGGTAAGTGCCACAACTCTTGAAAAATCGAGCAAGCATAAAAAAAATATAAAATATAGAAAAGAGAAACATCTGTTTGTAAATATGATGTGAAAGAAAAGAAAAAAATAGAAAAAATGAAAATGAATGCTTGCTTGGAAGAAAAATAGTGAAAAACAAAAATTGAGTTGTGAAATAAGAGTTGTGAAGGTTTCAAATGAGAAACAAATGGAACGAAGTTGAGATGTGTGAATAATGTACAGTGAATGTCTCTTTTGCATCGGCAATTTCGTTTTCAATGGCCTTAGAAATGACCCTTGTTTGTTAACCTAACCAAGCTTCAACCGAAAAGTCCTTAGTGATCTTCGTGCTTCCACATTACCAATTATAATTGTTAGACATTGTATGAATTGAATTGATTTCTTCATTGTTTGTTGGAGAGTGAGATTATTCCCGCGGTTGCAAACGCGTAATTTCTTCAATCCTTATGCGAAGAGGAGAGATAGGGTGATTCATTCAAGATAATATTGTTGTGGATAGATACATATTTCGCATTGCTACTAAGTTTTAGTTCTTGTGTATTATTTTATTCTAACCGTTGGAAATTTGTATCTGCTGATTCGCTTGTGTTTGAGCCATTTTATTCGATTTCGGAGAAACCTTTTTCTTAATGCAAATCCTCTTGTCCTTCAAGAGGCATACTTTGCTTGAGGACAAGCAAGAATCTAGTTGGGGAGAGTTGTTAGATACCCAAAAGTGCTTATTTAAGCTATCAAATATGGGCATCTTTCACTCCATTTCCTTGCTAAAGTGTTCGAAACCACCTTTGTTTTTGATGAATTGCAATACAATGATAAACGATCTTGGTACCTTTGATTTGTGTGTTATTGTGCAGGAATTAGGCATGAAATAATAGAAAATGAAACCACAAGAAAGTTGGCAAAGGGACCAAAGAAAGGATGCATTCATCAGCTTGCTCGCTAGGCGAGGGCTGTGGCGAAGAGCTCGCTAGACGAGCACCCAGCGAAGAGCTCCAGTATTTTACAGTAGCAAACATCAACAAACTCGCTAGGTGAGCAGCCAGCGAAGGGTGTAGCGAACACGTCCAGACTTGGTCAAAAGCGCAGCCAGCACTCACTCGCTAGGCGAGCCCTTAGCGAGCTCCCAGCGAGCAATTCCAGTAGCAAAACCTCCTAAACTCGCTGGAGCGAAGGGTGGAGCGTGGGCTTCGCCTAGCGAACATACCAATCAGGCATAGGATATTTCTTTGGGCGCAGGTGCCTCATTTTAGGGCTCGCTAGGCGAGCCATTCTGCTCGCCTAGCGAGCATGACAGCTCAGTAGCAGCACCATAAGTAGCAAGGGCTACTTTTTGGGAGCCATACTTTTACACCTCCATACTTTTGTACTTTTTAGATATTTTTCCGGCATTGCTCTAGAGATACTTTGTGACCTAGAAATCATTTCTCTTCATCTCTTAACAATCTTTCACAAAAAGAAGGTGGATTCCCATCCAATCTCGATTATTCGACTCAGATGTTGATCAACCTTCTTCCGAAACTTGTTGACCAAGCTACCATGAAAATGAGTAGCTAAGATCTTCATTTTGTCAAGGTTAGATGTAGATGATCATTAGCTTTGTGTGTAAATGGGATGATCTTCATTTGTAAACTCTTTAATGGTGAATATATGGTGAAAACTTTGTTCTTATTGAAAACTCTTTGTGTTGGTTTATGATCGAGAGATGTTTACCAACTCTTTACCTAAGTTTTCATCCAATCTTGTTTGTTAGCTAGAGATAGTAATGAATGATTTTGTTCACCATAAGGTTGAACCAAAAAGTTGTCATTTTGATAGATTGTGTTAGAGATAAACAATGGATCAAAATGGGAAAACTCACAATGTGTGTTAGAGATAAACACATTGGGAGGACTTTGTGAAATAGTTTATCATCTAAAGGAGTTTATAAGTTTTGTTGATCGAACATATACATGCAAAGTGATCGTCGAACCCTAACTTTGGCAATATTTCTCAAATATTAAAACCAAATCTTTTACCGCATTTTATTACACTTTTATGCAAGATACCGTGACTAAACCCAAAAAAACCCCTTGTCACTACGAGTTAAGAATTGAAACAACTGTCGAACGGCGGCGATATCTCACAATCCCTGTGGAGACGATAACAAAAACCTGACACTAAAAATACAATCAACAAGTCCCTATTAGGGGGAAAAATATGGTTCAATCCAATGAAGATGTTGAATTTTTAAAGATCATTAAAAAGAGTGATTACAAAGTAGTTGATCAGTTGCACCAAACACCGTCAAAATTTTCCATTTTGTCCTTGCTTATGTGTTCCCCAGTTCATAGGAATGCATTATTAAAAGTGCTATCGCAAGCCCACGTCACTTAAGATATAACGATTGGCCAGTTTGATGGAGTCGCTGCCAATATCACAACTTGCAACACCCTGAGTTTCAATGGTGGAGAGTTGCCAAAGGAAGGACAAAATCACAATCGCGGCTTGCATGTGTCAGTGGAGTGCTAGGAGGATACTCTAGCCAGAGTTTTAGTGGATACAGGATCCTCCCTCAATGTTCTACCAAAGAGGACACTTTCCAAATTAGCTTTTCAAGGATCAGAAATGAGGCCTAGTGCACTGATTGTCAAAGCATTTGATGGGTCCTGGGGGACTATGGTTGGTGAAGCGGAGTTACCAATTCTGATTGGTCCACATGTATTTAACATAACTTTCCAGGTCATGGATATCAATCCTGCCTACAGTTGCCTATTGGGGAGACCTTGGATACATGTTGATGGGGCAATAACCTCCACTTTGCATCATAAAATGAAGTTTGTCATCAATAACAAGCTTGTAATCATCTCTGGTGAAGAAGATCTCATGGTTATCACCTTTCCTCATTTCGTTACATCGAGGCTGATGAAGATGCCTTGGAAACTTCTTTCCAAGCTCTGGAGATAGCCAATGCCACTTTTGTAAAAGTGAAGGAATCTTTGGAGCAAGCCATCACGTCATTTGCATCTGTGGAAAGTACAAAGACAACTATTGAGAATGAGAGTCATGAAGGTTGGGGACAAGTTGTTGACATCAGCATGAAGAAAGACCGTTTCGGTTTGGGGTACAAGCCATCCTCAAAAGAAGGAGCCCCAATCCCTAAAAAGGGTCGTATGCAAAGAATTCAAGAAGTATTCCTCAGTGCAGGATATGTCTATGGAGATCAGGTCAACGCAGTTGAAGAAGACACTGAAGATGAAGACATGACAAATCTGGTGTATCAGTGTGAAGAAACTCTGACCAATTGGGAAGCAATTGAGATTCTAGAAGTTATTCCTATATCGAAGTAATTGTTGTGTTCCTTTGGTTTCTAAATCCTTATCTCTGCCCAAGACTAACGGATCATGTTGTAGGGCCTCTTTTCATTTTCAAAATCATCATGATGAATAAAAGGCATTTTGTTAAATTGTTGTTGTTGTTCATTTTATTATTTTCTTTTCAGAAAATGGCAATCTTTTCAAAAACTATAACAAAAATGTTTTCCTTTTGCATTTTTTCCATTTTTAATAAAAAAGCAATCATTCAAAAACATGCAGAATAATCAATAAACTCGTTGAATCCAATGACTTTGCTCTCTCTCATAACTTTGAGTTCCCTATCTACCAAGCGGAAGAAGAGGGCGAGGAAGATTATGATATCCCCGATGAATTGGCAAGGTTGCTCGAGCACGAGTCCAAAGCCCTCCAGCCACATCAAGGGCCGGTGGAGATAATCAACCTTAGCACACAGGAAGAGAAGAAAGAGGTCAGATTGGAACCACACTTGGGGCAAGCATCAAAGAAAGATTGGTCAAGCTATTGCAAGAATTCGCAGATGTGTTCGCATGGTCATACCAGGATATGCCAGGTCTAGACACTGATATTGTTGTGCACAAGCTACCACTTCAACCAGAATGCCCACCAGTGAAGTAAAAACTCGAAGAACAAGACCGTACATGGCTCCGAAGATTCGTGAAGAGGTCAAAAGACAATTTGATGTTGGTTTCCTTGCAGTTTCAAAGTATCCTCAATGGGTAGCCAATATTGTACCTGTAGCCAAAAAGGACGGCAAGGTTAGGATGTGTGTCGATTATAGGGATTTGAATAAAGTTAGTCCAAAGGATGACTTCCCTCTACCATACATTGACACTCTAGTAGACAATACTGCTAAATTTATTGTCTTCTCCTTTATGGATGGATTCTCAGGCTATAATCAGATCAAGATGGATCCTGATGATATGGAGAAGACCACGTTCATCACCCCTTAGGGAACGTATTGTTACAAGGTCATGCCCTTCAGTCTCAAGAACGCAGGGGCAACCTACCAAAGATCGATGGTCACCCTCTTCCATGATATGATGCACAAAGAGATTGAAGTTCATGTCGATGACATGATCGCTAAATCTCAAAGTGAAGAGGACCATATGAACCACTTGCAAAAGTTGTTTGAGCGCCTCAGAAAGTTCCGACTACGTCTAAACCCTGCTAAATGCACATTTGGTGTTCAATCCGGAAAATTTCTTGGATTCATTATTAGTCAACAAGGAATTGAGGTAGATCCAGACAAAGTTAGAGCAATACAAGAAATGACTGCTCCACGTGTCGAAAAAGAAGTCAGAAGTTTCCTTGGACGTTTGAACTACATCTCCAGGTTTATCTCCCTTATGACTGCTACGTGTGAGTCCATCTTCAAGTTGCTTCGCAAAGATCAAGCAGTTGAATGGAATCCTAATTGTCAAGGAGCCTTTGAGAAGATCAAAAATTACTTGCAAGAGCCTCCTATCATGATTCCACATATTCAAGGGAAGTCGTTATTTATGTATTTGACTATGCTTGAAGAGTCTATGGGATGTGTTCTAGGACAACACGACAAAACCGGCCAAAAGGAGCGTGTTATCTATTACTTGAGCAAAAAGTTTACCGATTATGAAACCAGATATTCACTCTATGAGAAGACTTGTCGTGCTCTAGCATGGGCCGCCAAACGTCTTAGGCAATATATGATTTGTCATACAACTTTGTTGATTTCCAAGATGGATCCAATAAAGTATATTTTTAAAAAGCCAGCTTTAACTGGAAGACTTGCCCGTTGGCAGATGTTGTTGTCTGAGTATGGCATCCAGTATGTAACCCAAAAGGCCATTAAAGGAAGTGTGTTGTTTGGCTACCTTGCACACCAACCTGTTGAAGACTATGAGTCATTGAAGTTTGACTTCCCTGATGAAGATATTATGGCTATAAAAGATTATGAGATCCCAGGCCCTGACGAAGGACCTGAACTAGGATCTCGATGGAGGCTAATGTTTGATGGTTCCTCCAATTACATGGGGCATGGTGTGGGAGTTGTTTTGATGAATCCAAATGGTGGCTATACTCCTTTCACAACAAGGTTGTGTTTTGAATGCACAAACAATATAGAAAAATACGAGGCGTGCATCCTGGGTATTGAAGCTACAATTGACCTCCGAATCAAGATCCTTGAGGTGTGTGGAGACTCAGCCCTGGTAATCTACCAAGTCAAAGGTGAATGGGAAACCCGTGATACCAAGCCGATCCCATATCGTGCATACATTATGGAATTGATAAAATACTTTGATGAAGTCACTTTTCGTCATATCCCAAGGACAAAAAATCAAGTAGCTGACGCTTTGGCTATGTTAGCCTCAATGTACCAAGTTATATTTCTCAATGAAGCACCGCTCATCCAAATAGAGTGAAAAAATGAGCCAACTTATTGTCAATTAGTTGAAGAGGAAGTCGATGGAAAACCTTGGTTTCATGACATCAGACACTACATACTAAATCAAGAGTATCTGGAAAATGCTACAGCCCTGGATAAAAAGACCCTGAGGAAGTTAGCATCCAAATTCTTCCTAAGCAATAATGTGTTATACAAGAGAAACCACGACATGGTTTTGCTGAGATGCGTGGATAGACACGAAGCAGACCTGTTAATCGAAGAGATTCATGCGGGATCTTTTGGGACTCATGCCAATGGGCATGCAAAGGCTAAAAAGATTTTGAGAGCTGGTTATTACTGGTTGACCATTGAGTTTGATTGGTTCAACAATGCCAGGAAATGTCACAAGTTTCAAATTTATGCTGATAAAGTGCATGTGCTGCCAACGTTACTGAATGTCTTAACATCACCCTGGCCTTTCTCAATGTGGGGCATTGACATGATTGGCACCATATAGCCTAAAGCCTCAAGCGGTCACCGCTTCATTCTAGTAGCAATTGATTATTTTACCAAATGGATAGAAGTCGCTTCTTACACCAACGTAACAAAACAGGTGATTGCTCATTTTCTAAAAAAGGAGATCATTTGCCGCTATGGAATTCCAAGTCGGATCATCACAGATAATGGGACAAATTTGAACAACAAAACAATGAAAGAGTTGTGCGAGAACTTCAAGATTGGGCATCATAACTCTTCCCCATATCGTCCAAAGATGAATGGCGTTGTTGAAGCTACTAATAAAAACATCAATAAGATCCTACAGAAGATGGTGAAAAATTATAGGGATTGGCACAAAATGCTACCTTTTGCACTACATGGATATCGGACCTTGGTTCGTGCTTCAACAGGGGTAACCCCTTTCTCTTTAGTACATGGGATGGAAGTAGTTCTCCCAATCAAAGTAGAGATACCATCTATGAGAATCTTGATGGAAACCAAGCTAGAAGAAGTTGAATAGGTTCAGAACAGATATGACCAACTGAACCTCATTGATGAGAAGCGTATGACTACTATGTGCCATGGACAGTTGTACCAAAAATGGATTAAAAGGGCGTTTGGTAAGAAAGTCCATCTTCGAGAATTCAAAGAATGAGATCTCGTGCTCAAGAAGATTTTGCCTGTGCACAAAGATTTACGTGGGAAGTGGACTCCTAACTATGAAGACCCATATATTGTAAAGAAAGTCTTCTCCGGAGGTTCCCTGATTCTTACAACTATGGATGAGGAAGAGCTCTCACACCCCGTGAACTCTGATGCAGTCAAAAAATACTATGCCTAATAAAAACCTGCTAAGTCGAAAACCTGAAAAGGCGACTTAGGGAAAAATGGGTATCCTGGTGGATTGAAAACTCGAAAGGGCGGTCCAAGAAAAAATTAGGGACTAAAGGAAAAGATTGCATCAGATAGTGCTAATCAACACAAGAAGAGCCAAAGGCAAAAGATCAATCCAACTGCTCTTTTCAGAAGCAAGGTTTTGTGGAGTCATGGTTATTAGGGCTAGTAGTGGTTTTTGGATTCAATGTAAACCCTTTCCCCATTGCCATTTTCAAATTTGTAATATTCCATGGAGTTCTGCCATTCGCGCACTACCATTCTTTAATAAATACAAAATTTGTATATCACTATTGTCACCCATGTTTTTTCTCTATTATGCAAAATGCCATTTATTTGTTAATAATGAGATTTTGAACTTGAAAAGATTCTTTAACACATATTGAAAGAACACAATTTTTTCTTTGGAATATGGGAAGACTAAAAGGAAACCATTTGTTGTCTCGAAAGTCTCAAGGTTGCAGAAGCACCCCTAGATCACTGTAACAAAGATCTCCATGGGGTATAACTTGTCAACCTTCTGGAATGATCTACTGGACAAAAACAACTATCAAACTTGATGAATTTTTCCTTAGCGACATCCATCACGGGGCATTTTGGTTGAGTAATTGGTGTTGAGGAATCAAAATCTCCATAAAGAGTCTCCATAAACTCCCAGTCTATGTAGAGTCAGCATTTTCATATCATGATCATTCACATATCATGCATAAAATAAAATTTCAATCATGCATAATCCAAAGTGTACGTCGTGCTCATTTTGCATTGACCCATGTCTCGTCGTTGATTGTTGTCCTTTGACCCAAAAGACCAGTTGTTGTTAGCACTCTGTCCTCAAAGTCCAATTATTATTGGCATCCTCCAAAAGTCCAGTCATAACCGGCATTCCGTTTGCAAATCCAATCATAATTGGTGCTTGGAGTTTGGTTGTCACCAACATCATTTAAAATTCCAGTTGTAACTGGTAGCAATCTGTTAGAAGCTGGTTGTAACCAATACTTACGATCAAAATCCAACTTTTGTTGGCAGATACAGAGAGTTTAATTACCCTGTTTTTTCCTGATGGTTCCTAGAAAGTCATGCTTGACTATTCATCTTAAGGACTTCCCAGAAGCTTGGATGTTATTCTAGTTAGAAAAAACTCCAATGATGTTTGTCTTGATTGATTTCTTCATAAAAGACCGTCTTAGCCTTTTACACGGATGATCTTCTCGCAAGAAGACTCCTAATCTTGTGTTGTACAGATGATTTTCTAGTAATAAAATTATAATGTCTTGTTGTTTGGGTGATCTTCTAGTGAGAAAACTCCAATTTATTCTTGTCTTGGATAAATTCCCTGTTAGGAATCTCCAAAATCTTCGATTGAATGAATTTCTTATCAGAAATCTCCAGAACTATCAGATATATTCTAAAGTGTTAAGTCATGTCTGAACCTATTGATAAAACATGCTTTGAATATTACCCAGTACCCTTTTCCCAGCAATTTGTCATCCCCAGTGAGTCCTCACCCATTGTTTTTGACATTTCCTGTGAATCACCACCATTGTATCTCCATCATTCCCCACGGATCTGTCCATCATCCATCATAAAAAATCATGTTAGGTTCATCTCACATCATAACCCCAGCGAACAAAAAAAAATTCATTCATGCATGAATAACATACCATATCTTGTCATCGGCATTTAGGGACAAAATTTGAGTCTTCTGTATTTAAATATCTTTCACCAAGATACTATGAGGATTGCCATCGATCATATCATTTGGTAAAGCTATTTAAATAGGGGGAACTGTCATACTCCAATTTTGACCCTGAATCGCCGAATCAATGCATTCATCAAATCATTAACATCATATGCATATCATAACATGCATAATGTCCAAATTGTCAGTCAAAATAATTTCTCAGATTTATAGACAGATCGGTCAAACTGAATCTCAACAGTGCGTAAAATCACGTAGTTTAACCTGGCGTGCTCGTTTTATTTTTTGACTTGTTTTAATCGCATTTTGATAAGTCTAGGTTTGTTAACCGGTAAAAAATTATTTCAAAATTTTAAATCAAATGCTATATATTTTTGAGAAGTTTATTTCACGTTGATCATTTTGGTGCAGGTAATTTATTTTTTCGGGCATTTTTGCGCCCGACTGTTTTTTATTTTAGAGGCTTTCATTTTTGCATTTTTTTTAGAGTGTCTAGAAAAATTAAATAGAATTTATTGGTGTTTTTATTATATATTCGGATCTTGCGGTGTTTGATTTACGCCTTGTGCTTGAGTTCATGTCGTTACATTTGAATTCACATCCATTCGCGATCCAATTCTTACCTTTCACGTTACCATTTGTATCCATCCTAATTATTCATCAATTTCAATTCATTTCTAATCACTTACCCAAAATCATTTCGCAAGGCAAGTCAAAAGCTTGATCCAACGTCAAGCTATTTTTAAAATCATCTCAAAACCAACCCATTTGACTTTTCTTTTCAAACCGTTTCCACTATCCCATTTTATCAACCATCCGCATTCAAATCATTTTCCAAACCATAAAACCACTTCAATTTTTTCATAACCATAAACAAACTTCGATTAACATCGAGTGCATTTCCCAATAGAACTTCAAAATACATAAAAATATTTAAAACACTTTTTAATAAAGATGGAAATGGAACGGGGTGAATACCACGATCTCCTGAAACTAGGATTCAAGATGGTTATCTCGCTAATCCAAGCTCTCGCCATCGCCAAAAATACATCAAACTCATTCAAACTTTTTTTTGCCTTTCGGCAGAACCAAAAACATTTTCAGAAATGAAAGATATTTTGTCTTAAACATATGAAAAACAATGTTTCATCCACAACTGTTGAATTGAGATAAGTGGTGTGAATGTGATTTGTAAATCCATTCAATATGGTGCAAATGTCCGCTTCTTACTTGTTTTTAGGTAAAACAATGTTTTCCGTCGATTAATACAAAATAAATTTTACTAAAATTGACCAACAAACAAACTTTTTTTACCCAGAACTACGTGTGCCTTGATTTCTCTTTTGAGATACGTAGGAGCAGAATTGCGAAATCTTGTCAGGCCCACTAATAAAAAATAAACCTTTTTTCCTCTTCTTTACCCTTTTAATGACTCGAGAAGCCTAAGTTATAAACAAACACTAACACGTACAACTAACCAAACAGTTCCCGTTGAATACAACGGACGTGAGGGGTGCTAATACCTTCCCATTGCATAACCGACTCCCGAACCCTGATATTGGTTACGATGACCTTATCCTTGTCCTTCTTTAGGGGATTTATTCGACATTTTCCCTTTCCCTCTATAGGAATAAATAAAGATCGATGGAGACTCTGTTAAGTCCATCCTGCGAGCGTGCGATTGCGCTTCGTGAGGTCGTTCTCATTTTTTGAGGTACAACACTAGGGCTTAAGGAGGGAAGAAACAATTTTGGATTAGAGAACTTGTTATTGGAAAATATGAGGTAATAAGGGAGAAAGAGATTTAACCATGGGTGTATTGCATGATAGGGTAGAGAATAGAGGTTCTAGCTCTCATTAGGGTTGTAAAATTTTGTTTTGGATGTGTTGTTGTTGTGTTCAAATCTGAAATTGGTGATTGATTACGTTGACTATTTGATTGGTTGTGACTGAATTCCTGTGTAAATCATCATGTTTATGCATATGTAAATTTCTAACATTGATGAATATTTGAAGCTTGATCATGAGTATGAATGTTGGTCAAATTGATGATTTAATTATATGACAAATTGTCATGAATTATGATTGATATGTGTATTATAAGATGTTTGATTGTTGTAATGATATGGTGTACTGTGCAATTCATATTTTGGATTAATTGAATGTGGAAAATATAGGTTGGAATGATGGATGAGGATTAGTGGAGAATAGGGATGACGATCATGTGAAAAACTGGGTTTTCTGGAAAAATAACTAGTGTCAATCGATTGACACTCCATGTCAATCGATTGCACATATACAATTTTTGAAAAAAATTAACATGACAATCGATTATTATTCCCAATTAATCGATTGTAGGACCTTCAAAAGCAAATTTTGAGAAAAGTCATAATGTAAACAATTTTGATGTCAAAATATTGACATCCCATGTCAATCAATCGATTGATATAGGCCATAAAAATTTTGTTTTGAACTATGTTGCATTGCCCAATTGTTTTGGCCATAACTTAAGTTCCATAGGTCCAAATGAGGTGTCGTTTGAAGCGTTGGAGAGCTAACACACAGAGATACCCCGTGGTAGTGCTTAGGGAGATAATTGATGTGTAGATTCATTTTCATTATAGGAATGTATGTTATGAAATGTATGGATAATTTTGTAAAATTATTGTGCTTACTTAATGGTGAATTGATGTTAAAAGGAATTAACATGTTTGAATGTTGTGTGAATAAGCATTTGAAGTAGGGCTTCTAGTTGATGATAATTTTGGTGATAATGCAAGTTGTTGAAAGTCATGCATCAAGGTGTATGGGCTTCGGTCCAATTTTGGTGTGCTCTAGTCCGATAGTGTGGATTCAGGAGCGAGTGACTGGTTCCAGATGGATATCGATGAAGTGCTACTTATGGTGATAGTAGTGAATTGCTATGCTATGGTCCTATGATCGGGATCCAGGAGTGATATGAACCTGTGTTGTCCATAATGGTGTCACATGCATAAGTTTCACGTTGTGTCGTGACTCGCATTGCATACCTATATTTGTATATAATTGTGGTTGGGTGTGAAATTATGGTAATGTTGATTGTGTAATGAACGTGCATTATGTTGTATGGTTCTCTACCTTCACATTATTTACACTATATTGAATTTTATTTCTTACCTATTTGCTTCATGTTGTCCATCATGAGCATCTTGTAGATAACCAGGAGTGAGCATTGTTGTTGTGTGTGGAAGGTGGCTTGTTGGAGCTACTCTTCATTTTATTTATTTATCGCTTTGTCATACATTAGTGGTTTTTAGTGCTCTAATCGTGTAACATCAGGGATGGGAGTTATTATGGTTTTGAGTTGATGTTGATTTTGTCGTTTTGAAGTTTATTACTTTATTTATGAAGTTGCTATGAAATATTTTTCCGCTGCGTAGTTTCAAATGATTTGATGTTTTTCGAAGGGTTGTCGTTGGTGACACCTTAAATTGTCGTGTAAATCTTTTTAAATATTTTTTTGGGTTTAGGGTGTTACATGCCGTATGACTTTCTCCTTCCAAATTCTTCACTACTATATCGTCCATGTAACCTCTAGGTTGTGACCTATCTATTATGAGAATACTACATCCATGAGTCTCTAATAGGTGGCTCATGTGTTCTTAAGCTCAAAGGGCATGACATTGTAATGATAAATTCCATTATTGGACATGAATGATGTATTGGGTACATCCACGAGATCCATATTAATCTAGTTGTATCTATAGCAGGCATCCATGAAACTTAGTGTTTTGTACCCCAAAGATTTATCAATCATGCGATCTATATTGGGTAAAGGGTACATATCCTTGGGCATGCATCGTTAAGGTCAATGAAGTTAATGCACATGTGTCATTTGTTTGATGCCTTATTTACTAAGACCATTTTACCCACCCAAGACGAGTATTTTACCTTTGTTATGAAAGTGACATTTATCAGCTTATGTACCTCCACATTAATAGTTTCTCTTTTTTCCTTGACAACCTTGCGCAACCTTTGAGATACAGGCTTGACAACGAGATCAATGGCGAGGTGATGACATACCACTCTGGTATTTATGTCTGACATATATGAGGGCGCTAAGACGAACATGTCGATGTTCCCCATGAGCAGGGTGATCCAATCCTCTTCTTCAGGTTCATAGAGGGAGGTGCCCAGCTTGGTGACTTGGTGGTCCAAGGGGGACAATATGAACCTCTTTCAAGTCTTCTTTTGGGGGTAAACCTTTCAATCTCTGCCCTTAATTTAGAGTATTAACTTTCTACACTGATGTCCTACGCGTCTGGATGAGGAGTGGCGCATAGGGAGACGAGTTCCCTCCTTATTTCCAAGCTTCTCTAATAAAATTCTTGAGCGATCTTCTGGCCCCTGTTAACTACACCAACCCTCCCATTAAGTAATGGGTATTTGAAGGTTAAACGAAGGGTGGAAAATAACATCCATAGTAAGTTGATGGTGTGTCTTCTCAAGATTGCGTTGTAAGAAGACAAGGCGTCTATCACAAAATACTTCACTTCAATCGTATTAGCACTTGCCTCTGAGCCGAATGTTGTTTCAAGCGTTATATGACCCTTTACACGTACTTGTTTGCCTAAAAGGCCAACTAGAGAACCTTTTAATTATCTGATGTTGTTAGGGTGTCTTGGAGCCTCTAGAAGGCGCTCTAGAACAAGACATCTGTTGAGCTACTAGGCTCGATGAACACTCACTTCACATCCCAATTATCATATTGAACTATGACGACCATCAGGTCATTATTATGGGGAAGAACACCAACAACGTCTTCATTCAAGAAGGTGATTATGAATTATCGTTCTTTCCCCAGGATTCTAACGGTGTTAGTAGGTACGATATTTACTGTGAAAACCTCTCGGCGTACTTTCTCCTGAAGGAACTGGATTCTCCTTCATCAGCAAAACCTTTGACATTGGTGTTAACAACGATATTGGAGTTTTGCTTAAGCATCCTCGTGAGAAGATGGTGAAAGCAACAATGAGAAACTATGAGTGTGGCCCAAGTCAATTTTACCAGAACCTAAGGTAGGCATCATTGTACTTGCTAAAAGTATAATACGTGATAACCCCAAGTGATTAAGGGTTTTTAGAGGTTTTAAGATGCACTATAGGGTTTAGAGCTAACTCACATAGGGGGCGAGATATCTGGATTTTGTGTGAGAATGAGATTGTCCCTCTCAACTTCAATGTTGAGGTATTTATAGCGGTGATGAGCCTAGATCCTAGACCCCTTGAAAATATCAACCATCAATGGGGATATGCGAGTGTGGATGGTTAGTCCACTATTATTTTGAAGAGCATGGTGAAATGAGTCCTCCGCACCGTTACAAAATAAGGACACATCATATTCCTACTTTCTCACCTCGAGTGACCTCTCCCAGAGAAAAGCGGTGTATTTAATAAGAGGGGAGACACATCTAGTAAACGGTCACTCAAACTAGGAAATGGGCGACATGAAAGGTGTTATGTGCGAGATGTTAAATCCCTTTCCTCCGTTTCGCCCCTTGTTGACCCTTTTCGAATATACTTATACAAATACCCGATGTGAATGATTATAAACTGTGGTGTAAATACAAATGTTAAACTAGACTCTTGGACGTAACATTTAGAGAAAATCAAATGTTTCACCAAGGTTGGGGCATAAATTAGTAGGTAAAAAACCATAAAGAAAGTGCATGTGTTTAGTTTTAAGTGAAGAAAGCAATGGAGAGTGAAATACCAAATACTCATGTAAACAATAATAATTAAGAGGATATTTTGGTATCATATGAAGACGAGGAAGAACTTATAGACATTAAAATGGTTCCTCAAAATTTTTGAAGGGAACTTGAGATGCATGACTAAAGTATGATAAACATGACAGTATCAAATATGAAGTTATTGAGTATGTTGATTCTGACTATGCTAGTTATTTTGACACAAGAAGGACATTGACGACTAGTTATATGTTCGAGTTTTGTGGTAATACAGTAAGTTGGAAATGAAATCTTCTAACATGTAGGGACTGCATTTATTGATTTGGCAAAAACAATTAAAGAAACAACCTGGAATAGAGGAATGACAAAGAATTTGAAGGTAGGACAATGTGTAACCAAAGTGTTTTGTAGTGACATACACTTATTTAAAAATCAAGTGTACCATAAGAGAACTAATAAAATTGGATTTTGCGAGGAATGTCATAAAAAAGAATGAGATAAACCTTGGAAAAAAATAGGTATTCAATATAATCCTACAATTTTGCTCGCCAAATCACCACATGCATCCAAGGTTCTACTTTATCAAAACATGTTGTTGATTGTTCTAAGAATGTAAAGAGCAACTAAGATGGAGAATTTTTGTTCCATGATTTAATCTATGTATAGGGAGTTAGTTGTTTTACAAAACAATGCAATAACACAATAGTTTTACAATTCTATTCTCTATTTTTCACTCTATTATTTTTATACCACAATTTGTTTCTCATTAATTGATTAGTGAATTTTTACTCAGAAAACCCCAACGTATATACTCTTAAAACTCTAATTCAACGGCCTTGTAAATTTTGGAATATAAATTAATACTCTTTTTTATTGTGACTTTCAACTACACCAAAATCTTTTCATCTAAAATTTAACAATAAAATTAATTTAGTTGAGAATAATGAAAAAAAATGACAATTTAAATAAATAGTTTCAAACAATAAAACAATGTGTCAAATAGTGCAAGCATTACAACAAAAAGAGAAAGATAAAACACAAGTACATAAAAATATGTTTACTCAATTCGATAAAATCAATTTATTTTGGAGGATGGGCAACTCTTTGATTCACTTATAAAAACTTTTTTTTTCAAATGTATTATTATTTTTAAACCTAAAATAAGAATTAAAATATTTTCCTTTTTTCAAATGTACTATTAATAGTTAATATTATCAATTTATTTTACAAAATAAATTTTTAATTAAATATATCTATAAATTAATAATAGTATTGTATAATTACACACAAAATCGGTACATTATAATTTCTTTTAGGCAAAATACCCTTTTTTATCCTTTAACTTTACCTCGGAGTCCATTTTGATCCCTTAATTTTAAAAAAATTCAAGTTGATCATTTAATTATTCAAATAGTGCAACAATAGTCATTTCTGTCCATTTGGCTAAAACAGACGTTTTTTTTTGTCATGCGTGGTAGCTGACAAGGATTTCATATTTCACCTTCTTTGTTCCATCGTCTTCCTCCCTCTCTTGCTAGATTTTTTTGCCCAATTCGATTTATGGTTCATCAATTTGGAGAGGTTTACACTGAAATTGATTGTGGAAAATGAAAGTATCGTCATCAATGAATTCTGGGCGATTTTCAAACGAATCTAATTTGAAGAGCTCTGGTAGTTTGGATTCGAATTTACAATGGAAACTCATATGTCGCTATGGAGATATGGTTGTTCTTTGCATGGCCTTAACTGTTATGAACTTTGGGAAATAATTTTGGGGATATCGTCATTATAAGGTAAGAACGAATTTGAATATTTTCTTTTTCGTTGGTTGTTCTGATATAGACCATTTGTCAAATATACAGGGTGCAACACAAGCTGGTTGTGGATATTTTGATTGGTTCTATGAGGATGTGGTAGATGAGAAAGATCAGTTTGTGAAGAAGCAAAAGAGTAGGTTGGAGAAGCTAAAAAATGAACTTGATGTAGCAAAAATGGAAGTAGAGTATCTTAGAGCTACAAATGAGGGTCTGAAGCTACAGTTGAATGCATTACAAATTCAAATGAAGAAGATGGTGAAATGGGAAAAAATTTGGAAGACCATGTTTTATATTATTTTAGGTATTGTGGTATTTAGAATGTTGTATTAATTGTATGAGATTGAATTAGTTTGAATATGTCTGTATCAGTTTGAATGACATAAAAAATTTATTCTATTTGTATCTGTTTGAATATCTCTTAATGTTAGCAATTGACATCAGTTAATTTGTGTATAAATTAATGTGTTTCAGTTCATTATGTATTAGTCAATTATGTATCAGTTGGTTTATACTAGAACAGATAAAAGAAGCCACTAAAATTCTGCATTACAAGGCACAGTTGTGTATACCAAAATAGATAAAATGAGGAACTTAAATATTATGCATTACAAATATTATGCATTACACATTACAAATGTGGTGTAAACCACTAATATGCATTACTAATGTGGTATAAACCACTAATATTCAACATTACTACTATGGTACAAAACACACTACATAGGTTCAAAAGGAACTGCATAGGTTCAAAACACATTACATTTCCAAAACACATATTCAAACTGAAACTAACAATTCTAAATTGAGTTCAACAGACAAACACATTACATTTCCAAAACACATGACAAACAACAACTCTAAGTTAAACTAAATTTTCCAGTTTGGTGTGGATCTCTTAGTTGGTGTTGTCCTCCTTGTTGTTGGGCCAACTGCAGTTTTGGCTACACTTAATCTAGTTGTAGGTCCTGGTTGTAAAAATGATGTTGTTGGCCTTCTGACTGGTAGCTTCTTTTCCCTTCCATGAGTTTAGTGATAGGATGTTTCAGAAGCTATTTGAGATGGCCTCTTAAATGGTTACTTGTTTGCCCTTCCATGAGTTGACTACTAGGATGCCTGAGTAGTTGCTTGAGTAAATTGTTGTGATGCTTGTTGTGATGCTTGTTGTGATGCATGTTGGGATGTTTATTGTGATGCTTATTGGGATGAATTATTAGGTGCTTGTTGGCATGCTTGAATAAATGCTTGTTGACTAGCTAGTGTCACCTTACAAGTGAGTTTGTCGTGACCTGGTTTCTTACATCTACCACACTTGACAATGAAGTCAGTTCTTCTCATTTTGCAATCTGATTCATCAATCTCTGCTCTATATTCCTCCTCTTTTTTGGCCTTCCAGGCATTTTCCTATACTTAGGTGGTTGCACATTATGATACTTTATTCTAACCCACAAATTTGAGCCATTAACAGGAAAAACCACTTGTTTGTATACTTCCATATATCTTGATTTCCTGTAATACTCAGGAATGTAGTCATTCACCTTGTAGTTTCTACTCTTCATATGAAATGTCTGCATAACTTGATGCTTTCCTTACAAATTGCATGTTAGGATGAATGTCTCAATTCATTTGACTTTTTTTTAAGGTTGCTCACTTTTATCCACATGGCAGAATAATTCCATATTAGTTACATGTGTGTGTCATTTGAACACTAATATTGACTTTGACTAACAGGGCAAACAGTAAGGATGAACGTGATACTATTTGAATAATTAAAGAATCAACTTGAAACTTTTTAAAATTAAGGGACAAAAATGGACCCCGGGATAAAGTTAAAGGATAAAAAATGATATTTTGCCTTTCTTTTAGTATGAGCATATCTTAAAATCTTATAAATAGGAAAGAATAAGGTGGTATTTCTGCTTAGCATACTCCCTTTCTTTTTTATAAATATTTTAAAATAATTATCATTTCATAATATTAAAACATTTTTTTATAATACACATTTCTTTATTTAAGTGTTTTTGGATCATTGTAGTCTTCCGAGTCTCATCACATTTGGATGATTATATAAAGGGTGGCGCATTTTTTATTTTAGTCTCTAAATTTTTTTATGGAGTCCTTAATTATTGATTTCCTTTTGGGATTACTCAGTGACATTATATTTTTATTAAAAAAAGATGATGTGACTAACGTTGATGATGTGAAATTATTTTTCTATTTTTCTCTTCTAACACTCTTTTATGACGTGGTCTCAATTATTTCCCACCAAAAAATGCCCAAAATTTTCCAAATACCTTTTTTACATTTAGTTCCTTCAAATTAGGGTTTCAAAATAGGGAAAATAGGAAGCTTTATGGGAGTGATTTCACAAAGAAGACGATGAACAATTCAGTGTGGAACATGACTGAGGTAGAAGAAGCTATCATTCGAATATGGTAGACGATTCAAGAATGTAATTGAGGAAGACGAACAATTCAAGTAAAGGACTCTTCGCTTAACCTAGTTTTATATTTTTCACACTTCAAATCTTAAGAGTTGGTTCTTTTTGTTGTGTGTTCTTGCAATTATTATATCAAAATGTTCCTCTAATATTCAGATGAGTGTGTTATGCAAAAAAAAAAAAATTACAATGAAATTGGAGTTGAGGAGAAGTGATAGAACAAGGGTCCTTAAATGCAAAAACTTCATGGGAGAAATAAGTGATCCAACATAATCTTTAAATTCGAAGACATTAAACTTCTTAGTGAATTTTCATTATGGTTTAGTTATGATGTATTTTGAGACCTTGTTATGCCTTTTGGCTTTGTAAACATGAATCATCCTATTGATTTAATTATGATGTACTTTTGTTGTATTTTGAGACATAACACAAAGTTGTATCTTGAGACAAGTTTTTCATATGCTTTTTAGGCTATATGTATTATGGTTATGTAATACATCATCAGTTTGTGCAAATCTTGATTTTAGTTCATTAAGACACATGGATGAAAAATAAAAACAAAATATTACAACAAGGACAAAAATTATAAAATAAAAAACTTCATCTTCATTCATTAATTAACCATTGTAGGGACAAAAGTCATAAATTATCCTTGTTAGAGGGACGAAAACCAAAAAAATTACAGAATCATTAAAATGACATTCAATACCACTGGTAAGCAATGAACAAACTCCGTGAAACAATCAACAAAAAATTAAATAAGTTATTTTTTTTCATTTGTTTTCCAACTTCATCTTCATCTTCTCTTTTTTACTAGACTCAAGCTCTTTAACAATGCAACATAGATCCTTCACAACCTCTAAGCAATTACAATTGCTTGAATTTTTGGGTTCACTCGATATGTGCATTCAAGTTCATCATCCCATATGAACAACTTGCAACTTGATAATGCCTATGAATGCTGGACAATAAACAAAATCAGATAAATAATGAAAAATCAACAATGAACATTACAATTAACAAATGAACAATCAACATTGAACATTACCCCGAATTTGCACATTTATAATATTTTCTTTTAGGGTTTTCAGTAGAATTTGAAATGTATATCCTCATTGATCTATTGTAACCACATACTGAGATTTGAAACAAAGTAGAGTTTTCACCTGAGGACTTAGTCATGCTTCATTGTGCAGAAATGGATGACAACCTATAACAAGACGAATTTGAGCAAAGGAAGAAGAAGTTCAATTTGAAATCTCATTTCCATTTTGGATTTAGTCCTCCTTTTTTTTACCAAAGTCCTCATTTTTAAAATCATTATATTGTACTTTCCACGCCATAAAAGAGTGTTAGAAGAGTAAAATAGACAAATAATTCAACATCATCAACGTTAGCCACACCATCTTTTTTTTAACTGAAGTTTAACGTCAGAGTCGAATCCAAAAAGAAAATCAATAGTTAAGGACTCCATAAGAAAAAGATATATAAACTAAATAAATAAAAAACGCGTCAACTTACAAAGATGAAAAGACTATTTAAGCCTTATATTAAATAAAAACAACGTCTAAATATTATAAATGTTACACAATCAATATAAATATTTTAATAAATAATAATTTAATTAAAAAGTTCAATTAATCAATTTTTGAAAAATTGTGGTCAACTCAGATATAATTTTTAATTTAAAATAGAGAATATATACATTATTTTTCAAGCAGTTTTAGATTAATAAAACTCCCTTTTAAAAAGTAAAAAATGTTAATATAAAGTGATTCAAACATATAGTAACTATTACCATAAAGAAATATGAGAAAAATATTCTCTTTTTTTTGTTATAAATTAAAATTGAAAAAAAACAACTTTATTTTATTTAATTAAAAGATGTATTTTTTCATGGTAAAATTAAATATAAATTATATTTAATTTATTTTCCCTTTTACTTTATCACCATCAATTAAAATTATTTTTATATAATTTAAAAAAAACACAAATTCATATAGTTATGTTTTTTATTTCTCAATATATATACAACCTATTATATAAAAATTTGGATTTATTCCTAGATTCACAAAAGGCTAAAGACTCGAAGTTTTATATCTTTTTAAAACATTAATCCAATATCATTGTCAAACTTGCGATATAACTCCATTGATCAACCAAAAAACACATTTTAAAAATATTTTTCTTGAAAAACTTAATTTTAATAAGTAAAATAAATCAATATTATTTCAAATATAGTAATTGCTATGTCCGTTAAAAAATATTATAATCATGAATCAAATAAAACATTTGAGGCTGTTTGTTCTTTCTCTATTTAAAAAGAATCTTATGAATCAATTATTTTAGAGGTCATTATATACAACTAAATTGACATAGTTTTAGACTTAGTTACGGTATTTTAAATCTAGTTTGATCCGACCGATCAAATTGATCTACATATAAATTGATTGATCTGAAAATTAAAAATGTTAAAAAATAATTGATCAAATAAAAATGAGTATAATTAGATCGATTTATGGATCAAATTAAAAAATTTGTTATCATCTTATATAAGTATTTTTGAATAATTTTGAGTTTTTTTTAATTCACAAAAATAATTAAAGAAAGAAAATTTTATGTCTTCTTTTTTATTCAATCTCATTGTCAAATTTGTAATATAGACTTATTGTATATTTTTTAGATTGTAACCATTGACAACAAAAAAATAATATATTTTTCTAATATTTTTCTTTAAAAACATTATTTTAAAAAGCTAAAAAATAAAATAAACATATGCTAATTTAAACATACTAGAAAATTATGATGTAAATTAATTTTTTTTATTAAAATCATAAGTTGAATACAATAGTCAAGTTTACTCTTATTTTTTTATATTTACAAAATCATCAAAATTTATAGTATTTTTAATTTCTATAAACAATTTAATGTTCAATACCACTGTTTCAATTCTGAATATAAATTGATTAGTTGAATCATTGAAAATTAACATGTTTAATTAAATTTTTAAATTAAACACATCAATTTTTTATTTTTCTGACAGATCATTCTCTTGTATTTAAGAATGGAAGAAGTAACACATAAAATAAAATAGTTATTTTTGTAAAGTTGACGCATAAGCAAACTAAGTGTAGTTTACTTTAGGTGAGTGAAGTAGTTTATCAAATATGGATTTTTTATTATTTAAAATAATCTTATTTTTCAAATTATATATATATATATATATATATATATATATATATATATATATATATATATATATATATATATATATATATATATATATATATATATATATATGAAAATAACCACGTTTTCAATTTATTTATCAAATTAATCATGTCTCATATGGATGACAAGTGGAGTAATCAACCTTGTTGGCGTATGCTTTCATTTGTTACACGTAGACGCCGTTAGGGTTGGCTCATGCATGTATCTGTTGTCACTGCATGTGGCGCATGCATGCATCCCCTATGGGCATGCGTCAGTGTACGTGGTTACTCCTTTATTTGCAAATTCTATAAATATAACATCCTCTCCCATCATTTTCCACACATCTTATTATCTCCTTTCATTTTTCTTCAATCTCCTTCCATTTTCCTTCAAAATATATTCACATATTTGTTCTTATATTCACAAGAGAAATATTGATTTAATGTATTCGACAGTAAAGCCTTCGATGAAGATCCGACTCCATAATACATAGATGTTCGAGCATCTTAACAGGAGCTTAATCTGTTGGTTAGATGGGAGACATTGTAGAGGGTGAAAAGATCAGAAGAATTCAAATGCTTATTACCGTGTTCAATGACAATGAAGAAAGTCGTTTCTGGGACAATGTTAAAAGTGGCAGAGATATTCCATGATGATGTACAATTCTCAAGAAATTGTCCTGATGGTTGTAATCGCATAGTTATGTTGTTTAGTCCTTGTATTTGTTTGTTTTGTTATTTAATTGTTGTAACCGAATGCTATGATATTTATGAAATGAAAGTTGTTTTCAATATAAAGTAAAATGGTTACATTTACAATTATGTTGTTGTGCTTGGTCCAACATTTAGACAGTTTGTACGATTGTGTCCGGACTGACGACACGAACTACATAATTTCACCAATTTGTTCGTTGTATCCATTTCAGTTCGAATACACGTGTTGTTAGGGCACCCCTTTTTCTTTCTTTGCATTTTTCCATCATGTCAGACTATCTCCCCTTGATATGCAGACCAATAATCCTACTTTGCTACCACCGAAAAGCTATTGTTGTAAACATTGCATATGTTTATGACTTTGTAAATGGAGGATAATAAGTTAGAAGGATCTTGCCGAGTCTTTGAACATACCGCTATGACATGGGAGTAAGACATACGAAAGACTTGGAACTTTCCGCAGTCGCACCAACCTCTATATAGTTTCACTCGATAGTATCCCCTCGGACTCCCTTCTTTATGATCTATTGACTCCACAACACTGAACCAACCTTTATTACAGCCAAACATTGTGACCACATGTGTGTTAGCTTTGGCAGCTTCCTCCTTAATGAATTTTATTAAAGCATCACTGAACAACTGCCCTGATTGTAACACTGAACTCCATTTGGAACGTCTAATATCAAATAGTGACCCTAGCCTAAAATAAGTTACTCTCACCAAAGCGGTTATTGGTATGTTTCTGATGCCTTTGAAGACAAAGTTCATTGATTCCACAAGATTTGTTGTCATGTGGTCCCATCACTGACCATTGTCGTATGCCCTGTTCCATTTCTCAAATGGAATATTGTCAATCCACCTTACTACATATGCATTTGTCAATCCGATGTCTTCGCGGTAATGTTTGAAGGAAGGTTCTATTAATGCATACCTTGCGTTCACAACCTTCTTCTGCAACGTCTTGTCTTTGATCTCCCGCATGAAATTTTGAGTGATGTGTCTAATGTAGTAGGCACGCATTGAAGGAGGATCCTGCCAGTCGTTATCAAGGTTTTATACGCACTCTCAATTGATGAATGAATGTCTGAAATCAAACATAAGTTAGGCTGAGGAGCAACGTGTAATCGAAGATTTTTTAGGAAAAAACTCCATCCACCAGTCGTCTCCCCTTCAACCAGAGCGAAAGAGATTGAAAAAATATTATTGTTGCCATCTTGTGTCACTGCCATTAGTAGTGTTCCTTTATATTTCCCGTACAACCATGTTTCATTAATTTGTATAATAGGTATACAATAACCAAAACCTTTAATGCATGGTTCATACGCCTAAAAAAGTCGGTGGAATATGCCATTTCCACTAACAAAGTCTCGTATGGGGTATATGCCGACAAGGTCTCATAAATGAAACAGTCCCCAGAATATAATGCTTAAGTGTCACCAAGTATTTTGGAAGTTCTTTGTATGACTCCTCCCAATTTATGAACATTTTTTCAACCGCCTTAGTCCTAGATATACATGCCTTCCTGTACGAGGGAGTATATTTGTATCATGTAAAGATATGTGAGATTATTATACTCACCTTCCATGACGGATTATCGCTAATCACAAACAAAATTTCATCGCATATTAACCGATAGTCGAGTTTGCGATGATCCTAAATTAGATTGGTGATTATACAAGTGTGAGTTGGACCTATATAACCTATCTCCCAAGAATCACTCCTCTTCGGATAAGATGGTGTCAACGGGAAGAGGCAGAGTTCATTACGACACAAGATCTTGTACCTCGTCACATTAGTTCGATCGACCCTATAATCACCTGATAGTTCCATGTGATACTTTTTAATAGCTCTGACACAGTCTTCTTTTATGCGAAATTTGTCTCCTCTTTTAATGATCCTTGAGTTTGCATATATGGATTGTGAAATATATCTGACGATTGTTCATCTGCACCCAAGTTCAACCTTGTCATGTGTTGAGGTGGACAATAAACATGACTAGTAGGTAATGGATCTTTCTCATGGTCGATAGTGTCATTGTTCACCATTTGATCAACCAGTATATCATCTTCTTCTTCTTCCTCGTCAACAACATCAACTTCAACTTGTTCATCGTCGTCAGTTTCACAAAACACTTATGACGGATCAACGGACTGAGACAACTGATTTTGTTGTTATAAAATATATAACTCAAAATAACTAAATGCTTAATGTTAATGACTGAGAATTATATTATTAACATCTTCATCATCTCAAATCTTTAGCTGATAAAACTTAACTTGGTTGTCTGCAAAAAACACTAGATTTTTCTAGATGATTTATGCCACCAGACTACACTACAACTTCTTTTCTATTCTTTGTTTCAAATGTGAAAATTTTGATAGTCTATTTATTGTAAATCGAGTAACTTCGGTATTACGAAAATTAAAACCGGATAACTCACATTCAAATACCTCATCATTGATGTGAGCATTGATTATGTATTGTGGTGATATAGCCATTTATGTAAAATGCAATGTATTTTAGTGTATTGGTTATGACAATAGAGTGTGAGTTGCCTCTGAGTTGTATCATTATGCACTTAAATAGGGATGAGGTTGGATTGACAAAAAGTAACCCCATGCGCCATAGGGTATGATGCATGCTCTTTTGTCTTAACCCATGCGCCATTTGCATTAGCTTGTATGTTTGCATGCATGAGCCTATTGATCAGACTATAAGGAATCTTGCATGCATGACCGTATAACACAACCAACAAGGAATCTCTGCAACGATTCCCTGACATGATTCCATGCACGATTCTCTTCCACAGTTCCCTACCATGATTCTCTTCCCTAGGAGGCGCCATCTTGATCGACACATGCTTTAAAAAAAACTTATGTGCCATACCCAATAACCCATACATTGGAGGTCACATGCAACAAAGCATCACGTGAATGTTATCTCCCATCTATAAATATTGTTGTTTCTCTCAGCATTTCCATCAAACACACTCAATTTATCCACCTTGTCTGCAACATACACTTAATCTATCCATATTGTCTGAAACATACACTCAATCTACCCACTTTGACAGCAACAGACACTCAAAAGCATTCCAAAAAATTTCTCTACTAACCATGGGTGATGAACATCGAGGAACTATCGACAATATTGTGGAGTTTGTAAGTTACCATTTCCTAATACTATAGCTTAATTTAATTTCCTTAATACTATAGTTTATTATTTTTCCTTACTTATTTCCTTAATTATCTTTTATTAGGACCCAAAAAGATTTCGATGTCGTGTACATGAATATGTACCACATGACTCATTGATAGAACCATACTTACGATCATGCAGTTTTGTTAATGCACTCAACATAGTCTCATACTCTGTTAATTAAAAAATCATCCTTACTTTGGCAGAAAGATAGAGACTCGAGACCCATATATTTCACCTTCCATTCGGTGAATGTATCGTCACACTAGAGGATGTGTACATGTTATTGGGTCTACCTATCGATGGTAGGGTT
Source organism: Lathyrus oleraceus (assembly GCF_024323335.1). Classification (NCBI taxonomy): domain Eukaryota; kingdom Viridiplantae; phylum Streptophyta; class Magnoliopsida; order Fabales; family Fabaceae; genus Lathyrus; species Lathyrus oleraceus. The sequence goes on from NC_066580.1 coordinate 1,489,480, forward strand.
GTTAATGGTAGAGTTAACCGAGATAACTTTATATGAGAAGAATTGTCAGGTGCCTCTTTGTGTGAAGACATAACTATGGGATAAGCTTCAGGCAACCTATGGGTCAAGGTATTGATTTAAAATATCTTAAACAATACTATTCAAGTAGAACATTAAGAGAATATTCGACTGAGTACAAAAAGATAATTAAAGCTCAATGTTATATTATGATTCTATTCAGTAATTTTTTATTTCTTAAAAATACTGGTAATACGGTAAATATTATGTATTTGTCATTGTTACAAAACATAAATAAAGTAGACACATATAGTTGGGGTTCATCTATTTTATCCCATCTATATAGGTCATTGTGTAAAAATGCGAAAAAGAATATTTGTTCGTTTTATTCTTGCACTTTTTTTACAAGCATGAGGTTGGTTGAGAATATTGTCACCCGCCTCGGTCAACGAGAATCCATTCATATTCCCCTTTGCGTCAAACACGCTATAGTAGCCTATCACAATCTTTTAGACTATCTTAGATCAGACGATGTATTACAACTAAATAACTATAAATTTAGTTTTAAGAAATTACCAAATTACAAATCTTCTAATCATGTGTTTTTCTTATATAGTTTATCTAGAGGCCGTATCTGGGTCTCGACCATGATGTTAACCTTGATGATGTTGCAGTTTGGACAATGAAAACACCAATTATCAGGTTCACTACTATGGAAATGCACCATAGTGATTGTGTGAAACTGCAGTTCGGTATGCAACAACAAATTCCAAACCCTCTGACGTGTTTGGGAGACTAGCGTCAACTAAGAGTCAATGCCTAATGGGTTTATTTGGATTGGAAAGACTTCGTTAAAGATATGTGTCTTCATTGGAAGAATCAACGTCGTCATATCTTAAACGAACCTATCATACAAGGTGCTAGACCAACTCAACATTATATTGTCGCGGCGGGAAAAATTTGAGATTAAGTTATTATTAACTCAACTCAGAAAAGCAAGATTCATCACCGAACTTTATTGTTTCCAAATGGAATGGGAAAAAGGACGAACAAAACCCATAAAAGATAAAACAAAAGAGAAATATGGATACAATGGTTGGTTATGCAAGGGGAAGATATTAACACCTCTCACATCTATGGTACTCCATAGGAACCACTTGCAAATCTGTATTTATAGAAAAAAACTGGGTTATTTGTTGATTGATTTTAATTTGAAAAGATATTTTGTCGTATTCGAGTGAAAAAACTCAGCTTACTATCCACAAGTACGAGGAAATGAGCATTTGCATCATTTTGATATGGAGAACTTTTACTTGGAATTTCTCACAAGCACGTCTCAATATTCAAATGAAAAATTGCAGTCATTTCTCAACATATTGTAGAAGTATAGTGGTTTGCAGCACTACAAGAATAAATTAATATCCAATCTTTTCAAAAAAGAAAGGCTCTTAAAGGAAAGTGCACAAAGGCATAAAAAGAAGTTTGATGAAGTTTATCTTTTTTAGAAGTTTGAAGAAAAAAGGTTTTAATTATATTTAATTATTTTAGCATTTATTGAGAAAAAGATTTTCTGGATCACTTGACAACATCAAGGTTTATTAAGAAAAGGTGTGAAGTTTGAAAACAAGAGTTTTTTGAAATAGGAAGAAGTTTTGAAAATTGAAGAAATAGGAAGGAGATGAAGAGACTATTCTAAAGCATAAAGTAAATGACATGAAATAAAAGGTCTCATTGTAAGGTAGCCCAAGAGAAAGCCTTTGTGTGTGCAAGTGTACTAACCACGAGATGGAGCAAGCATTTGATATTGGTCAAAACAAGCACTCCTTTCCCTTTGGATTGAGCCACAAGATGAAAAAAAGCACAGAAGCAGATGCATATCAAAAGATCCAGATGAACAACAAAGCCAGAAAGCCAGAAAGCCACAAAGAAGCATCTAAGTCTTGAATTGAAGATCAAAGGGTCCAGAGGGATCATAAGGTCTCAGATGAATCACCAAGTGTAAGATATACTCAAAGCAAGGGGAAAACACTAAGTCATAAGGTCCAAAGTCCAAAATAATCCTCAAGAAAGGGATAATAACACAAAGTTCATAAGATTATATTAAAGTTTTTTAGAATTTTAGCCATTTTATAATGTTTTTGTTCTATTAAAATAAGAAAGCAAAAAGGAAAAAAGGTAAAATGCAAAACATGTAGATGACATGAATGTAAATGACAAAACATGTTAGATGTTAGATGTTAGATGTTAGAAGGCAAATTCAAGTCATCACATTGGGATCATCTATCAACAAGTCAAAGGACTCAAACACATGATACACCAAGGGATAAACTATCATTAACTAAAAGTGTCAAAAATATGATCAAATGATTATCTATCAACATATTGAATTATAAAAGATTGAATCAACCAATGGGCCATCTATCAATGATTTGAAATATTTAAGATCTCATCAACTAAGCAATCACTCAAGCAGAGTCAAAAGAAAGAGAAAAATTGAATTAAAAATGGGAAATTAAAGAGAAAATTCAAATCAAGCACTAAAACATAAAAGAAATGGTTGAGAAAATTATGAGAAGTAAAAAAAAATATATGAATAAGTGGATCTCAAAAGTTGGATGCAAAAATGTATGAAAATGATCAAAAATAAAAATGGAAAATGAAAATGAAATAAAAAATAAAGGAAAATATCAATTAAATGCAAAAATGATTTTAAAAAATATGCAAAAAATATATGTGATGCAAAATATCTTTATGCAATTGTAACAAATCTGGATCAAAATGAATTAAAAATCAATCAAAATAAAATCAGAAAAAAGAAAAAGAAAATAAAAATAAAAATAGAAAAATATTTGAATTAGGCTACTGTCATACCCCAAAATTTGCCCGTTAATATTACAAGGCACTTTTCAAGGCACTCCAACTTATTGTTCAAGACATTGACCTTAAAGGAGCGAAGACCCGGCTCACAAATGGCCCAATCCAGAAAATGGCCCAAACTGGCATGCTCGCTAGGCGAGCAAATCCTTCGCCTAGCGAACCCTTCGCTACAATACTCGCCTAGCGAAGCTTGCGAATACCAGAAAATTCTGGGCTTCATTCTGAGCCCATTAGGTCACAACAAACCATTATAAATACCAACATTTCAGTCAGGAAAAAGGAACAAGAAAAGGAAAACGGAGACGGGAGATAGAGGGAAGGCACAGCAAACCCTGGAGGCTAACCCAGAGAATTCAGAGCAACCCTAAAGGAAACCCTGAAGGAAACTCATCCGCATCAAGGTCACCTCCGCCCAACTCAATCCGACTTGCCAATTCAAGGTTGCAATTCGATTGCAAACAGGTTTGTATTACTATTACCGCTTTATGTTCTTAATTTGCATGTGATATTGTAATTGAATTCACAAACATATTTGAGGTTTTGCATGTGAATTTAAGTGTGCCTGAATATTGTGAATGCTGAACCATGTAATTCGTGTATTGGATGCCGTAAGGCGTGCAGCAGGCTGAGGTCATACTGTTCTGAAATTCAAAACCCGCAGCCGCTCGCTAGCACATCGCTAAGCGAGCATGTAGCGAATATTCGCTAGGCCTTCGCTAGGCGAGGCAGAGGCGAACGTGACAGTCGCTAATATTTTGGGTGTTCTGTTCTGTGCTTATTTGATCTGTTCTATGTTAATCATGCGTTATTTTGCCTGATATTCCTACTGCTGTTGTTTTCCTTTGCGGTGTAATCCTCGATTGCACCCCCATTTGGTATTCTGACCTGTGTGCTGAATGTTGTAAGGGTTCACATATTCCCAGGAACAAGTAGCTTGCTAGGTATTCCACTTTATTTGTGGGATACCCTTGTGGAGGTTCCTCCTAATTATTTAGTTGATTTTAATGTGGAGATTCATCCTATTTACTTAATTGATTTTAATGTGGAGATGCACCCTAATTGCTTAATTAATATGGACCTAATTACCTAATTGATTATAACTATCTAATCGATTGTAAAATATTGCCTTTGAATATGTGATCTTGGACCCCTCTTTGTTGCCTTACGATATTACGGTATTACGGTCATGTCCCGCGAATGTGGGGATACACCTAGCAAAGACCCTTCGGTTAAATCATCACGTCCCTATAAAATAAATCATAGTCCCTCGGATGTTGCCTGCGAATATATGATTTTGTCCCTCGATGACTCTTCGTTGTAGCCTACGGTTAAATGATGATTGTCCCTTCGAATGCTAAGGTATCCTTACAAGTGTTGCCTTCAATGACCAATCAATGACCCTACGATGACCCTTTTACATCCAAAGGATAAGACTACTTACTTCTCAATAGTAAGGATAATTTTACCCTCATAAGGATAGGAAATGCCCATAAAGGCCTTGGGTAGGTATAACCTTTAATTCCTGACTCACAACCTAAAACATTTTTCACATCTCACACCTTTCAAAACATCTTTTAGAAAATCACCACTTGGTATACATTCATACTGGAATCATTACCGAGTTATATTTTTCTAAACAACTTTCAAAACTAAACGAGATAACCACTTTGTATACATTCATACAAGAATCATTACAAAGTTAAATTCTCCTTTCAAAATCTTTTCTAAGCAATTCACAAACACTTTTTTCAGACAAACATAAGTGATCGAGCAATTAAGAGCCCATGGATAACCATGGATACAAAGGGTGCTAACACCTTCCCTTTGTATAATGTACCTCCCGAACCCAAAATCTAATTAAGGTCTTTCCTGTTCTTTTCCACCTTTCCTTATTGGATAAAAGAAAAGTCGGTGGCGACTCTTGCTATCCGCGACATTTTTTTTCAAAGCAAAACACATAAAGTCAGTTCATCGTATGACAGCCACCAACAACTATTTTATTTGAAAAAGCGTGCACAGGTCAACTTCATTTTCAACCTTGGTTCGATTTCTAAAAATTATGAACTAGGTGTTTTTAGCATGAATCAAGCAAGGATTCATCCTCAACATCTGTAAGACCCCAATTTTGTCCCTAAGATCCCTCATGGCATCATATCATATCATTGCATTGCCTCAAGGATCATTGGACACCTTGCTTCCTTCCCTGTGGGTGGGACCTTCCTTTTTAGAGTGGTTCTTGATCACCAAGCATTGCTTGCATTTGTATATCATTGCTTTTCTCTTAATCTCTAAACAAAAGTATAAAAATATGTCATTAACCCTTGTTACTTGCAGTTGAAGCATTTGCAGGTCAAGCACATCAAAGGCATTCACTGAGCAATAGATGGTGGTTATTCTTGAGATTTGGACCCCATGATCATTATCAAGAGTTCATATGAATTATGATGTCATTTTGAAGCAAAATCTCAAGGGATAGAGGCTTAAATCTCATCAGAACATTTTCAGGTCATTTGAAGACCCAGAAAGTCAACTGCAAAGTCAACTGTGGATTTGGAGGTGGGAAGTGATTAGAAATACTTCATTCATGTTCAAACAAGTCTAATTTGACATTTCAAACACTCACATTGAAGAATTTGAAGTCAAGGCAAAAATTTCCCAAAATGGAAAGTGACCCATAATTTGAAATTTCCAAAAATGGAAGGGTTTTGGACCAACTTCAACTCAATCTTACATCATCAAAAAAGCTTCAAATGAAATTTTGTTGAACATGAAAGTTATAGATCTTTCTCTCCCATTTCCAAAATGTCCAAGATCATGAGCATCTGATGTGTGGTTGAGGAGATATGATCCAATCATTGCCAAGTGTACATGGAACTTCAAATGGCCATATCTTTTGATCCATAACTCCAAAATTGGTGGTTCTTTTTGCATTTTGCTTCTCATGACATGAGCTTTTCAAAACATTCACCACATTGCATAAAACATTATCACATGATCATTTGTTAATCCATGCCTTTTTTGGAGGGAAATTGCAAAATTCAAAAATGGTGCATTGTATGGACTTTCTACCATTGCCAATGAGTTTAAAAGATGATTTTAAGTGACTTTGATGAAGGGAATGGTACTGTTCGCGTGTAATTAGTCCATGCACCATGCATTTTTGAGATTTTGCAAAACACCTCATTTTCATTAACCAAGTTAATCATGGATTAGCATGGTGATTAGGAAAGCATATAAATACCTAATTCTAACAAAATTTAGGAGGTTAATCACAATTCACCATTTCTAGATCTAGTTTTCATCTCCCTCCAAAAATTTCCTCAAAATAAAATTTCAGAATTCTTCAACATAACACCTTGTTTTTGTTGAAGATTCATGATCAGTAACTTGGATAGAGTGTAAATCAAGTGTTGGTTTGTTGAATTCGTGCAAGAATCAAGCAGTTGAAGCTCATAAGTTGAAGATGGAAATTCAGAATTAAGCTAGATCTACACGTGTTCAAGCTTTCTTTTCTTCATCAAACATCATCACAAGCATTCTGGACTGGATTTGGATCAATACAAGCTGTGGATCGTGCATTTCCAAGATTCTGCTCTTCAAGAGGTCAATTTTCGATCCTCTTAATTTTGCAATTCATGTACATATTCTGGTAGATCTTGTTTCCCTGATGATTCTGAGCTAAAAATCGTGTGAATTGGTGCATTATTGAGCAAGATATGTGTGATTAAAGTTTTGCACTCAAAAATGTTTCTCTTCGATTCTCCTTGATCATGTGGATTTAAGCTTAGATGTTAATTGATCTATAATCTCCTTGGCAATAGCTTTCGAATGGCATAATTTTTGTTGATTTCTGGAAATTTCTGGAAAATGCGTATGAAGTTCATGTTATTGTTCATCTTCTTCCTCATGAAGAAGATGAAGATTCATAGGTAGCGACGGATCCTTCATAGTTAGCGACGGATCTGGGCAGCGCTAGGGTTACAGGCAAAATGATGCCGTTTTGGCTTGGCGCACGCTCCATTTGAAATTCAACTTGGTTCGATTCTGGCGCATGACATTTTTAAATGTTCATTCATTTTATGCATTTCCCTCCTATTTTCCATGTACATGTCCATTTGGATTTTTATTTTTTTCTCCAACTTAAAAATTCACAACATATTGAAAAATGATCCAAAAAATGTCTGGTTTTTTGCTACATGATCCTTAGGATGTCTAGAATTTAATGATGTTAAATTTTGAAGTTGTGCATGGCTGGATTTTGATTGGTGCTAGAATCTTTGATCATATGTGCATTTGTGACCTTGCCTTACTCTTTCTATTGTGAAATGCTTGATTTTAATCCAATGGACATGAAATTTTACATGATGATTCTTGATACATTGATGGATGTTGTAGGCTTGGTTTGGTATTTTTCTCATTTACCATTTATGTTTTATACATATGTTTGCATGGTATGACAATTTGTGTCACACCTTTGGTTGTTCAACTTGTGCAATTTAATTTCCATATCAAATGACTTCTGTTGATCCTGATTTTTTATATGGTGATTGTATTGGGTGTGTTGGATGCTCATGAATTTTTCCAGAATTATTTGAACCATTTATGTTTTGTTTTGGAATTTTCATCCATGATGATCATATATGAGCTTTAAAATTGTCATTGACTTCCTTTGCACATGAAATTGTCATTGTTCATGTTTTCTTTGCTTTGTGAGACTAGTGTAAGTCCATAGATTGGCATCTGGTATCCATGTTTTCTTTGCTTTGTGAGACTAGTATAAGTCCATAGATTGGCATCTGGTATTCATGTTCTCTTTGTTTTGTGAGATTGGTATAAGTCCATTGATTGACATCCGGTATTCATCTTTGTTTTGTGAGTCTGGTATAAGTCCATTGATTGGCATCCAGTTTCCATTTTATTTTGGCTATCTCTGATACCATGTTTTACTTGCTTATTGCTTGTTGCCTATTCCAAAGGAGTCACTTGGATCATCTACATATGATCTCAAGAAGTGAACAATTAAGAAGTTTTGCATCCCTTAACCTCCCACCTTTTATTTCTTTACAACCTACATTTGCATGTTAACCTAAACCAAAAACTTTGTGCAAACATTTTCATCTGTTTTCAAATTAGAAACCTAGGCCTTAGTGTAGGTGTTTAATTGGCTGCATTATATGGTAAAACACTAGCTGGATTCTAATGTCTTGACTGATGTCATGACATGGTGTGGTTGTGTGACTGCATTGTAGGTTAGAATATCTAACTGTACTCTGATGTCTTGACTGATGTCATGACACACTTGAGTAGTTACTGCAGGATTAGCTAATACAGGATTTATTGAATGTCAAACTGGATACTGTGACATTCATCCCTGCCAGCAGATACTGAGGAATAGAACAGTTGGTGTTCTATTAGAGCTCAGTATTCATTTGCAGTCTGGTTATCAAGGAAAAACCAGACCTGGCATAAGACCTACTGTATGAATGTCAAACTGGATGTTATGACATTCATCATGGACAGTATACACTGAATAATAGACAGAGTGGTGTTCTGCTACACTTCAGTATGTTTCTTAGTTTGTTCTCCAAGAGGATAACAGAACTAACTTAAGGCCAAATGTGTAAATGTCAAATTGGATACTTTGACATTTATTAATGTAAGCTGTTACTGTAGTATGGTCATTTTGGTCATGTACAGGTCAGCAAAATTGTACAGTCTGTTTTCTGGAAAAACAGACTCAGCATATGATCCTTGATGTCAAGCTGAATGTCGTGACATTCATTCCTGACAGCATATGCTATATTGTAGGTTGTTCAGTTTTCTGTTTCAGCTTTTTCTTAGGCTATTCTTCAGGAAGTCAACAACTTAGAGAAAAACCAGGAAATCAACAACCAAGCTACATTTAATGAACCTAACAAATAGCCTATTTGTTAGTAACCTAGATATTGAATTTATGGGAACTCGCGTGACCTTAAATTCAGGAGAATACAAGTGCAAAAGCCCAGGTACTGCAATATAAAAGGAAGTCGTTCCTTCATTCAGTTTTGGGGATTTTGAGGCGTGAAGATTAAGTGTGTCCATCATACTTCACTGCTGTATTTTTGTGAGTCTTGTATTAGACATATCTTGTAAGCCAAGCCTTTATCACGTTGATGATTGTTTTGGTATAGGGTGTTCATTGAGTTGTAAGTGTTGTGTCGCTCAAAGCTTTTAAGCGTGAGTGCTGTGTATCTTGATTAAAGCTGTTAAGCACAATCAAGAGTTGTTTGAAGTGTGACTTCAAATGTGTCTTTAATATTGATTAAAGGTAGTAATCACTGAGGTGATTGAGGGGGAGTGAGTAGGAACTCTGATCTTAGAGTAAGATTGAAATTGCATTGGGTAGGGATTAAGTGACGAGTTGTAAACGAGTGAGTTTAGCTTTGAATTAATACTACTGATAGTGGATTTCCTCCCTGGCTTGGTAGCCCCCAGATGTAGGTCATGTTGGACTGAACTGGGTAAACAATTACTTGTGTTATTTACTGCACTTACTGTTAAGTTCTGCATAATTCTTGTCTGTGCAGAATTGGATGTCATAACAACCCGTGTGACATCTAAAGTCTGATAACTAGAATTTCAATTGGCATCAGAGCAGGCACCCTGCCTGTGATTTTCTGGGTGAGATCTAGGGAAGTTACTTTCTAGTACCATGGACAAGGATATAGGACACTCAAATAGACCACCCATGTTGGATGGCTCTAATTATGATGACTGGAAGCTTCGTATGATAGCCGTCTTAAGGTCTCTAGATAGCAAAGTCTGGAGAGCTGTCAACAAAGGATGGGAACATTCAATGAGGACAGGTGAAGATGGAGTCAGTGTGCAGATTCCTGAAGAAGAATGGGACAAGGAGCAAGAGGCATTAGCTCTTGGAAATTCCAAGGCCCTGAATGCATTGTTCAATGGAATCAGTAAGAACATCTTCAGGCTGGTGCACCACTGTGAACTAGCTTAGGAAGTTTGGGATACTCTCAAGGTAACTCATGAAGGTACTTCCAAAGTGAAGATGTCCAAACTGCAGATGCTGACCACCAAGTTTGAAAATCTGAGGATGAAAGAGGATGAGACTATTCATGACTTTCATATGAATATTCTTGAAATTGCAAACACCTCTGGTGGACTAGGTGAGAAAATGGCTGAAGAGAAACTTGTAAGAAAGATTCTCAGGTCCTTGCCTAAGAGATTTGCTATGAAGGTCACAGCCATAGAGGAGGCACAGGACATCTGCAACATGAAGGTGGATGAGCTCATTGGTTCTCTCCAAACCTTTGAAATGGGCTTGTGTGAGAATGCTGAAAAGAAGAACAAAAGCATAGCTTTTGTATCCAATGTTGAAGAGGAGTCAGAAGCAGGATATACTGAATGTGATGAAAGTATATCAGAAGCTTTAGCCATGCTTGGGAGACAGTTCAACAAGTTCGTGAAGAAGATTGATCAAAGAGGGAGACCTAATGTCAAGAACATCCCGTCTGACATCAGGAAAAGATCAACTTCTGAAGAAAAGTTCAACCAAGGCAAGGGAATCCAGTGTCACGGTTGTGAAGGATATGGACACGTCAGAGCTGAATGTCCTACTTATCTCAAGATGCAAAAGAAGGGGCTAACTATCACATGGTCTAAAGGAGATTCTGAAAGTGAATCTGAAGGAGAATCTGCCAAACATGTCACTGCACTAACCAGTGTTTGTGCCTCTGATGATGACTCAAGTGCAGATGAACTGACCTTTGATGAACTTGCTGCAGCCTATAAGAAGTTGTGTACCACCAGTGCAGAAGTCCGTGCACAAGGAGAAAAGCAGAAGAAACTCATCAAGGAATTGGAAGATGAGAGACAGAAGCATCTGACAGCCATAGAGGGTCTAAATGGTGAGATAGCCTTGCTGACCTCCAAGCTGAATCAGATGACTAAATCCATCAGAATGATGAACAAGGGAACTGACACCTTGGAAGAAATTCTAAAGGTGGGACAGAAGTCTGGAACCAAATCTGGCCTAGGATTTGGGAAAAGATCCTCAGCTGAACACAAACGCCCAAAGGCTAAAGTTCAGAAGTTCAAGCGGAAGTCAAAGCCAATGTCTCAACATCGGGGAACTAAGATGAATAGTCATCAGAAGAGGAAATTCCAGGAGTGGAGGTGTCACCATTGTGGTAGGCTTGGACATATCAAAGCCTTCTGCTACTGGATTCATGGTTTTCCTAACCAAGCCTCGCATGTCAGGCCTAAGCTTAAGACATACAAGCGCTATGTCCCCAGCCAGAGGCAACAATGGTATGCCAGGTTAGCACACACAGCTCTAAGGGCTTCTACCAGAGAAGACTGGTACTTTGACAGTGGATGCTCAAGACATATGACTGGTATGGAAAATCTACTGGTGGATATTCAACCTCACACTACCAGCTATGTGACCTTTGGTGATGGTGCCAAAGGAAAAATAAAAGGTGTGGGCAAGCTGGACTGCTCTGGAGTTCCAAAACTGAATAATATACTGTTAGTAAGAGGACTAACTGCAAATCTCATCAGCATAAGTCAGCTGTGTAATCAAGGATTCTATGTTCAGTTTACTAAGGAGCTGTGCATTGTGACAAATGGTGACAATCAGGAAGTTATGAGAGGAACCAGGTCCAAAGATAACTGTTATCTGTGGGAACCTAAAGTCTCTAACTTTTCTACAATATGCTCCTCAGCCAAGGAAGAACAGGAGGTGAAGCTGGGGCATAGACGACTTGGACATCTCCACTTACGGGGAATGAAGAAGATTATATCCAAGGAAGCAGTCAGAGGAATCCTAAAGCTACTCATTGATGAAGGAAGAGTCTGTGGAGAATGCCAGGTGGGCAAGCAAACCAAGATGTCACATCCGAAGCTGGGACATCCTACAACTTCCAGAGTTCTGGAACTGTTGCATATGGACTTAATGGGACCTATGCAGGTTGAAAGTCTTGGTGGGAAGAGATATGCCTACGTGGTGGTTGATGACCATTCCAGATACACGTGGATAAGCTTCATCAGAGAGAAGTCAGATACATTCGATGTCTTCAAAGACCTGTGCATCAGACTTCAAAGGGAAAAGGACAGTTGTGTGGTCCGGATCAGGAGTGATCATGGTACGGAGTTCAAGAATTCCAAGTTTGATGACTTTTGCTCGTCTGAAGGAATAAGTCATGAGTTCTCCTCCCCTATAACTCCCCAGCAGAATGGGATAGTTGAAAGAAAAAATAGAACTATTCAAGAATCTGCCAGAGCAATGATTCATGCAAAGAAGCTCCCCATGCACTTTTGGGCTGAAGCAATGAATACCGCGTGATATGTCCACAACAGAGTCACCTTGAGAAAAGGAATCTCCTCCACTCTATATGAAATATGGAAAGGCAGAAAACCCACAGTGAAGTACTTTCATATCTTTGGAAGTAAATGCTACATTCTCACAGATCGTGAACAGAGAAGGAAGCTGGATCCCAAAAGTGATGAGGGTATATTTCTAGGATACTCTACTAACAGCAGAGCCTACAGAGTGTTCAACTACAGGACCAATGTCCTGATGGAATCCATAAATGTTATTGTGGATGATAAAGAGGAAGGGATAGATGTCATAGAGGATGTTGAAACATTCCTTGACAATTCAACTGACATTCCAGTCAAGTCTGAAGAAGTACAGGAACCTCCTCCTGAATGCGAAGTAGATGCAACCACCAAAATGCCATCTATCAGAATTCAGAAAAACCACCCTAAGGATCTTATCATAGGGGATCCTAATAGTGGTGTGACTACCAGGTCACGGGGAATAAGCTCAAATTCCTGCTTTGTATCCAAGGTTGAACCAAAGAATATGAAAGAAGCCCTGACTGACGAGTACTGGATCAATGCCATGCAAGAGGAACTTGAGCAGTTCAAAAGGAATGAAGTATGGGAGCTAGTTCCAAGACCTGAAAGGACCAACATCATTGGTACCAAGTGGATCTACAAAAACAAATCTGATGAGAAAGGAGTAATTACTAGGAATAAAGCAAGACTAGTAGCTCAAGGATACACTCAAGTTGAAGGGGTTGATTTTGATGAGACATTTGCTCCTGTGGCTAGGCTTGAGTCCATCAGATTGTTGTTAGGGGTAGCATGCATTCTAAAGTTCAAACTATTTCAAATGGATGTGAAGAGTGCATTCTTGAATGGCTACTTGAATGAAGAAGTCTATGTGGAACAACCTAAAGGGTTCTGTGATCCTAACCAACCTAAGCATGTATACAAGTTGAGGAAAGCCTTGTATGGGTTGAAACAAGCACCTAGAGCATGGTATGAAAGGTTGATCGAATTTCTGACCTCAAATGGATACAGAAAAGGTGGAATAGATAAAACCTTGTTTGTGAAGGATGAGGAAGGCAAAATCATGATAGCTCAAATCTATGTGGATTATATAGTCTTTGGTGGAATGTCAGAACAAATGGTTCAACAATTTGTTCACCAGATGCAATCTGAGTTTGAAATGAGTCTAGTTGGAGAACTGACATATTTCCTTGGAATGCAAGTAAACCAAATGGAGGACTCTATGTTTCTCTCCCAAAGCAAGTATGCCAAGAACATAGTTAAGAAGTTTGGTATGGATAGTGCTAGGCACAAGAGGACTCCTGCACCTACTCATCTGAAGTTAACCAAAGATGATGGAGGGCCTAGTGTTGATCAATGCTTGTATAGAAGCATGATAGGCAGTCTACTATACCTAACTGCAAGTAGACCTGACATTTCGTATGCAGTTGGAGTGTGTGCCAGATACCAAGCAGAGCCTAAGGTGAGCCACTTGAATCAAGTCAAACGGATCCTCAAGTACATCAATGGGACGTGTGACTATGGGATGCTATACACACATGGGTCTGAGCCTGTCCTATCTGGGTACTGTGATGCTGACTGGGCTGGGAGTGCTGATGACAGAAAAAGCACATCAGGAGGATGTTTCTTCTTGGGAGACAATCTCATATCTTGGTTCAGCAAGAAGCAGAATTGTGTATCTCTGTCCACTGCAGAGGCTGAATACATAGCAGCTGGAAGCAGCTGTTCCCAACTGGTTTGGATGAAACAGATGCTCACTGAGTACAATGCCACTCAAAATGTCATGACATTGTTCTGTGATAATCTCAGTGCCATCAATATCTCCAAGAATCCCATCCAACACAGCAGGACCAAACATATTGACATTAGACACCACTTCATCAGAGATCTGGTGGAAGACAAGGTGATTACTTTGGAACATGTAGCCACTGAACTTCAACTGGCTGACATATTTACAAAGGCTCTGGATGCTACTCAGTTTGAAAACTTAAGGGGCAAACTGGGAATATGTCTTTCTGAGACCTTATAGCAATCACTGAGGTTTGGAATGTACTTGTTGGAACTATGTTCTGATTGGTCAATAGATCATAGCTTTACCACTTGCAACAAGTGTGGCAACAAGAGGGTAAGGAGACACCCTAACGTGAGAAGGCCTATGCACCTGCAGGAATTCAAGGACGCTGTTCATGCAGCAGTAGTTTTGGATGTCAGAAACAAAGTCATGGCATCTGATATGGTTGTACCTACAGTAAAGCAAAAGTGGGTGATTACTTGATCAAAGATGTGAAACAAGATCAAGTGGGTACTAACTTGGTTAAAACTGTGAAGTAAAACCAAGTCTGTAAGTCTGTCATTTTTTTCTGTTTATGTTGTTGGCTTTGGCAACATTTGTGACAAAAAGGGGGAGTAACAGGTGATACCCCAGACAACAGATTGGTCTGTGAAAACAGACGTTCATGACAGATTCGAAGATTCCCCCCCCTGCAGCAGCTGATGTGTGTTGAAGTTTTTATTTAACTTCTGTATGTGTGTTGTAATGTGAAGTTTCACTTAACTTCCATGTATGTGAGTGTGCTGCCACTCTGAGTATATTAGCTAGGTTTATTCCCTGCTAGATGTGTGATTCCGCTGCTATGAACTCTGTTATGGGGATCAAAGTGTTTTAGCCAAAAATTTGCCAAAGGGGGAGTTTGTAGGTGTTTAATTGGCTGCATTATATGGTAAAACACTAGCTGGATTCTAATGTCTTGACTGATGTCATGACATGGTGTGGTTGTGTGACTGCATTGTAGGTTAGAATATCTAACTGTACTCTGATGTCTTGACTGATGTCATGACACACTTGAGTAGTTACTGCAGGATTAGCTAATACAGGATTTATTGAATGTCAAACTGGATACTGTGACATTCATCCCTGTCAGCAGATACTGAGGAATATAACAGTTGGTGTTCTGTTAGAGCTCAGTATTCATTTGCAGTCTGGTTATCAAGGAAAAACCAGACCTGGCATAAGGCCTACTGTATGAATGTCAAACTGGATGTTATGACATTCATCATGGACAGTATACACTGAATAATAGACAGAGTGGTGTTCTGCTACACTTCAGTATGTTTCTTAGTTTGTTCTCCAAGAGGATAACAGAACTAACTTAAGGCCAAATGTGTAAATGTCAAATTGGATACTTTGACATTTATTAATGTAAGCTGTTACTGTAGTATGGTCATTTTGGTCATGTACAGGTCAGCAAAATTGTACAGTCTGTTTTCTGGAAAAACAGACTCATCATATGATCCTTGATGTCAAGCTGAATGTCGTGACATTCATTCCTGACAGCATATGCTATATTGTAGGTTGTTCAGTTTTCTGTTTCAGCTTTTTCTTAGGCTATTCTTCAGGAAGTCAACAGCTTAGAGAAAAACCAGGAAATCAACAACCAAGCTACATTTAATGAACCTAACAAATAGCCTATTTGTTAGTAACCTAGATATTGAATTTATGGGAACTCGCGTGACCTTAAATTCAGGAGAATACAAGTGCAAAAGCCCAGGTACTGCAATATAAAAGGAAGTCGTTCCTTCATTCAGTTTTGGGGATTTTGAGGCGTGAAGATTAAGTGTGTCCATCATACTTCACTGCTGTATTTTTGTGAGTCTTGTATTAGACATATCTTGTAAGCCAAGCCTTTATCACGTTGATGATTGTTTTGGTATAGGGTGTTCATTGAGTTGTAAATGTTGTGTCGCTCAAAGCTTTTAAGCGTGAGTGCTGTGTATCTTGATTAAAGCTGTTAAGCACAATCAAGAGTTGTTTGAAGTGTGACTTCAAATGTGTCTTTAATATTGATTAAAGGTAGTAATCACTGAGGTGATTGAGGGGGAGTGAGTAGGAACTCTGATCTTAGAGTAAGATTGAAATTGCATTGGGTAGGGATTAAGTGACGAGTTGTAAACGGGTGAGTTTAGCTTTGAATTAATACTACTGATAGTGGATTTCCTCCCTGGCTTGGTAGCCCTCAGATGTAGGTCATGTTGGACTGAACTGGGTAAACAATTACTTGTGTTATTTACTGCACTTACTATTAAATTCTGCATAATTCTTGTCTGTGCAGAATTGGATGTCATAACAACCCGTGTGACATCTAAAGTCTGATAACTAGAATTTCACTTAGGCCTTTGATTTTCAAGTTTCATTTTCATAATACTTCTTTTGAATTGAATTCTAATCATACTTTGACCCTCTTTTGTGAATAATTCTAATTGATTAATTCCACTCATTCAATTGTTTTGTGGCTCAAGTCCACTTCTTGATAAGTTTTCATACATTAGCCATAGGTTTGATTTATTCTAGTGGTTGATGTTAATCTCACCTTTTGTCCTTAGTGATTGAATTTTAAGACTTCCTTGCTTATTATAGGGCATGGTCCCTCACTAGCAAGTTGAAGTTGTTCCCACATGGTGGACTTGTGGTTGTATAGGTTGAGTTTTCTCCCGTGGATAACGAAAGACCTTAGAGCTTTTGTTTTAAAATCAATTCACCCATGTTTTGGAAATCTTTTAGCCGAACTACGAGGTTTTGATCCTGTAAAGGTACGTAGGCAATGGATTTTTCCATCCAAACACAAAAATAATAAAAATTGTATATTCTTTTCTCATCTCCCCAATCAATGTTTGCACAAAAATATTTCATAAGCAAATAATTTTACAACAAGTTGTGAAAAGAGGTTCCCTAGGAGTACCTAGGATGCATTGGGTGCCTAACACCTTCCCTTTGCATAATTACCCCCTTACCCAGATCTCTGACCTTTCATTAGTTTTCTATGTGTAAAACTTCATAGGCTTTTGTTCGCTTTTTAGCCATTCCTTTGGATAAATAAAAGTGCGGTGGCGACTCTATATTTGTATGCTTTGCTTTTGATTTAGTCAATAAATCATAAAGTGACGAATACACCGCTACAGAACAGTGGCGACTCTGCTGGGGACAAAATTTCCCAGTGGGTTTGCCTACTTTTCACAATTGTTGTGATATTTTGTTTATGACATATTTTTGTACAATTTGGGATTACTGTATTGCCTGTAATGATTGATTCGCTTGATATATCAATTGCTTGCTTGCTTTGGTGATCTCTGTGAGATAAGTTCTATACCCGAACTCGAGCTTACCCTACGATAGGAGAATGGCATAGTCTCGTCGACTTGTGTGGAGTTATTCCTTAGCAAGTTGACTTGCGAGTCCATTCACTTAGTGGAGGTCATGTTGGATTAATGATGTCACACAAGTTATTTATGGTTAGGCATTATTCTTTCAATATGTGCCGTAGAAGCCAAGGACCTTAGTTTACCAAGCCCATCTTGGCCTATTTTTAGGACGTAGTGCGGAAGTCGTTCAGATGTAAGATCTGATGCGATTGTTACGCGATACTACACTCATAAGAGTCTCTCTTGAGAATATTTTTGGAATACGAGTATTCGTTCCTCCGATAATATTCGAAAGATGGGATGATGACTATGGGAACCTCTTGTAGAACATGTTCGGTAGGTTTAAACCATAGTACACTCCCTTTGGGTGGTTCTTAACCGAGACTCCATGCTCGTGACTCACAACAAACCCGTGATTCATGGTTGAGTCGTTCAAACATCCTTAATATCAATGGAACTTGGGTGTCGATAAGGTGAAAACCATAATCCACCAAAATGGATGATTGATATTAAGGATGATTGAGCCGGTTCATGTATCGTTAATATCAATGGAACTTGGGTGTTGATAAGGTGAAAACCATAATCCACCAAAATGGATGATTGATAATAAGGATGCTATGGGCTTTCCCATGACCTTTGTCTGGTGTGCTTTGCTTGGTCCTTGAGTGTGATTGTTGCATTCATGCATTCATGCATTCATCTGCATCCATATCATCAGATAAAAAGGAAATTTTCAAGGAACTTAAGGGGTTTATTTGCAAAATTTTCAGATATGGAAAGACCAAAAAGGCATACAAAGAAGTACAACTTTAGACAGCCCGATCTGAAAGAGTTAAGGAATCTAACCTCCTATGTATTAGATCCATTGGGTTTCAAAGCTCGTTATGGGAAGCTTCTGCCTCTGCTGACTACTCAGGTTGACAAGGGTTGATGAGTACTTTGGCGCAGTTATATGATCCTCTGTATCATTGCTTCACTTTTCTAGACTTTCAGCTATTGCCTACCCTTGAGGAGTATGCTCATCTTGTGGGTATTCCGATTCTGGATCAGGTGCCGTTCAGTGGCTTGGAGAGTATTCCTACTTCTCAAGAGATAGCTGACATGGTGCACATAGATGAATCTTTGGTTAGATCTCATATGACTTCCAAAGATGGAATTCAAGGTCTCCCTTCTGAGTTCCTCATCGCTCAAGCTACCGTTTATGGGAAGGCCATGAGTGAGGATGCCTTTGAGGCCATATTCGTGCTTCTCATCTATGGATTGGTATTGTTCCCCAACATCGACAAATTTGTGGATGTGAACGCTATTAGGATCTTCTCGGTTCTTAATCTCGTTCCGACTCTGTTGGGTGATGCCTATGTCTCTTTGCACCTGAGGAATGCAAAGGGTGGTGGCGCTATTGTGTGCTGTTTGCCTCTGTTGTATAAGTGGTTTATTTCGCACTTACCTCAGACGGTTGCTTTCAAGGAGAACAAGGGATGTCTACGGTGGTCTACGAGACTCATGTCTCTCACTAATGATGATATCTCTTGGTATGATCGTGCATATGATGGTGTCCATATCATTGATTCTTGTGGTGAATTCTCCAATGTGCCTCTTCTTGGTACATGTGGTGGAATTAGCTACAACCCTGTATTAGCACGACGTCAGCTTGGGTTCCCCCTAAAGGATAAACCTAATAACATCCTGTTAGAAGGTATGTTCTTTCAGGAGGGTAAAGATCCCCAAGGCCTGAAAGCAAGGATGGTCCGTGCTTGGCGCAAGATTCACAAGAAGGGTAGAAGTGAATTGGGTCCGAAGAACTGCATAGCTTTGGAACCATATACTGCTTGGGTGAGGAAGAGAGCATCCGAGTATCTCATGCCATATGATTATCCGAGACCTACACCTTTGGTTGTGGCTGGGCCTTCAACCCTCCCTAACCAAGGTGTAGAGGAGTTGAGAGAAGAAGACCTTTCACGTGCCTGGATCCGTGAAAGAGAAAAGTTGCTTCAACAGCTGAAGGAGAAGGACACTCTGATTGAGTTTCTCGAACATCAGGTCATTGACGATCCTAATGATACTTGGACTTCTCTACTTCCTCAGTCTTCCAAGTTCTGGAAAAGGAGGTATGACAGACTCGCCAAAGAGAAGGCGGACATGGAAGCAACATATGAGAGAGAGATCAAGAGGCTTCGTGCAGCTTATCTTCCAGCATCCCGAGCTTCTAGGGATCCATAGGATGTTTATTTTCCTTATCTCTTGTAATGATTGACAATGCTGTACTTCTTTTCTCAAATATATTTGATGAGATATTTTCCATATGCGATTAAATGCTTAATATTCAAAATTGCAAATAATACCCTAAAGATCCTTCAAAAATAACACAAAGCATATGCACGAGCATTGCATGCATCATTTGCATAAGCAGGTGTTGTTCCGGTCTTCTTGTCTGTGGCCTAACTCTGTGCTCTTCATTTATTTTGAAGACAAGCTGACTCATCGGTACTACACCAGAGCCAACTCTGCAAGAGTGATGGATCATCTCGAACAAGAGAACCGTGAGCTGAAGGACGAAGTCGCCAGACTCACTGCTTTGATGGAGCAATTCTTAGCTGCTCAGAATCAGGCATCTCCGCCACCTGCAACTCCTTCCCAGAGGACTGTTATATCAGAGATAGTCTCCTCGACTGTGCCAGCTGCCAGTGCTCATTTTGTGCCAACAGCCATGTCGCCCGGGTTTCCGTGGGGGATGCCTCCTGGTTATATGCCTGATATTCCTGCGTCAACATTTGCTTCCATGCCGGCATCTAGCCCGATCCTTGCAATGCCTCCTCCTGTCGTGCATACCATTCCTAGGGTGGACGACACCATCTATCATTCTGAGCCGTCTGAGGGCCCATACTTTCATGAGAAGATGGATGCGATGAATGACCAATTCCTTGAACTCCGCAAGGAATTGAAGACCCTTCAAGGGAAGGATTTGTTCGGCAAATCTGCTGCTGAACTATGTTTGGTTCCCGGTGTGAAAATACCTGTCAAATTCAAAGTCCCTGACTTTGAGAAGTACAAGGGGAACACCTGCCCGCTCAGCCACCTGGTTATGTATGTCAGGAAAATGTCTACTCAAACAGATAATGATCAGCTGCTGATTCATTATTTTCAGGATTGTTTGTCCGGTGCGGCTCTTCGGTGGTATATGAGCCTAGATATTGCAAACATCCGTTCCTTCAACGATCTTGGTGAAGCCTTCGTCAAGCAATACAAATACAACATGGATATGGCTCCCGATCGGGATCAACTCAGAGCCATGTCCCAGAAGGACAAAGAGACACTTAAGGAGTACGCCCAGAGGTGGCGAGAGCTGGCAACCCAGATTACTCCTCCGTTGGAAGAGAAGGAAATGACTAAGATCTTTTTGAAGAGTCTTAGTTCATTCTACTATGAGCGAATGATCGCTAGTGCTCCCTCTAACTTCACCGAGATGGTGAACATGGGGATGCGATTGGAGGAAGGAGTCCGTGAAGGACGGTTATCCAAAGATGAAGGCTCTTCAAGCAAGCGGTATGGGGCGTTTGCTAAGAAGAAAGATGGGGAAGCACATGCTGTGCAATCCCATGCTAAACCCAGAAGACCCTCTGCCAAGAGGAAGCCTGTGCGTCATGCCAACAATCAGCATCAGGTGGCTCATATAGCACCTGTCTTCAGAGACAATCAACAATATCAGCATCAGCAACACAATAATCAACAACAACCACAACAGCAGTATCAATAGCAGCATCGCCCTCAGCAGCAGGCCTACCAGCCTCGCAACAGTAATCAAGCTAGTACGAGTTATGAAAGGAAGAAGATCACTTTCGATCCTATTCCTGTATCATATGCAGAGTTGTATCCCTCTTTGATAGAGTGGAAATTGATTACTCCAAGGGATCCATCGGCTGTACCTGTTAACCCTCAGTGGTGGTACAAGCCTGATCAGCATTGTGTTTACCACTCCGGTGCTCCGGGTCATAATGTGGAAAACTGCTTTCCGTTGAAGACTAAGGTTCAAGACCTTATGAGATGCGGTATTCTGAGCTTTGAGGACTCAGGCCCTAATGTTATGAAGAACCCATTGCCCGAGCATGAGAAGTCGGTTAACATGGTCCAGGGTTGCCCTGGCAAGTATAAAGTCAAATATGTAAGCCATATTCGACAATCATTGGTTGAGTTGCATCGTCTACTGTGTGATTACAGTCATATGGAGCACGACCATGACAAATGTCGTATCTGCTATGTCAATCATCTGGGTTGTCGCCAAGTGCGCAGAGAGCTTCAAGAATTGTTGGATGATGGGACTATTGAGATTCTTCAGAACAAAAATGTTGATGAAGATGAACCAGAGGTGAATGTGATTTCCCCGGTGTTCAAAATTCCTGAGCCTGTTGTCATCCGTTATGATGGTAGCAAGCAGAAAGTTTCTCCTTCGCTGATTATCAAGCCTGTAGATCCTGTGCCTTATTCGTCTGAGAAAGCAGTTCCCTTCCGCTATAATCCTGTTGCTGTAGAAGATGGGAGAGAAGTGTCGTTGCCTTCATCCTCCGTTGTGAATATAGCTGATGTGAGTGGGTTGACCCGTAGTGGTCGTGTGTTTTCTGCACCCCCGAAGCCTCAGGTTGTTGCTGATTCTGTTGAGCGTCCGGTTGGGAATGCGGCTAATTCTCCAAATCCGGCACCTGTTGCCAAACCCTCCTTTGTACAAAAGACTCCTACTTCTTCTGTTGGCCTTAGTGGCACTGTGAAGGAAGACTGTGATGAGATGCTGAAGCTCATCAAGAAGAGTGAGTACAACGTTGTAGATCAGCTTCTACAAACGCCGTCCAAAATCTCCGTGTTATCCTTGCTGCTGAATTCAGAACCCCATAGGGAGGCTCTGCAGAAAGTTTTGGACGTAGCTTATGTTGATCATGATGTCACAATAGAACAGTTTGACAGTATTATTGCAAACATCACTGCTTGCAAAACTTTGAGTTTCTGTGACGCTGATCTCCCTGAGGAGGGAAGAGACCACAACATGGCTTTACATATATCCATGAATTGCAAGAATGACGCCATGTCCAACGTGTTGGTGGACACTGGGTCATCTTTGAATGTATTGCCGAAGACCACTCTTTCTAGATTGTCGTATCAGGGGCCTCCCATGAGGCAGAGTGGTGTTGTTGTGAAAGCTTTTGATGGGTCGCGTAAGACCGTGATTGGGGAAGTTGATCTCCCAATCAAGATTGGACCAAGTGATTTCCAAGTTACCTTTCAGGTTATGGATATCCACCCATCTTATAGTTGTCTCCTTGGTAGACCATGGATTCACGAGGCTGGCGCCGTGACATCCACCCTACACCAGAAGTTGAAATTCGTTAAGAATAAGAAACTGGTTGTGGTAGGGGGAGAAAAGGCTCTCCTGGTTAGCCACTTGTCTTCTTTCTCATATATTGATGCTGAGGATGAAGTTGGAACGCCTTTCCAAGCTTTGTCTATTGCTGAGCCAATTGAGAAGAAGTCTCCTTCATTTGCTTCCTATCGTGATGCGAAACTGGCCATTGAATATGGTGCAGTTGCTGGTTTAGGAAAAATGATTGAGCTTGAAGATAATAAGTCCCGGTCTGGCATTGGCTATTCTTCTGGGGTCTTCAACGATAAAGGGTTGTTCAAGAGTGGAGGTTTCATCCACGCCGATCAAGCTGAAGAAGCTGCTGCTATTTTGGAAGAGGATGCAGAGGATATTGATAATTTTGTCATCCCTGGCGGGATCTGCCACAATTGGGTCGCTGTGGATGTTCCTACGGTCATTCATAAGTCAGCGTAATATGTTCACTTTGTTTGAAAACCCTTCTCCCATGCCAAAAGGAGAAGTGATGACATTGTTGGCAAAGCATTTAATACAATGATATTTTCATTCGATTAACGCATGTTAAACATTTGTTTTTCCAATTGTTTTCACTTTTTGCTTTTTGCATGAAATCGGTGATCACAAAAAACCCTGAAAAACAAATAAAAGCAATCTTTTCATCTGCATAATGATTTGCTTGTTTGTTTTCAAAAGCTTTTTATTATCCAAAATCATTATGCAGGTTGATTCTAAAACCCATTGAACATAATGATCCAACGCCATCTCCCAATCTTGAATTCCCTGTATTTGAGGCAGAGGAAGATGATGTTGAAGGGATTCCTGATGAAATTTCTCGTCGCCTTGAGCACGAAGAGAAGGTCATTCAACCGCACCTTGAGAATCTGGAAATAGTCAACTTGGGGTCTGAAGATTGTGTTCGATTGGTGAAGATTGGGGCACTCCTTGAAGAGTCTGTCAAGAAGGGGTTGATCAGTTTGCTACGAGAATATTCTGATATCTTTGCTTGGTCGTATGAAGACATGCCAGGTCTAGATACAGATATTGTGCAACATTTCCTGCCTTTGAAGCCTGAGTGTGTGCCTGTGAAGCAGAAGCTCAGAAGAACTCATCCAGATATGGCAGTAAAGATCAAAGAGGAAGTTCAGAAGCAAATTGATGCAGGGTTTCTGGTGACTTCTACGTATCCTCTATGGGTGACCAATATTGTGCATGTGCCTAAGAAAGACGGAAAAGTCCGTATGTGTGTTGATTACAGAGATTTGAATAAAGCTAGTCCAAAAGATGATTTCCCTCTACCACACATTGATATGTTGGTAGACAATACAGCTAAATTCAAAGTCTTTTCGTTTATGGACGGATTTTCCGGATATAATCAAATCAAGATGGCACCCGAGGATATGGAGAAGACAACATTCATCACACCATGGGGAACATTCTGTTATCGAGTGATGCCCTTCGGTTTGAAGAACGCCGGAGCCACGTATCAACGAGCTATGACTACCTTGTTTCATGATATGATGCATAAGGAGACCGAGGTCTACGTCGGTGATATGATTGCTAAGTCTAGAACGGAAGTTGAAAATATTGAGCATTTGTTGAAGCTTTTTCAGCGTCTAAGGAAGTTTAGACTTCGTCTGAATCCGAACAAATGTACATTTGGAGTCCGTTCTGGCAAGTTATTGGGTTTTGTTGTCAGCGAGAGAGGTATTGAGGTTGATCCTGCCAAGGTCAAAGCAATACAAGAGATGCCTGCACCCAAAACTGAAAAGCAAGTCCGAGGTTTTCTTGGCCGCTTGAACTATATTTCCAGATTTATATCTCACATGACTGCCACATGTGCGCCGATATTCAAGCTCCTCCGGAAAGATCAGTCTCTTGATTGGACCGAGGGTTGCCAGAAAGCTTTCGACAGTATTAAAGAGTCTCTGTCTGAACCTCCGATCTTGTCTCCGCCTGTAGAAGGAAGACCTTTGATCATGTATCTGACTGTTCTTGAAGACTCGATGGGTTGTGTACTTGGTCAGCAAGACGAATCGGGAAAGAAAGAATCTGCTATCTACTACCTGAGTAAGAAGTTCACTGATTGTGAGTCTCGATACTCTATGCTTGAGAAGACGTGTTGTGCTTTGGCTTGGGCTGCTAAGCGTTTACGCCAGTACATGATAAATCATACAACTTGGTTGATATCCAGAATGGATCCAATCAAGTACATCTTTGAGAAGCCTGCTTTAACTGGGAGGATTGCCCGTTGGCAGATGTTGTTATCTGAGTATGATATTGAGTATCGAGCTCAGAAAGCTATCAAAGGTAGTATCTTGGCTGACCACTTGGCACACCAGCCGATTGAAGATCATCAGTCTGTTCAGTACGACTTCCCAGATGAGGAGATTCTGTATTCGAAAATGAAAGATTGTGATGAGCCTACACTTGATGAAGGTCCGGAACCTGGTTCCAGATGGACGATGGTGTTTGATGGCGCTGTAAATCAGTATGGAAATGGTATTGGGGCAGTAATCATTACTCCTCAGGGCATACATATTCCATTTACAGCAAGGCTAACTTTCAAATGCACGAATAATATGGCAGAGTACGAAGCCTGCATTATGGGACTGGAAGAATGTATTGATCTAAGGATCAAACATCTTGATGTTTATGGTGATTCGGCCCTGGTTGTCAATCAGATCAAGGGTGAATGGGAGACGAATCAGCCTGGTCTCATCCCGTACAGAGATTATGCGAGGAGGATTTCAACGTTCTTTACAGAAGTTGACTTTCATCATATTCCTCGAGAGGATAATCGAATGGCAGATGCTCTTGCTACACTTGCTTCAATGATTATGGTCAAATATTGGAATGAAGTTCCCAATATCACCGTGATGCGCTTGGATAGACCAGCTCACGTGTTTGCAGTTGAAGAAGTGAATGATGACAAGCCTTGGTATTTTGATATCAAGAATTTCCTTTAGAACCAGGTCTACCCGCCTGAGGCATCTGTGAAAGATAGGAAAACTTTGAGAAGGTTGTCAGGCAGTTTCTACCTCAGTGGTGAAGTGTTGTATAAGAGAAATTTTGACATGGTTCTGCTCAGATGCGTGGATAGACACGAAGAAGACCTGTTAATGACTGAGGTCCATGAGGGTTCATTTGGTACTCATTCCAATGGACATGCCAGGGCTAGAAAGATGTTGAGAGCAAGCTACTATTGGCTGACAATGGAGTCTGACTGATGCAAATACGTGAAGAAATGCCACAAGTGTCAGATTTACGCGGATAAGATTCATATTCCTCCGACACTTCTGAATGTGATTTCATCACCATGGCCTTTCTCTATGTGGGGAATTGACATGATCGACATGATTGAACCGAAAGCGTCCAACGGACACAGGTTTATTCTCGTAGCAATTGATTACTTCACCAAGTGGGTTGAAGCGGCGTCGTATGCGAATGTGACCAGGCAGGTGGTCGTGAAGTTTGTCAAGAATCAGCTGATATGCCGTTATGGTGTGCTTGATAAGATCATTACTGATAATGGATCTAACCTGAACAACAAGATGATGGAAGAGTTATGCGCTGAGTTAAAGATTGCACACCATAATTCCTCTCCTTACAGACCCAAGATGAATGGGGCTGTTGAAGCTGCTAATAAGAATATCAAGAAGATTATCCAGAAGATGACAGTTACGTACAAAGATTGGCATGAGATGCTGCCATTTGCTTTGCATGGATATCGTACATCTGTCCGCACTTCAACAGGGGCAACCCCTTTTTCTATTGTTTACGGCATAGGGGTTATGCTCCCAGTAGAGGTGGATATCCCATCAATGAGAGTCTTGATGGAAGCCAAGTTGACTGATGCTGAATGGATTCAGAGTCGTTATGACCAACTGAATTTGATTGAAGAGAAACGTTTGACTTCCATGTGTCATGGTCAGTTATATCAGCAGAGAATGAAGAAAGCATTCGATAAGAAGGTCAAGCCTCGTGTATTCCGAGAAGGTGACCTCGTGCTCAATAAAGTCTTGTCTTTCGCGCCCGATTCCAGGGGCAAGTGGACTCCAAACTATGAAGGTTCATATGTTGTCAAGAGAGCCTTTTCAGGCGGTGCTTTGATTCTCACAACAATGGATGGGGAGGATTTCACTCGTCCTGTGAATTTAGATGCAGTCAAGAGATACTTCGCCTAAAAAGAAAAACAGAATGGCTCGCTAAGTTGAAAACCCGAAAGGGCGGCTTAGGCAAAAATGAGCGTCTCGGTGGATAACCCGAAAGGGCTATCCAGGCAAAAATTCGAGACATAAAAAAAATGAATTTGCATCCCGCTAGATTGAGTACCTCACCCTGGGGCAATCTAGGCAAAAAGTAGGAATTTGGCAAGTAACTGCATCCTGACAAGACTTTCTGTTCCACAACCGTCTTTTCGTCAGAGATTCTCGCTCAGTTGTCGTCAACTGAAGCTTCAAATAAATCGGATTCAATTGGTAGAGAAAGGATCATTATGTTCAATGTAGCCCTCTTCCAATATATATCACCGATTTCAAATTTGTACAGATCTATGGAGTCTTTCCATTTGCAGGCTACCATTCCATCAAATGAATTTGAGCTTTTATCCAATTATTTGCACTCTTATTTGTTTCAATTCAACAAATGTTTTGCATGTTTTAATTGATAAAATGTCATTGTTTTAAACAAACAAATTTTTCAAAATTGTTTTTAAACAAAGTGAACATTCACAATGATGAAAGGATACTTAAGAATTTCTCAGTGCTCTCCCAAGGGTGGCATGATTCCCAACAGGGTAAGACATTTGTTCATATTCCTGGCATGGTTGTATCCTCTTTCTCCAGATTGTTGTTGGGATTGTTCCCCAAGCAGAGCTTCTATTGAGATTTTGTGTTCCCAGAGCAGAGTGCTTGTTGGAAACTTCAGTTTTCCTCTCCAGCAATCTTCTCTCCCCAGCATGGGTGCTTTCCTTTTGGAAGATTCGGTAATTGGTGGGTTGACATCCCGGTATTTCGTCGTTTCCTCAGTGAAGTCGCCAGCAGAGTTGTTGGTATGATGTACTTCATCTATGCTATCTCCCCAACAGAGAGTTTTGTTGAGGTTTTCACCTCTCCTCCCTTCAGCAGAGCAGTGATTCTTTCCTCCTCACCAATTGTGTTTCCTTTTGGAAGATTCAGTTTGGTGGTTGATCCCCGGTTCTCCTTCTCTGCCTCAGATAAATTCCCAGTAGATTCATGGTGACGGATTGTATCTATGATGATTCCTCCCTGCAGAGATTTGGTGATTCTCTGATGTTTCGATCCCCAGTAGAGTGGCTTGTGTGCATAACCTACTTGTGTGATCTTTTCTCCTTCAATGGATTTATCCCCAATGGAGTTGCTGACAGTATCCCCGGTAGAGTTGCTTGTGCGGCCAGATTCTACTTGTGTATGCTGTTTTCTTCAGCAGTTTCTGCTTATGCAGTAAACTCCTTTTCTCAGTTGAGACTGATGATCCCCTTGCAGAAATCTCGTGATTTCTCCACTTCCCCAACAGATTTGTCTTTGTGGCAGTTTCTGCCTGTTGTGGACTTTTGTTCCCCGGTTGGGTTGATTGATGATCCATCGCTCAGAGATTTTGTGATTTCCTTGACATCTCTGGTTTTTTTTCCAGCAAATCTTTGCTTTTTAGCATTCAGATCTCCAGCAGATTGGCTTTCCAGTTGGATTTCTTGGTTTTTCCTCTGGAAGTGTAGTACCGGGCGTTTGATTCCTGGACCTGTTTGTGTTAGAAATGTCTGTTTTGTCAGCATTCATCAAACATAAATCACGCATATTCATGCATACTTTCAACATTCAGATATTCATGTTGCATTTTTTCCATATATCTTTTGTTTGTTGTCTCCTGCTAATGGTGATATAGATCTCTCCAGTAGATCTCCCCAAGCAGATGTCGGGTGTTTAGTCTCTCAATATAGAGTCAGCCCCATAAGCAGAAAGTATCTGTCTTTTCTTCTGCAGTTCCCCACTGAGATATATCCTCGTGGATGACGGTTGTTTCCGTTTCCTCCCAACACATACATTGGGATGGATTTTCCCTATTGAGTTATATCCTCATTGGGACGAGTCTTGATTCAGTTTGCCTTTTTGGTTTGATCCTGAATTGGCCTTTTTTCAACTGTCTCTTGTGCTTCCCTGTGGAATAAATGAATAAATTGCCCAGTAACCGGCAATAGTTCATTCTATCCCCAGCGAAGTTGTGGCCTTCTACCCAGTAACCAGTAGTTATAAGTCCTATCCTTTTGGGCCTTCTACCCAGTAGCCGGTAGTTATAAGTCCTATCCTTTCGGTTTTCTACCTGGTAACCGGTAGTTATAAATCCTGTATACCTTTTTTTCCTTTTGTGGAATCTGTGGTTGTGAACTTTTTGTTCCTCAGCAAGAGTCGGTGGTTTTCTACCCAGTATTCGGTAGTTGTAAATCCTATTTTCTTGCTCTCCAGCGGAGTTTAGTGGTGTTCTACCCAGTAACTGGTAGTTATAAACCCTATTTTGTTTTCCCCGTGCGGAGTTGTGATCCTTTCGCTCCCCACGCAGAGGCTTTGGTTTTCTACCCCGTATTCGGTAGTTGTAAACCCTATTTTTGTATCCTCATCAGAGTTTTGGCCCTCTACCCAGTAACCGGTAGTTGTAAGTCCTATCTCTTTTCCCCTAGCAGAGGTAACCTTTGTGGTTCATCCTGGTTGATGGTGGATTTTTTGGTCTTCTACCCAGTATTCGGTAGTTGTAAATCCTATGTATGTTGTTGTCTCCCTATCGGAGTCTTTGCTTTCTTGTGGATAATTGCCGTATGCTAGCAATTTCATCCTCGGCTGAGTCTTTGGTTTTCTACCCAGTAGTCGGTAGTGGTAAACCTCTTGTTTCCTCAGCCAAAGCCTTTGGTCTTCTACCCAGTATTCGGTAGTTGTAAAATCCTTTGTTCTCCCCTTTGCAGAGTTAACCTTGTTGTTCATCCTAACCGATGATGGTTACTCTTTGTGGTTATCTTCATCCAGTATTCGATGTTGATATTCCCTTGTTTGGGTAATTGCTCTGAGTAAGCAATTGTATCCCAACGTGTTTTTGTGGATAATTGCCGTATGCTAGCAATCTTATCCTCAGCGGGTCCTTTCACCGTTTGCTAGTGATTTGTTCCCCGGATCATTGATTTTTATCAATGCATCCCCAGTGAGTTCTCTTTCGTTTACCCTTTTCATTGGTAATGATTGTTACTCCATTTGATTGGTCATCATTATATACCTAGTTTTGGTATCCCGATGCCTTTCTTTTCGGTCGATTTATCCTTTATTAACCCAGTAACCGGTTGTGGATAATCTTCCATGCGAGTATACTATCCACGTTCTGACGGTAATGGATAATATATCTCATGCACTCTTCAGTCGAAGCCTTTTGTGTTTCCCCAGTCGAGTAAGATCCGTGTTCCTTTTGCGGAATTGAATATTCTTGTTTCCCTTTTTTGAGCGTATATCCCAGTAACCGGTGATATGTCTCCTGGATAATTGTCGTATGCTTGCAATTTATCCCCCAGCGAGTTATCTTTCGTCTACCCTGTTGTTGTTGGTAACGATTGTTTCTCCTTTTCGGTCGGTCACCTATTATATGCCCAATAACTGGTATCCCTGGTGTTCCTTCCATGCGAGTATATTATCTATGTTCTGACGGTAATAGATAATATATCTCATGCGAGTATACTATCCATGTTCTGATGGTAATGGATAATATATCTCATGCACTTTTTGGTTGAAGCCTTTCGTCCTTCCCCATTGGAGTAAGATTCGTTTTTCCCGTTGCGGAGTCGAATATCCATCCTGTAAGTCGATTTGCTTTTTCAAGCCCTCCTTTCAGATGATGAGTGTTTTGGCATATATACCAATTCACGCTTTGGTCGGTCACCTATTATATACCCAGTAACCGGTATCCCTGGTGTTCCTTCCTTTCTGCTCCCTATTATGACCTTGGTCCCCTGTGGAGTCAGATTTTCCTGAGTTGACGTACCTTTTTCAGGTCTTCCTCAGATGTTGTTTGGTTGATTGATATCTCTCACCCTTATACCGGTCTTAGATATTCATTCTTCCTGAGCTTGTTGTTCTTTCACCCAGTAACCGGTGTTTAGATCACATGTCTCTTTGAGCTTGTTACCCAGTAACCGGTAACACCTCATCTTGCAGATTTTCCCCAGGAGAGTCTCTTTGTTAGACATTCCCCAGCGGGATTGCTGTTGTGATTTTACCCTTTTGTTGTATTGGCGTTTTCCCCAATATATGCAATTTTCCCCCAGGCAGGGAGGTTCTGTGTGAATCTTTTCCCCAGCTTGAGTTCGGATTTTTATCCGAAGTATCCTTTGTGGATAGTTGTGCTGTGTTGGTGTTTTCCCCAATACATGCATCTTTGAGTCAGCTTGTGTCTTTCCTTTGGAATTTTCTTTTCCCCGGTTTGAGTCCTTTACTCCCTAGTGAGGTCTCCAGTCGAGTCGTGTCCTGCTCACGCAGTGTCAGTTCTTGTTTACCCTAATTCAGAGTCGTGTCCTGCTTACGCATTTCTTTTTCTTATCCCCACGAGAGTCCTGTTAGAGTCTTTGTTCCTGGTGAGTGTATTACTCCGATGGATCGTCTTTTCTTCTTTGTGGACCCATATTCCCCACAGAGTTGTTTCTTTTGCATACATACATTTGCATCATGAGGTCTCTTAGAGACCAAAATTTGTCTCATTATTGTTATTTAAGCCCATTCTACCGCATCGAGATGAAAATTTTAACCTTCACTTCTCCGGCTAGAATGACCTTAAATAGGGGCATCTGTAAGACCCCAATTTTGTCCCTAAGATCCCTCATGGCATCATATCATATCATTGCATTGCCTCAAGGATCATTGGACACCTTGCTTCCTTCCCTGTGGGTGGGACCTTCCTTTTGAGAGTGGTTCTTGATCACCAAACATTGCTTGCATTTGTATATCATTGCTTTTCTCTTAATCTCTAACCAAAAGTACAAAAATATGTCATTAACCCTTGTTACTTGCAGCTGAAGCATTTGCAGGTCAAGCACATCAAAGGCATTCATTGAGCAATAGATGGTGGTTATTCTTGAGATTTGGACCCCATGATCATTATCAAGAGTTCATATGAATTATGATGTCATTTTGAAGCAAAATCCCAAGGGATAGAGGCTTAAATCTCATCAGAACATTTTCAGGTCATTTGAAGACCCAGAAAGTCAACTGCAAAGTCAACTGTGGATTTGGAGGTGGGAAGTGATTAGAAATACTTCATTCATGTTCAAACAAGTCTCATTTGACATTTCAAACACTCACATTGAAGAATTTGAAGTCAAGGCAAAAATTTCCCAAAATGGAAAGTGACCCATAATTTGAAATTTCCAAAAATGGAAGGGTTTTAGACCAACTTCAACTCAATCTTACATCATCAAAAAAGCTTCAAATGAAATTTTGTTGAACATGAAAGTTATAGATCTTTCTCTCCCATTTCCAAAATGTCCAAGATCATGAGCATCTGATGTGTGGTTGAGGAGATATGATCCGATCATTGCCAAGTGTGCATGGAACTTCAAATGGCCATATCTTTTGATCCATAACTCCAAAATTGGTGGTTCTTTTTGCATTTTGCTTCTCATGACATGAGCTTTTCAAAACATTCACCACATTGCATAAAACATTATCACATGATCATTTGTTAATCCATGCCTTTTTTGGAGGGAAATTGCAAAATTCAAAAATGGTGCATTGTATGGACTTTCTACCATTGCCAATGAGTTTAAAAGATGATTTTAAGTGACTTTGATGAAGGGAATGGTACTGTTCACGTGTAATTAGTCCATGCACCATGCATTTTTGAGATTTTGCAAAACACCTCATTTTCATTAACCAAGTTAATCATGGATTAGCAAGGTGATTAGGAAAGCATATAAATACCTAATTCTAACAGAATTTAGGAGGTTAATCACAATTCACCATTTCTAGATCTAGTTTTCATCTCCCTCCAAAAATTTCCTCAAAATAAAATTTCAGAATTTTTCAACATAACACCTTGTTTTTGTTGAAGATTCATGATCAGTAACTTGGATAGAGTGTGAATCAAGTGTTGGTTTGTTGAATTCGTGCAAGAATCAAGCAGTTGAAGCTCATGAAGTTGAAGATGGAAATTCAGAATTAAGCTAGATCTACACGTGTTCAAGCTTTCTTTTCTTCATCAAACATCATCACAAGCATTCTGGATTGGATTTGGATCAATACAAGCTGTGGATCGTGCATTTCCAAGATTCTGCTCTTCAAGAGGTCAATTTTCGATCCTCTTAATTTTGCAATTCATGTACATATTCTGATAGATCTTGTTTCTCTGATGATTCTGAGCTAAAAATCGTGTGAATTGGTGCATTATTGAGCAAGATATGTGTGATTAAAGTTTTGCACTCAAAAATGTTTCTCTTCAATTCTCCTTGATCATGTGGATTTAAGCTTAGACGTTAATTGATCTGTAATCTCCTTGGCAATAGCTTTCGAATGGCATAATTTTTGTTGATTTCTGGAAATTTCTGGAAAATGCGTATGAATTTCATGTTACTGTTCATCTTTTTCCTCATGAAGAAGATGAAGATTCATAGGTAGCGACGGATCCTTCATAGTTAGCGACGGATCTGGGCAGCGCTAGGGTTACAGGCAAAACGATGTCGTTTTGGCTTGGCGCACGCTCCATTTGAAATTCAACTTGGTTCGATTCTGGCGCATGACATTTTTAAATGTTCATTCATTTTATGCATTTCCCTCCTATTTTCCATGTACATGTCCATTTGGATTTTTATTTTTTTTCTCCAACTTAAAATTCACAACAAATTGAAAAATGATCCAAAAAATGCCTGGTTTTTTGCTACATGATCCTTAGGATGTCTAGAATTTAATGATGTTAAATTTTGAAGTTGTGCATGGCTGGATTTTGATTGGTGCTAGAATCTTTGATCATATGTGCATTTGTGACCTTGCCTTGCTCTTTCTATTGTGAAATGCTTGATTTTAATCTAATGGACATGAAATTTTACATGATGATTCTTGATACATTGATGGATGTTGTAGGCTTGGTTTGGTATTTTTCTCATTTACCATTTCTGTTTTATACATGTGTTTGCATGGTGTGACAATTTGTGTCACACCTTTGGTTGTTCAACTTGTGCAATTTAATTTCCATATCAAATGACTTCTGTTGATCCTGATTTTTTATATGGTGATTGTATTGGGTGTTTTGGATACTCATGAATTTTTCCAGAATTATTTGAACCATTTCTGTTTTGTTTTGGAATTTTCATCCATGATGATCATATATGAGCTTTAAAATTGTCATTGACTTCCTTTGCACATGAAATGCTTTTGCTTATTGATTTTGATGTGATCCTTTTTTGGATGTGTTAATATGTGTTTGAAGTTGCATTGTGTTGAATTTCAGCTCCTGTTTTGGATTTTTTCTTCACCTTTGACCCTAGGCTTTGACCTAGTGGTTTATACTTACATGTGAGCTTTGAATTTCAGGTTCAAGCATCCAAATTCCATGGTTAATGTTGCTTCATCATTTGAATGTTGATATTTGCTTTTGATTGCTAACATTTTCTGTTTTGTAGGTTGTTGATAAGTCACTTGAGTTTGCCTCATGGCTTATGTGTTGTACATTGGGATTGTCTGTTTGTTATTGACTGTTGTCTGTTTGTCTGAGTATTGTACTGATTTGTTTAGTTGTTTTCACAGGTACCTAAGTTGCTTTAAGTTCATTTGAACTTTGCTTTGCTTTTGTTTGTGGTTGGCATACCACTTAGGTATAATCCCTTGATCTTCATGTAGTCTGGAAGACCTGCTGTTATTGGCAGGCACCTGTCTGAAGCCCTCCTTAAGAGGCCATGTCTTTGTATATTTATTTTTGTGCCAAGCAGGTTAAGTCCTCTTAAGAGGCAATTGGCAGATAAAAGGGATGTGTAATCCATCCCATGCTATTCTGTCGTGTCATTCACTTTGCTCACACCATGTGTTGATGCATTGTGAATAAAAACCCAAAAATCTTGTCATAGAGTCAGTCATTTGTGGAGAAGAGTTCCTACATTCTGAACTCCCACACTTTCTATTGTTTAAAGCTCTCCCAGACCAGGGATAAGAGCTATGAGGCATAACCCTCATCTCCATTTCATTTGCTTCACCCTAACTCTCAATGTTAGGGTTAAGAGCTCAAAACACCCCATTCCAGTTGGCTTGTTTCTAAAGCCTAACCTTGCTTGAGCCCATTGATTGTGTATAGTGTGTGATAATTGACCTCTTGTTTGCTTATTTGCCTATTTGTGCATAATTGTTTGTGTGTGCCTCTGTGCATTATCTTTGAGCATTAATTGTACATCATTTCATGACCATTGTTCATTGCTTTGTGACATTTTGTTTTGTCCATTGAGGAATCAATTGTAAGTCCATTTATTGGTAGTTGTTTCCTGTGATATGGTAGGAGACTAGTGTAAGTCCATAGATTGGCATCTGGTATTCATGTTTTCTTTGCTTTGTGAGACTAGTGTAAGTCCATAGATTGGCATCTGGTATCCATGTTTTCTTTGCTTTGTGAGACTAGTATAAGTCCATAGATTGGCATCTGGTATCCATGTTCTCTTTGTTTTGTGAGATTGGTATAAGTCCATTGATTGGCATCCGGTATCCATCTTTGTTTTGTGAGTCTGGTATAAGTCCATTGATTGGCATCCGGTTTCCATTTTATTTTGGCTATCTCTGATACCATGTTTTACTTGCTTATTGCTTGTTGCCTATTCCAAAGGAGTCACTTGGATCATCTACATATGATCTCAAGAAGTGAACAATTAAGAAGTTTTGCATCCCTTAACCTCCCACCTTTTATTTCTTTACAACCTCCATTTGCATGTTAACCTAAACCAAAAACTTTGTGCAAACATTTTCATCTGTTTTCAAATTAGAAACCTAGGCCTTAGGCCTTTGATTTTCAAGTTTCATTTTCATAATACTTCTTTTGAATTGAATTCTAATCATACTTTGACCCTCTTTTGTGAATAATTCTAATTGATTAATTCCACTCATTCAATTGTTTTGTGGCTCAAGTCCACTTCTTGATAAGTTTTCATACATTAGCCATAGGTTTGATTTATTCTAGTGGTTGATGTTAATCTCACCTTTTGTCCTTAGTGATTGAATTGTAAGACTTCCTTGCTTATTATAGGGCATGGTCCCTCACTAGCAAGTTGAAGTTGTTCCCACATGGTGGACTTAAAGCTTTTGTTTTAAAATCAATTCACCCATGTTTTGGAAATCTTTTAGCCGAACTACGAGGTTTTGATCCTGTAAAGGTACGTAGGCAATAGATTTTTCCATCCAAACACAAAAATAATAAAAATTGTATATTCTTTTCTCATCTCCCCAATCAATGTTTGCACAAAAATATTTCATAAACAAATAATTTTACAACAAGTTGTGAAAAGAGGTTCCCTAGGAGTACCTAGGATGCATTGGGTGCCTAACACCTTCCCTTTGCATAATTACCCCCTTACCCAGATCTCTGACCTTTCATTAGTTTTCTATGTGTAAAACTTCTTAGGCTTTTGTTCGCTTTTTAGCCATTCCTTTGGATAAATAAAAGTGCGGTGGCGACTCTATCTTTGTATGCTTTGCTTTTGATTTAGTCAATAAATCATAAAGTGACGAATACACCGCTACAACATCCATCATAGTCCATGTCTCTTTGCTTTAAAGTCATTGGTTGACTATGAGCAAAGAAAATTTGCTCAAGAACACGAAGAACCCTAATTCTTCAAAGTAAAATTAAATGATGAATACGAAGAATAAATTTCAGGTAAGTGAGGGTGTTTTATCAGTGAATTAAGATGAACACACTGGTAACTTGTTTGCTCAGAAATGTAACTGGTATCTACCTTTCCAGTTGAAGTTTTAGAGGTCAACAATGGTGAGCCTAATTCAAGAAGTTTCAGAGCACGACAACGCTTCAGTCAACTTCAGATGACGTCGATGAGGGATTATGGGCGAAGAAATGAAGCTAAAAGAGCTTGATTCAAATAAATGGTTAACTGATTTTTTTAGGTATCAGGTTCAAATGGTTTCAGAGTTTCTTTGGCTATACAAGCTTGCAAATGAAGGCAAATGCTTCCTCTATTTATAGGAAAAATGTTGCTGATTTCACACATGTGAAATAGATATGAATTCGTGTTAATGGAGTTGGAATTTTGTGATTTGTAATCCGTGTGAGAGCAAGGATGAAATGCGTGAATTGATGATGAAACCAAGTTGTTTTACACTTGTTCGAATGTGTTTTGCTTTGCCAAAGAGGTTGCACATGTGTAGGTGGTCCCATTTTGAGATTGGCATGAATTTCATGACCTGAAACTTGCGCAAGAGCAGAGATTAAGGTACCATTTAGAGCTTAGGCCAAATGAAATTCACTCGTGCGTTTTGATATATTCTTCATGCCAAATGAACTCCTCATGATGAAGAATCAAATCAAAAGGATGCTTGAGTTGAAAATGATATGGATGGAAAGTTGGGGTCGTGACCTGAAATTCTAGGCTAGGAATTAGGTCAACCAGGTGTTGGGCCTACTTTTATGCATACTTGGGCTTCTTGGAAAATTCCAAAATTGATGGACTTAGAGGCAAAATTGATGTTTGACCCTTAAAGCAAAGTTGTAGAGAAGTTCATGTTGGTGTAAGCCCTAGAGGCCAATACTTTTGGTACTTGTATCGAATTATTTAATAATAATAAAAGGCTTTTTCTTTATTACGGTTGTTTAATAAAGTCCCTAGAATAGCTAGTCCGTTTAATGCATCAAGTGTGACTTGATCATGAGACCACATTAAACATAAGGACACTATTCTTAAAGTATCCGTAGTCGAGCTTTATTGTGAAGTGGGATAACATTAAAGCATTGAGACTATTATGTTTGTAGACTGATGATCACATCTCATGGATCATGGATAAAGAGTTATCAAGTCTTAAACATAGGTACGAATATTAAGAGTAATATTTATACCGGATTGACCCGCTATGAGAATACTATATATAAAGTTATGCAAAGTGTCATAAGTTATTCTCATGGTGATAATGGTGTATACCACTCTTCGACCTGAAACCACTATGGACCCTAGATGTAGAGTCGAGTGCTTTGTTGTTGATCCAACGTTGTCCGTAATTGGATGACCATAAAGACAGTTGATGGGTACTCCACGAAGCATGTTGAGGGACATGAGTGTCCTAGATGGAATTTGCCCATCCTGCGTAACATGATAAATGTCTATGGGCCCAATATTGAACTGGACAAGGATGACACGGTCTATACCTTGTGTTCAATATAGACATAAGGGTAAAAGGGTAATTATACACATAATTATTATCACAAGAGGTTTTGTCAGATCACATGACATTTTCGTGTCTTGGGTAGCAGTGATGTGTTGCTAGATACCGCTCACTGCTTATTATGTTAAATGCGTGATTTAATATAATTGCCAACGTCGCGAAAACCTACAGGGTCACACACAAAGGACAAATTGATGAGAGATAGAGTAACTAAGGAACATCGTAAGGTACGGTGTACTTAAGTAGAATACGAAATATGGTAAGGTACCAAATACTTAAGTGATTTTGGCATATTATGAGATATGAGCCAAAATACACTTAAGTGGGCTTTTTGGCTTGAAGCCCACACAAGTGGTTCTATAAATAGAACTCTTGTGCAGAAGCATTGTATGGGAATACAACACAATTGAAGAGTTGGAATTTCGTATCTCTCTTTCTCTCACTCAAAGCCTTCATTCATAACAGCTAGCACTGCGATTGAAGGAATCCGTTCGTGTGGACTGAGTAGTGACGTTGTCATCGTTCAACGTTCGTGATCGCCACAAGAGGTAACGATTCTATCACTGATCATGCCCATTCGTAAGGATCACTAAATGGAGAAAAAATTTAAATTTCGCTGCGCCTTGGATGGCAATTCTCCTTCAGTTCAAATATGACATTAGGGTCAAAGTAGATTCCAAAAATGTTGAGAAATGAGAGAGTTATGGTGTTTGTACCATATGATATGCCATACTTGATTTTAGGTCAACCAAACATGTACCAACTTGTGATTTCTTGCCATTTCCTGCATCCAAAGGCCCAATGATGAACACGTGAACCATATTTGAATCAACTTTAAAATTAGGAACCAAACTTGAACTTATCTTGATCAAATGATATTGAATGAAGCTTGACATGAATGTGACCTAAGATTATCGGTCACGCCTTGAAATAAAAGCTCTTGTGGACCACTTGTTGACCAAACTTTGACCTTGGGAATCAAAACCCTATTTTAGAAACCAAGCTTAATCCTTTGATTGGAAGTCCCTATCTTGTACAATAAGAAAAGGAAACAATACATATTTTTGTATTTTGAATAAGGTTAGTAAAGTTAGAATGCAAGTAAGCAAAAAGGTAAAAAGAAAACACAAACGGTGTTTGCTGATCATCCACAAAGGCAAACCCAAAGAGGTGAAGGTTAGGATGATACCATGCTTGTACTTTTAGTTGAAATTCAAATGATATGATAGGTGGAATCTTATGGGTAAAATTAAGGTATGACATATATGAATTGGTTTAGATCGGTTACAACGACACAGTGTTATGTCTGAGCCGATGTATTTGATTGATCCATGCCAAGAGATTCGTCATCATACGCCCAACAACAAACCCCCACCCAACAACCAACCCCAAGAGCAATTTCAACCCACCCAAACCCAACGACTAACATCACAACGTCACCATACCATATACACAACCACCAAACACCCAACCTCACAACCAATACACGCCACACACCCAAACACAAATCCAATAGTCTAACTCAATTCAACCAACCATACCTTCCACACATAACCCAACCACAACGACCCCCAACTACGACAACATGGATGCCAAACTCAATTACGGATTGGCGACAACCCCTCAGCTATTGGAGAGAAATAATGGCAAATATGTCAAATACGTCAGGATCCTCACACTAACTACCTTTTACTCACACCAACACTCAAAGACTCCAAACATCTCAGGAAAATCGTGGGAGACCTCGAAGGCAGACTAATGCACCGAGATGTGGAACAAAGGGACGTTTTGATCTAGCGGGTTATTGATTTTCTATTCAATTGTTGTGTATTTGAATTTTATGAGATAATATTATGAATTAGTTTTAATTTTTTTTATTTCAATTTTTTTAAAATCATAATTATTAAAAAAAAATAGAAAAAAATAAAGGAGTAGCCACTGCATGTGACACATGCTCCTAGTGGATGCATGCATGCGCCACTTGTAGTGACATACATGCGCCACTTGCAGTGGCATGATGTGCATGCAGTCGCCACCACTAATGGCGCCTATGTGTAAAAATGCAATGCATGCGCCAACCCTTGTGGCTACTCCTCTTATCCTGTGTCAGAAATATGGTTAGTTTGATAAATAAATTGAAAAGATGGTTATTTTCGTATATAATTTAAAAAAATGTTTTTTTTTAAATCTCAAATATATATATTAATTTAATTAAATGACGGTTTAACCTCTAACATTAATATTTATTTGTATTTAAGTTTTAACTTAAACAATTTATTAATATTTATAAATTAATAGCTTAAAAAATAAACATTTGTATTTCTATAGAGGAGATTTTTTTTACTAATTAGCAACAAATTCCATGAAATTATTATATAACTTGTATTTGTACAATTCACATATATTTATTTTGTCCACTAAAAATAGTTATAATTAGGAGTCAAATAAAATAGTTAAGAGAATTGTCAGAGGTTTGTCAGAGATTTTTAGAGTTGATGTAGTGTTAAAGCAAGCTCATGCAAAGATGATGGGAAATTATGTATGTAGTATTTTTTGTTAATAAATTGGATTTTTTTTTCATACTCAAGGTTGATGCATTTATAAGAAATTTCTAGATCTAGACATAAAACTCCAAGAGAATAACAATTGCTCCCAATAATGTAGAAAGTGAGTAGTCTGGTCCTTATTAGTCAGGAGAACATGATTTTCCATTTTTTTAGTCCCTCTTATAATCGTTGTTAACTGAGGCATGTTACTCCCATATTCTCATGAATCAGGCAAGTCATCTAGGAAACATGCGACCTATTCGATAAATGGATCCTCATCCCGATAAACTAGTGACTACGGAGTCTCGCGTGAGTGACATGCCACCTTACTTCTCCTGGGAGTTCTGACACCTTTCTAGGGGGGCTTCACACTTATACTGACACACAATCCTTCAAACACGGGGTCTTTTAGTTACACATAGATACAATGAAATTTAATAATCATTCATTTGGTCTTTGAGATTCGACAACTTATTTTACTACTTCGACATTGTCGTGCACTTGCAAAGTATCATAAAATTATACAACAAAGATATAATTGAGTTATGTTCACACATTATTTTGTTAAAACACGTTAAAATTTTTTGATATGTTCTACCAATAAAATTCAATGAAATTTATGTACATTTCCTCACACTTAAATCCCGAAATAGGCATTAAATTTAAATAGGAAAAATTATAAAAGAAATTCCTTAAATTATATGAAGAATTAATAATTTAAAATTATTATTAATATGCTAAATTAGAATATTTAAGTCTAATTCATTTTTACAATATTTAACAACACAAAATAAATATTAAATATTATTACTAAAACAATTACCATTTAATAAAAAAATATAAAAAAATTAATAAATAAAATTTAAACTACTTATATAATATGAAATAGTTAATATTAAAACTACTAATTACATTAATAAATCTCATAAATATATCCCTTCTATCTTTCTTCTAGATGAACAATAACTAAATGGAGATAAATAATTAACCTGACATATAAAAAAGAGATAACACGAGTAATAGTAGAAGTAAGTTCCGAAATCATTATTATTACTGCAATCAGAGTTACGAAGATTGAAGTGTAGGGTCCACTTTCCAAGTCAAAAAAAGTAAATACAAAAAAACTCGAACTCAACTCAACTAAATAAAATCAAAGCATATCATTAAAACAATCAAGGTGTATGATATATGTAATAATAATCTCTGAATATTATTTGAAGTCAGTTTCAACAAGAGATAGTGAGAGAAACAAAAATAATGGGTTGTTGCCAATCCTCTTTGTTCACAAGAGTAAAAGAAACTGAAAATAATCCTCTAGAAAAAGAACCACAACAACAACCACAACCCTATCACCAATTTCATACCAGTAACAACACTTCGAACGAAACGGGGAAGGATTTTTCAGATCCTTCTTCGTTTACGTTCTCGGAATTTTCACTTTCCGACTTGAAATCAGCTACGAATAATTTCAGTTCGGAGTATATAGTTTCCGAGAGCGGCGAAAAGGCACCGAACTTGGTTTACAAAGGTAGGTTACAGAATCAGAAGCGGTGGATTGCGGTTAAGAAGTTCAGTAAAGCTGCTTGGCCGGATCCGAAGCAGTTTGTTGAAGAAGCTTCCGGTGTTGGGAAATTGCGTCATGCTAGGCTTGCTAATTTGATCGGTTATTGTTGTGATGGTGATGAGAGGTTACTCGTTGCTGAGTTTATGCCTAATGATACTCTCGCTAAACACCTTTTTCACTGTAATTGATTTTTAATTTTATTCCGAATTTCTTTTTGTTGCTGCTGGTT
This sequence comes from Lathyrus oleraceus, assembly GCF_024323335.1. Lineage (NCBI taxonomy): Eukaryota > Viridiplantae > Streptophyta > Magnoliopsida > Fabales > Fabaceae > Lathyrus > Lathyrus oleraceus. The sequence continues at coordinate 1,532,015 of NC_066580.1, forward strand.
AGTTATTTGATGAATGAATAATGAAGGACTGAATTGAAATGAATTAATTGATTGATTTTTCAGGGGAAAATCAGACGATTGAGTGGGCCATGCGGTTGAGAGTTGCTCTTTATATTGCACAAGCTTTGCATTATTGTACTTCTGAGGGTCGTCCTTTGTATCATGATTTGAATGCTTATCGCGTTCTTTTCGATGAGGTTTTTTTTTTTCATTGCTCTTGCTGATTTATGCTTAGTATTGATTTTAATGATTAGTTTTAGTTAATTGATTAGGTAATTAATGAACTATAACTAATCATTAAAATAGTTTTTGTTTTTGTTTTATTTTTGTTAGTATTGCTCTTGCTGCTTCATGCTTAGTACTGATTTGAATTATTAGTTGATTGATTAGGTAATTAATGAATGATGACGAAGGTTTGAATTATGTTTAGGAGATGTGTCGGATTTAGTGTTGCATTTAATCGGTTTGTTTGTTTCAGGAAGGGGATCCGCGTCTTTCTTGTTTTGGTTTAATGAAGAACAGTAGGGATGGAAAAAGTTATAGCACAAATCTTGCTTATACACCTCCTGAATATTTAAGAAATGGTTGCTTACTAATACTATCGCTCTTTGTTTTATCGCACAACTAAACAAATTGTGTTAACTCTATTAAGTATTTTCCTTTATTATTGCAGGAAGGGTTACCCCTGAAAGTGTAATTTACAGCTTTGGAACTGTTCTTCTTGACCTACTGAGTGGAAAGCACATCCCTCCCAGTCATGTAAGTTTCTGCTATGTGCTCTTCGCCTTTAACAACTCTTTTGCAAACAAGTTTGCTCTTTTTCTTATTAACTTCATCCACCGACACCCTTTGCCTAAAACTCGTCTCCACGAAAAATTAAATATCAAATACTAGTTTTCGCTCAAGCAGTAGTACCTTCGCAAAATAGCTTCACATAATGAATTTCATTGCAATCAATTCACGGGCTTAACATATGTAGAGTGAAATTTGTTTCTCAAGTCGCGTTGAATTTCAGTATTGAGGTTGCTTTTATGTTGCACATTGCCAAAGTCCTTTTCATTTGAGCTAGAATTTGGAAGTGAGATCTAAACCCATTTAGCAGTCAATGTCACTTTCTTTCACTAAACCGCCTTAACTACCTGAGAGCCAGGGTCGTCTTAAGTTTTCGAAGGCCCTGGGTAGGTTTATCATAGTTTAACCATGGAAAAACAAATCGAGGCCCTATTTTGTCATGGTTTAACCATGAAAAATATTTTATGAGGCCCTTTTTAGGCACTCTGTAACTTGTTACTGTGACAAGTTTTGGGCCCTGTGCGGTAGCCTGCCTTGCACGCCCTTAAAGACGACCCTGAACCGACTTTCCATTCAACACCCTTTTCAAAATAGCGCAAATGTCCGTGTTTTTTAACTCAAACCTTTTTGTGTCTTAAATGTGTACTACCTCTGTCCCTATATGGAAGACCCTCTTGGCCAGGTCAAAAGATTAAGAAAAGATTATTATAGTTTTTACATTAAGCATATATTGTGCACCTCCACCTCACGTTTTCTTGCATTTCACTATGATTTCCACAAGCTGCAATGTGTAGCCTCCTCGTCGACGTGGTTTTCTGCTGCAGTTTTAAGGGTTGCGGACGCGGAGCCAAATACATGATTAATTAGTCAACATTTTTCCAAAATTATCGTTCAATTATTAAGATAGAGAAATAGTTGGTCTTTTTTATTCTTTCTATTTAATTATGAGCATTTTTGTGAAAAACTAATTAATGCATATTGAAAGGGGTCTTATAAAAAAGGGAATTTTTTTTCACAAGAATGTCATACATATAGGGACATATAGGGACGGATGTAGTAATTCTTACTTCCTGTACATTGCCTATAGTCATTGGTTGTTATGATTTATAACCATATTTACTCTGTGGCATTGAAGTTATGAATGTATCATAAATGATATTACAATGTTGTTCAATGCATGTAATATGACTTTTTATGAGACAATTTGAGGTATGGAATCCTTTCGGTTAGATTGATACTTAATAATATCAAGAAATTGCTCTTGCTCCTGAGATATGTCTAAATAACATGTAAACCCCTTCTATTTTGTGTAATCCCTCTTCCACCAGTTTCCCTCAATTTTGTTAAATTAGAGTGTGGTGTTATTTAAACATGCTTGAGGGGAAGTGTTAAGAGTTCTATGTTGGATGAGAATTCAGTGTTATCAAATTGCGGCGCCATGACTGCTATGGCGGATATACATGGCAGTTTTTTGTCTCGCCGCAATGGTAAATATTGGCCGATATTGCGGGTTTTTTCGCCATAATCCGCTATAACGGCGCCGCAAAGTGACTGGTATGGCGGGATTTTGGCTCTTCTGCCATGAACCGCCATCTGCCATCGACAACACTGGATGAAATATGACATAAAAGTGAATTTATAAATGGCGGACAGTCCTCCCCTCGCCTTACAATCCGGTTTTGTAAGGGTTGAGAGTTAGACTCATCCAAGATCCTAAGAGAGAGAGTGCTGACAAATAAGGGTGCTGTGGTGAGTGCTTTTTATAAATAAATGAGAAGGGTGTGTGTTTGTGTGTGTGTGTTATTTAAGCATTATTCAAGGAGGTGAGTGCAATTTCCCCTAATAACATTTGAAGCTGCAATTACTATGATATATGTTGAAGTTTAACATCAAAGACAAGTTTACATCACGTTTCTCATATCATTGCCATCAAGTTCTCAAATCAAACTAATACATGGGATAATTCTTTAATATTCAGCAACATATTCTAAATGAAGGTGATTTAATTTAATGTTAAAAGAATGTCTACATGTCGTTATTTGATTTGAGAACTTGATGATAATGATACAAGGAACTTCCAAATTTTATCCTAACATTGGTGTGTTTTTTCTTACACAGATTTATTCATTAGTTTTTTATTGGTGCCATATGGAATTATCTGATTCTGTTTGCAGGCACTTGATATGATACAGGGTAAAAACAACATGCTCTTGATGGATTCTCATTTGGAGGGAAAATTTTCTACAGAAGAGGCAACAGTGGTGGTCAATCTTGCCTCTAAATGTTTGCAATATGAACCGCGAGAGCGGCCTAATACAAAGGATTTGGTCACAACACTTGCTCCATTGCACACTAAACCCGAAGTATGTATCCCTTCTCTTATAAAAAATGGAATGAAACACATTATTTACTTTATCTAGCGGACAAACCTTTGTTGCCTGCCCAATATTCCACTGTCACTTGAATAAGCCATCACTTTGGATGTTTAAGTTTTTTTATGTATAGCATTAAAATTAGGCTAATGCTAACATGTGCCTCAAGGGCACAAGTTAATGAAGTATTTGTAGAAATATTTTTTTGAAAAGTGTGCATTCAATTTTTTGAAACTTTAAATATTATTTTATTTAACTCAAATTTTTTAATTATAGTAATTTTAGGGCACAAGTTAGCAACACCCTTAAAATTATATGTCTTCCAATTTTCAATGTTTGTCATTTTATTGCTGAATGCAAAATGGAATCTAGCTAAATATTCATAAATTACATCAAGCTTTGTAACCTAGATATTTGGGGCATTTTTTGTAAGTGTAAGGAATACAACTAATTACATAGTAGCTAGTACAGATTGGACCGATTTTAGATTTAATCTAGTCCGTCTATGCTACCGGGTGCAATTTGGCCTGCTTTTGATCTGTGATGCAATTTGGCCAATCTCTGTTTCATCCCATATCCAGTTCTAGATGGTGTCTGACCATCTCTCTTTCGAGGCACTCTTTCGTATCACTTGGTTATTATATTTTATATTTTTGCAAGTGTGGTTTTAACAAAGCTTTAGTTTGATGGAGGATAGTCTTGAGTATGTGATAACAAATATCTCATAATATCTTGATCATATCTCAGTAATTTATAGCATCTTATATTATCTTCTAGGATTAGTTTCTAGATTTCCTTGTAATATTTTATTTGTTTTCATATGTGATAAGCATTAGCAGGAGTTTAGTACTTGCATCACTCGAGGTTCATGGAACTGGATATAGTATAGAACAGAGATTGTTATTCACCTTGAAAATAGTTTCTACCTTTCAATTGTGTTCGTGTTCGTGGAACTTGATTATCACTAGGCCCATATTCTATGTTTCTGGGTTTCTTATTTGCAATGGCTGCCGTATTAAGTCCCAGCCTCTAGATCTTGTTCCATTGCATGTCCAAATTACTGTTCCAGCAGGTCTTTCTGCAAATTGGGTTCATTTTAGTCTGTCTTTCCATAAGTTAACTTTGTTACCACCTTTCTTTTTGTATGACTAACTGCTCTAATGCGACCTGCCCCCAGATGTGCAATATGGCTTCTCTTTGATCTCTCTTCTCCCAATTGCTGTCCAGGCCTTATCCTTGATGCAGTTGTCCTGTCCTATCTCTGGTCCCTGTATCATTATGCCTTGTCTCCACCAGCTAATTCGACTTTGTATCCTTGTCTTTTGAGAGTCTCAAATTGGACGATATGACCTGAAAAAGTGTTTATAAGTGGTGGATATCTATCACATCACAAGCCTATTTTTTTAGGGTTGAGTTAGGTCCAACCCAAATTCTAATATGCTATAAGAGTTTATCAAGATCCTTTTGACCATGTCCTATGAATGTGTTCCCGAACCTTGTACGCACTATTTGAGCTGAATTTGATTATTGTCGGGCCATTCAGGTCACACTACGAAATGTCTAGTGTTAGGTGTGATGGTTCTGTCTTTAGTCCCATGTTGGATGAGATATGACAAGTAAAAGTGTTTACAAGTGGTGGGCATTCATCTCCTTGAAATCTGTTTCTCAACCTAAATTATAACAACAACAAACAAGTCTTTTCCCACTAAGTGGGGTCAGCGCCAACCTAAATTTTAAGAGATACTTTTTTTAAAAAAATTATTTATTTTTAATTTTTTAAATTCAAGTTAGTTGCCTACAGAGATCAACATGAGTTTGAGGGGAGTTGTTTGCAATATTTGTACAAATAATATTCACCTTAATTGACATCATCATTTGTTTGTAATCGTCTTTTCTTCTTTTTTGTATTGCTTGATTATCTCTTGTTTATCCTACATTTGGTACTATAAAATCATAGGACTATAAATAAGTTCAGCATCTAGTATTTTATAAGAAATGTTAATAATATTTATATAATCTTTAACTCTTATGTATAATTTCTATCTTTGACTTTGAAAATTGCAAGTGAGACTAAAAATAAGTATATTCCTTCCACATGATATTTTATAACCGCTCTGTATATTCCTTCCACATGATATTTTATATCCTCTTGAATTTTATATGCTTTGATAGAAATATTCCTTAGCAAATAATATTCCAATGTTCCTTTCTTTGATGTATTTGGATAATAATCTAATTAAGCAAGCGGTTATTCATAAATCATAGCTTATATAAGAATCTTATTGAAATAAACTGTAAATATCTTATAGGTAGATATAAGAATTTATTCATTAGCTGATCTGAGAAATTTATTCGCATAAGCTCTTTTGAGTTTATACACAAATAGTGGACTATTATAATAAGTTTAAGCAAACATCTATATTAGTCTTTGTATTATAAGATAAATCCTAATAAGCTCTACAAAAGTTCTTCCAGAAGCCTAGTTGGAGAGTTGAGAGAAAAAATAAATAATGTTAGAGACATTAAGACAAGCCTTGGAAGCCCACGCTCTTCAGTTTTGTACAAGTAAAACAGAGTATATGGAATGCTTAGATAGCAGCTACTAGGAGGCATACAAACCCTAACTTAGACGTGAAATTGAAAGCATACCATGTTTACATGTTGTAAGTCAAACAGCTCAAGTACATTGAGTCCATACAAAATGATAGGGTTATGGAGAGAAATGTAAACCATGGATCAAAGTAGGGTGGAAAAAATGGAGAATACCCCACATGTGATTTCTGAAAGAAAAGTACCTCTAAAGCTGTAAGGCCTTGTATGAGGCTGATTGTTGATCGATAAAGAAACAATAAGAGAGTTAGCTTAGTGTTCCAGATACAGAATTGTTACAGTGGACACACATGCTTTAGGTAGTCTTTGTTTTAGAAAGATGGTAGACTCTTATCGAAGATGATTTGGGCATGTGTGGGAAATACACGAATAAGTACAAATAAGGAGGATAGACAAAATGGGTGAAAGTTCAGTTATTAGAGTTACAAGAATACTAAGGAAAATTTCAGGTCAAATCGTTTAGGAGATTCATATTTAAACTGTCTACCATTGAAATTGATCATTATGAGGTTGTTTTATCCATCTGCCAATCTCACCAAGGGGACCAAGTGGGATAAGGCTTTGGTGGTGGTTTGTTTTGTATTCCATGACGAATTGGATAGAAACATGGTATTGGATAGAACATTATGATGGAATTTGATCCATGTGTCCTACCCCACTTAGTGGGATAAGGCTTGGTTGTTGTTGCTGAATAATAATAACAAATGTTTTTGATGAAAATGTAGTTGAACTTGAGTGGTCTGCATAAGTTTGTTTGACTCTGATTACGGTATCTTTAGGTCATTAACTTTTTCTACTTCAGATTACACAATATGATAATGGTTTTGTGTATGGCAGATTAAGAGGTTGCGCGTGTTTGATATGTCAGTCTATGTTCTCAAATAGCCTAAATAAGTTGTGTATTGTTCTAGCTGACTTTTTCTGAAGTCTACTTAGCATAGGATTGGTCATTGTTTGTTGGCTTGGTACTTGTTTTGGAATCATATGGATAAATATATTACCATGTGATATCATCCTAAAATAGTGGCATGTGACTTACGAGAAACCTTTTCTTTGAGTATACGGATACCTCGCCAGTAAACAGTTTAGTCCAGACACTTATTAATAACTAAATAACATGTTTTCCTTAAACTCTAATTCTATATTTCACCAGTTTCTAATAATTCATGTAGAGGCTGTTTATTGTACTGCATTTTTATATTGTAGAGTCATTTTCATTTGGATGTTGAATGGTTGAGTCCTTCTGAATTAGATGCTCTCAGGCTAGTGCATATAAGATAATGTCATTTCCATGCAAATACCAAGCTATTTCTATGTATGCAGCATTAGATGCGGCTAAGCAACAATGTTTCATGCTTTTGGTATACTATTGTCAATTTGTCATGCATGCAACTATTACTACTGTCTTCGCGACTTAGAATTTATTTCAGAATAGATGAGTGATTAAATGTACATATTGGGTTGTCGCAAAGCAAATATCTTCTAGTTGACTGTTATTATTTTGCACGGTTTAGGTTCGTTCTCACATCATGCTTGGAATTCCGAAGCAAGAGGAAGCTCCATCTACCCCACAACGTCCTCTGTCCGCAATGGGCGAGGCTTGCTCAAGAATGGACCTCACTGCAATACATCAGATCTTAGTTGCAACACACTACAGAGATGATGAAGGGACTAATGAGGTAACTGATGATGCAGTTGTTTTCAATTTACTACTTTTAGTTTGATGCTATGCTATAAGATTTGAATTTCGATTGGTTCAGTTGTCGTTCCAAGAGTGGACTCAACAGATGAGAGATATGCTCGAGGCAAGGAAACGTGGGGACTATGCATTCCGTGACAAGGATTTTAAGACAGCCATTGATAACTATTCCCAGGTGCAATTCAACACTTGTTTGACATGCTCAATATGATTGTAGCTTAGTACTGTACTTGTTGGTTATTCTGATACTCTTTGGCTTATGTGCAGTTCATTGATGTGGGGACGATGGTCTCACCCACAGTTTTTGCTAGGCGAAGTCTATGCTATCTGTTATGCGATCAACCAGATCCTGCTCTACGAGATGCAATGCAAGCACAATGCGTTTATCCAGACTGGCCCACGACTTTCTACATTCAGTCAGTTGCTCTTGCAAAGCTGAACATGCACAAGGATGCAGCTGACATGTTAAATGAGGCAGCTGCATTGGAAGAGAAGAGGCAACGAGGAGCGAGAGGTTCATAGTTTTATTGTATACAGTGGGGGCTAATTCGAGGGTGCCAAGTTCTGTATAAAGGTTGAGCTGGGAAGCGAAAACTAACGTTTGAATCCTGAATTAAAAAAAATGCCGAGAGACAATCAACACTGGTGGAGTAGATAGCACATGCACTTTGTTTCACCAACTTATAGGAATCAGTTATAACCTGAAAAACTGTGCTTATGCACTACAAATTGTGAAGGTGATTTTTCCACTGTTGATGAAATTTATTGTTTGATGCCTACAGAGTTACTGTCAGATTGAGGTTATTCTAACTCTATACTAGTCAAGGCGATTGTGTTCATAATATTTTTACTTTATTTGACTTGCATCATCTACATAAAGCAATAACAATACATATGCAATCTTTCTAAGTCTTTCATTGTTAATACTCCCTCAAATTCCTTATTATAAGCAAATTTTGACTTTAAGGAATGGATGGAGTATTGTTTTGCAAGAAAGTTGGATGAGTTTAACAAAAACCAATTGAACACTTTACTCATGAATTGTATGAAGTGTTGTGTGTGGGACCCTTGACATTGAACTGCACATGTAGGATTGACATTTCTTGCGTTTTTGGTATGAATGTTCGGTGGGAAACCTTAATAATGATGGATATGTCGAAAGGTGCACCTTATGAAATGACCACAAATAGATATTATAAATATTGGGATTCTTTTGGGAAAAAAACAAGCAGTTTCTCAATCTACCCCTACAGAAAAGATACTAATGTGTAGGGGAATGACTGTCAAGAAAATATTTTTGAAGATGCATTCTCTTTCAAAGCTTCATACGAGAGGATAAAGCTTCATTAAAAGAGGATAGTAAACACTAATCTCTTTAAATAGAGTATTCTAATCTAATGGGTTTTATTAAATGCCCAAATATGAATTATTAAGAGAATTTTTTAATACACCTTATATATTATTAGGGCACCACGTGAAAATACAAAAATATCTCTAGATTTTGAAGATGCATCTCTGGACACATATTGAGTCAATAGAATTTTGACTTAATGTGAAAAATTATAGAGATCATCTTCGTGTATATTACGGAGATGCATTTTGAACACTATTTGTTCTAAAACGCGCTAGAACTTCTTCTCCATCCTCACTTTAAAAAAACAACTCTAAACCTTTCTCAAATTTTCTTAACTCACATTCCCTCAAAATGAATCAATCAAGTTCAAAACTTCTTCCATCAACATCAAGTACATCAAAGAGATCATTCAACACTGAAGTAAATTCACAATTTGTAAGTTTTCTATTTTTGTAAACTTTTTTGAATTTTTGTATAAATTTGTAGAAATTGATGATTAGGTTATGAAATATATAGCTTTAGTATGAATGTAGTTTATATATAATGAGAAACGTGTTTGATGATTAAAAATAACGATCAATGCATTATTTTTGGGAGTTTGGAGGTCTGCATTATTGCCATTGATGTAGATGAAAGTCGCATGAAATTTTAGAGATGTATCTTCAAAAAATTTCAACGTTTGGATTCTCAGAAATCGAAGATGCATCTCCGTGATTTATCTGTGTTTTTTTTTTGCTTTTTTTGTTTGTAGGGTTGCTTGTAGTAATTGTGTGACACATGTCTGGTTAGCTTACAAGCATTATGACTGATAGAGACAACAAACTATGGCACAAGAGGATTGCATAACATGCATCTGTCTCGAGGGAAAAAAGTCAGGTTTTGGAGGTTCCTGTTCCCTCTAGCCCGGTTCATGCGGAGGCGACGACTTCTGGGGATCATGCTTCTACATCTTCTTCTTTCCGTAGGAGACGGACGTCACCTAGTGACACATCACTACCTCCATCTTCCTGTAGGCGACAAGTTCCACCTATTCAGGCACCCGAGTAATTGGAGGAGGCCCGTTAGAGTAATCATTGCTTCCTTTTTATCATAATCATACTTCCAAACATATTTGGGACGAAGAGGTAAAATTAGTTGGATTCTTTCTTTTTAAATTATGATTGTTATTATATTACAAGTTTCTGACGATGATTTATTTTTCTGTAGGACCGTGATCCACTGAAATTCATTAGCCATGGAGGAAAGATTACCAACTTGCATCAGCCTAATGACGAGTAGTTTCAGGATGTTTTGTCCATATCTGGGATGAATGACTTATACAAGACTAGTTATGTTACGGTGAAACACGGGATGCTTAATATATTCGTGGAGAGATGACACACACATATCTCATCATTTGATCTACCACTTGGTGAGATGTCTATCACACTTGATGATGTGTCGTGTCTGTTACATCTTCTGATTAGGGGGGAACTCTTAGATCATTGGAGGATTAGCAAAGACGAGGCATTTAAGTTGACGTAGATTATCTGGGAGTTTAACCAAAGGCTTCCTTAAGGGAGATGGAAAAAATCATAGGGACTCGTGATATGTTTGAATTCATGAAAAAGATATATACATATGAGCTCCTTAGAGCATAGCAGACTAGAGGTGATGACGAGCAGGTGAGGCTTCATAGAGCGTATGTTATGAGAGCATACATGTTATATTTGGTTGGCACTGTCATTTTTATGGGCAAGATTGTCACTTATGTGGATATTGTCTATCTACGATACTTTGAGGACTTTGAGCAGATCCATGATACAACTAGGGGGAAGCTTGTATGTTCTACTTGTAATTTAAGTTATCAGATGGTTGTAGGTGGAAGATGAATCAGGCGACATGCAACATCACACTTTTGACGGTAATATTTATTGGTCTTTTAGAGTTTGTGTGTCATTTTCATTACATTTTTACAAGGTCTTTACTGATGATTCGTTTGTTTCAACATTTTTCAGGCTTGGATCCTCCCACACTTCCCACGCATCTCTGGCTGGTCGTGTGTACCGACCTATACTAAGGATACGATGCATGCTTCTTCATTCTCTCGCTCATAGAGAACCATGCGATAAATCTGTTTCAAGTGTATCTTGATCGATTGGTAACCGATATGCACTTTAATAGCTATGTCGATCACTATGAGACGCACCCATTTGGCGACATAGTATTATACTCGGGATGGTTGGTTTGTGGTTCACATCTAACATTTCCTCATCTGCCTGAGCACGTCATGCGGAGGTTCGACTACACCGAGACTATTTCCAAACACCCTGCTGTCTCTGCTCCTCATGCTATGACATGTAGAGATATGGATGTCATTATTTGATGATTATCTTAATTATCTGGTACCAGAGGAGGCACAAAGTACCATAGATGAGAGCGACTGGAGCTATGTGAACGAGTACATCAAATGTTTCTTCAAGGTGTCAAATCCATATATGGTGCAGGCTGCTTCATTAGGTCAGTTGGACGACACCTAACTTAATAAATTGACTTCTTAAGTTAATTAGAGAACACATGCGACTTAAGTAATTTCATGTGAATTATATATATATTTATTTTATCTTTGTTAGATCAATTTTAAATGCACCCGACTTAACTAAGTTATAAATATTACATAATTGTCATTGTGTCGCTTCTTAAATCAGGTGATCGATAAACTTACTTAAAAACCATTGTTAAAGAGGTATTTTTGTACTTATGAGTATTTTATAACAACTTGTCATTTACATGTTGATTATGCTGTTATTTAATATATGGATTGATTAAACATAAATAAATTGAATATTTTTAATAAGTAGATCACCACAAACTAAAGTAAGACATGTTAAATGTACAAAATGTCAAACTTTATTTTCAAATAAATCAAAAGCTATTTTACCGTTTCAAAAAAGGAAAATACTTTATTTCCTCTCATTGCTTCTTTTATTAACCAAGTTTAGAAATGGCAAGAAGATGGAAATACCACGACTCTGATATTTAATAGTTTTCTTTAACACGATAATAACATTAAAAAACAATTTTACAATAATTGAGAGAGAATGAGAAAAACAAATGAGAATGGAGAGAGAGGAAAAGAGAGATAGAAACTCTTGTGATATATGGAGCAACAAATGAATCAATGAGATTCAAAAAGAAAGAATAGTATGAATTGTATATCATTTTCAATATTATTAATTGGAACCTAGCGGTGGGGGTTGGAGAACTAGGATCATTAAACCAAATTCTTATTGTCAAATAATAAAATGCGAATAAGGTGTTGAAGAACTCTTGTCTAGCATTAAACGTGAACTTATACTTCTAATATAATTTAATTTATTATATTATAATGTTCTAGTGCAGATTGAAAGTTTTATGTTTAGTGAGCATTGGCGAAATAAGCATTCACATAATTTATAATAAAATCAAGTTTATATATCACAACGGTGTTGTTTAGCACAACCATTGTTAAATATGTTGCATTAAAGGATATCACCACGGTTGTTTAAAGTAATTGTTATAGTAGGTAACGCACTATGTAGATACAATCACGGTCACACGTCCGTGGTTGAAAGTATCATACATACAATCACATCTTACCTCACAACGGTTGGACCAGCGTGGTGGTTTCTCATTTCCAACCATTGTGATAGGTGTTTCCAGGGCCGGTCCAATCATCTCGGAGACCCCGTTCTAATTTCAAAAATGGGTCCAAATTAAAAAAAAAATATAATTATAATAATTTAAAAAAATATATCAAAAAAATAATTATGTATTAATCAAAAATTAATTCAATTATAATTATTTTAAATTTTGATCAATCTTAATTTTTTTATATGTATTGAGTTTTAATCATAATATTTTTTTCAATTATTATAGTTTTTATAACATTTTATTTATTTTTATTAATATTTATGAAAAAAATTAAAATTTTCAAAATTTGGGGATTTTTTTTTACGAAAATAACCCTGGTTTAAAAAAAATCTCAAAGTATCCCACTTTTAGGAGAATGCGTCAATTCAATTGGCGACTCCTCTTAAAAATTGAATGGATGCGCCAATTGGATTGGTTAGGGCACATGGTGCAGCCAATCCAATTGGCGCCCATGTGTATTTTTACAAAGGATGCGCCAATTGGATTGGCACCTCAGTGTAAAATGCAATTTTTTTATTATAAATAGATGTGTTGTGTGAATCATTGTTCCACATCTTATTTCATCATTTGACAATCATGTTTGGTGTTCGTCGCCGATACGGAAAGGTGATTTATGCGGGAGACAAACCTCAAATGCTGATGTTGTTCTGGAACATCACTACGTTCGTTGGTTAGATGGGAAAATACCATAAGAGAAAAAAAATATAAATATTGAGAGACTCGATAGTATCTTTGGTTGGGTGCGAGTGAAAACTGATAAGGATGCTAGAGAAATGATGTTCGGTCGAGATGACATTAATGATTGTTGTAATCAGTTAGAAATATTTCTGTTTTCAGTTAGCTTATTTTGTACTGATGTTTGTTGTGAACCTCGTTGTAACAAAACTTTTATGATATATATAATGATTGAAGGTTACAGAAATACAATCTTACAAAAAGCTTATGACCCAGATGATGCTCCTCGATTGGGACAGTTGTTCTTGTTGTGTCCTGATTGACGACAGATACTACATAATCTTATCATTTTATCTATCGGATTCATTTATGTCCTGATACATGTGTTGTTTGGCCTTCCTTTTTTCTTTCTACGCATCTCGTCGTTGTGCCAAACTATATCACCTTCGTATGGAGGCCAGTATTCCTCCATTGGTAGTACCGAGAAGATTTTATTATATACATTCATGACGGTGACGACCTTGTACACATCAAATAAATGGTTGTAAGCGTCTTGACGAGTATATGTGCATGATGCAATGACATAAGAGCAAGGAATGCGGAAGCCCTGGAATTTTCCACAGTCGCACCAACTTCTGTTTAGTCTAACAGCATATGCTAAATTTGGTCTCCCCTCGTTGTGGTCCATTATTTCCTGGACGTTGAAATTTTGCCTATGACGGTCAAAGACTGTTACAGCGCGTGTGCTAGATTTGATGCTCTCCTCTTTCATGACTTTCATGCAACACTCACTAAATACTTGCCCAGACATTAACACTGCACTCCAACTTTCACCTATGGTTGCGAACGTAGAAGCCAGCCTATAATAGGTCGATCTTACCAAGGCGGTTATTGGCAGATTTCTAATTCCTTTGAATACCCTATTCATGCATTCCACAAGGTTTGTTGTCATGTGGCCCCATCGACAACCTCCGTCAAATGCCTTTGTCCACTGCTATACTGGTATGTTATTCACGCATGAAGTTTTGTGCAATATGTCTAATACAATAGACATGGGTAGAAGAAGGATCATGCCATCCGTTGTCATGGTTGTTGTAGGCACTCTCAATGGCAGCATGTCTATCAGAAATCAAACAGAGATTGCCTTGTGGAGCCACATGCGTTCTGAGATGTCGAAGAAAGAAACCCCATCCACCAGCTGTTTCACCTTCAACCAGAGCAAAGGCAATGGGAAAGACATTGTTGTTGTCGTATTGGGCAACAACCATAAGCAAAGTACCCTTGTATTTTCCGTATAACCAAGTGTCATCAATTTGAATAATAGGTTTGCAGAATGCGAAACCTTTGATGCATGGGTCAAACTCCCAAAAGAGATGGTGAAAGATTCTATTACCTGTAACATAGGTTTCGTCTGACATCATTGCTGGAAATGTCTCCATAATTGCCACAGTTCCTGGGACATATGTTTTTAGTGCCCATAAAAATCGTGGCAATTCTTTGTATGAATCCTCCCAGTTGCTGAATACATGTTCAACAGCCTTTGTCCTTGCAATCTAGGCTTTCTTGTAAGATGGAGTATAATTATATGTTGTTCTGATATGGGATATAATTATACTCACCTTCACTGATGGGTCTTTATTAACCAACGCCAGAATGTCTTGACATATCAGTGCAGCGCTTAGTTTACGGTGATCTTGTTCAACGTTAGTTGCAATGCAGCTGTGAGGTGGGTCTATTGAAGTTATCTCCCAATAGTCGATTTTCTTTTTGTAAGACACAGCCAACCAAAACTTGCAAAGGATATTACAACATTCGATGACATACCTTCTCGAATCAGTGTGTTTCACTGTAAAATCAGCAGAGTTGTTCATGTGGAACTTTTTGATAGCTCGCACACATTCTTCTTTGGTACAAAACATGTCTCCCACCTTTAATTCGCCTTCTGATCATGGATACAGGTTATAGAAAACACTGTTGGATGTTTCATCATCATGCAGATCCATGTTTGTCATATGTTGAGGCGGATTGTAGACATGTCTATGAGGTATTCGCGGTGGTTGATCATCATCTTCAATGTCGTTGTTCAGCATGTGATCAACCTGTATCTCGGTCTCCTCTTCTTCTTCATCAACGATGTTCACTTCTGCTTCTGGGTTGACGTCATCTGACCATTGTGGGTCAAATTCACCAGATTAATCCTAACTGGTTATTTGAGACTGTTGAGATGGTATACATGGTTGAAGAGTAATATACAACTCAATACAATTGCAACCTGAATGTTCATGACTAACAAACATGTATTCAACATCTTCATCATCCCGTACCTTAAGCGGGAAAAACTTGCATTGACTGTTCTAAAAAAATATTGGATTTTAATACGTGATGTTTGACATAATACCCGATCCTATACATGATTGTGTTCTTTTTTTTAAATGCAAGAAGGTTGCATTTCTCTTGATTGTAAGTCGAATGGTATCGGTGTTTCGAAAACAAAAACCGTATAATTCAGACTCGTATGTTTCACCGTTGCAGTGAACGTTGACACTGTATTTTGATGAAGATGACATTGTGCAGATGAAAACTATTTTATTACGGCAGATGAATGTGGGTTGAGATTTGGATGTTGATAGTAAGACACTTAAATAGGTGAGTGATTTGTCTCACATGCAAGCTAGTTCGAAGTGATGTGTCGCACATGCAAGTTAGTCCGAAATGATATGTCAACGATGCAAGCTACTCAGAAGTGACATATCCAATATGCAAGAGAGAGGACAACCACGTGTCACACATGCAAACACACACTCCAAATGAATTGGCGTCTCCTTTCATTCCTTGCACATGGTCGCCAATCCATTTGGTGACACCTTGTCTTGCATGTATGCAGACCTCGAAACCAAGCAATCAGATCTAGGTGTATCATGCATGTCCCTATGGAGGCGCCAATTTGAATGGCGACACCATGTACAAAATGTACATGGGCGCCAATTCATTTGGAGACCACATGCAAACACAATTTTCCATACTCCAACTCATTTGCCTATAAATCCATCCACACCATCAACACTTCTTCCACATTATCACTCACTTCTTCTTCTACAATTTCATCTGCAACAACTTCTTGTAGTTTCATCTGCACCAACCGCTTTCATCCCCGACAAAATGTATATCCTCACAATGGGCGAATCGCACAGAGGAACGGTTGCAAACATAGCAACTTATGTAAGCGTTTTATTGTTTTGTTATTTGTTTTAATAGAATCCCTTTTAATAACATATCAACTTAGTAAA
The DNA here is from genome assembly GCF_024323335.1 of Lathyrus oleraceus. NCBI lineage: Eukaryota > Viridiplantae > Streptophyta > Magnoliopsida > Fabales > Fabaceae > Lathyrus > Lathyrus oleraceus. The sequence goes on from NC_066580.1 coordinate 1,548,476, forward strand.
GTTTTTTGTTCTTTCTTTTATAGGATGTTTCAAGGTTCCAGACTCGGGTCCACGAATATGTCCACATGGACCCGATGATTCAACCTTATGTTGAACTCGACGGTTTTGGTCATATAAGCAAAATTTTATCCTGGTCGGTAGATAACAAATTCATTCTTGCTTTATGCGAAAGATGGCGTCCTGAGACACACACATTTTGTTTCTCAACCGGTGAGTGTACCGTGACGTTATAAGTCGTCTACATGCTTTTGGGACTGCCAATTGAAGGTAAGGCTGTAAATGGTAAAACCAACTATGCAAATTCAATTTGCATGGACCTTTTGGAGACTGATTTGTTAGATGATAACTTAAGAGGTCAAGGTATACTCCTTTCACGCCTTAAGTCATACTATAACAGTTTATCCTTAGATGAGCATTCTACCGAAGATGCTCGAATAATAAAAACTAGGTGTTACATTATGCTTTTAATTGGTTCTTTTTTATTTCCCGAAGGTAGTGGTTCTAGTATACATATTATGTATTTACCTTTACTGAGACATGTAGATAGAATAGGAAGTTACAATTAGGGATCTGCTTGTCTAGCCTATCTCTATAGCTCTTTGTGCAAAAACTCACACAAAGACACATCTATCTTTTTTGGATGTGCTGTTTTTCTCCAAGCATGGGGTTGGTCAAGACTACCGTCCCTAGCACCCGTCAACAACAACCCTTTCACATTCCCGTATGCACAAAAGTAAGTTGTTTAAATTGCTATATATTTACTTACTTCTTTACAGATTATTATCTCTAACTAATATTTTTACCTTTTTGGTGCAGATGGTTTGCACGTGGAATGAGTTATAACAGATGTCCTAGACACTGTATTACTCAGTATCGTAATCTGTTGGATCACCTTCGATCGACAGACGTAAGGATAATAACCTCATTATTTCGTTATAATTTGTTAACTTCTTCTGCCAAGATTATAATCCAAGTTACTTTCACATTTCAGTTCATTTGGCGTCCATACCTAAATTTGGATCGTGACCATGAGGTCAACGCTGAAGACGCGGCCGTATGGACTGCATGCACACCAATAATATGATTCATAACTGTGGAGATGCACAACAGTGATCGTGTGAAGTTGCAGTTCGATATGCCCCAAAACATCCCAGATCCCCCAGCAAGCCTAGGAGAATGGCATTTGCGCAAAGTTAACGACCAATGGAACTTCAATCCATGGCAAAGCTTTGTAAGATTGGAGTGTCGCAAATGGAAGCACCGCCATGACCATGTCTTAACTGACGCAGTCATGCCAAATGAAGAAAAACCAAGTTGTACTTATATGGCTTGGTACAGATCGGTTGGTTTTCAGTTCATCGCCAAGGATATGTAACTGTACAACCCACGCCAACAAATTTACACACCAGACACCTTAACATCTAACCCCCAACAACATTGTCAGACCGGATACACACAACCCCCTGTCCGTCAAACTTTCCGTTCCACCAACACACAAACATACAACTAAAACATGTCATACACCCAACCCCAATACCAAGAGCATACTCCATACCACCACCAACAAATTGATTATCAACTTGAGACCCAACATCGCTTCATACCTAACACATCACCCTACCAAAGCCGCCTTAGCCAGAACACTCAACGATCATTCAACACCAACCTCCCCTCCTTCTACCATAGCCAAGAAGCCCAAACCTCACAAAACCAAAACATCCAACAGCCCTATCTCTACCAAACACCCTAACAATCTTTCCAACCTTTCCTCGATGCATCATTCACACCCATGTCTCTCTTCAACCGTCCCGGTCGCCCACCAATGAGTCAAACACAACCCAACTACTCTGGCATGGATCATGAACTCAGCTACGACGATACACCCTCGATGCATATTGAAGACTATGCCGATTTCTCTGACTATCTCAACAGGCCATCTCCTGTAGTTGGTAGTGACGCTCCTGGCCCCTCAGATGCTCAAACACTAGTAGTGAATCATCAACGTGGGTTAGGGCCACGAGTTAGGGTAGATAGGGGATGTGGGACCGGAGGTCGGTTAGGTGATCCCGGTCATCACCATTAGGCTTTTTTGTGTAAATGAAATTTTTTATTAATATTAATTGGTCCTATTTCAAAATTATGTATCACGTAGACCATTTAGCAAAAAAAAATTGCATTTTACACTGAGGCGTCAATCCAATTGCCGTCTCCTCTCAAGTGATACACATGGGCGTTGGATTGGCTGCACCATATGCCCTAGCCAATCCAATTGGCGCCTCCATTCAATTTTTAAGAGGAGTCGCCAATTGGATTGGCGCCTCCTTCTAAAAGTGGGGTACTTTGAGTTTTTTTTTTAAACCAGGATTATTTTGGGAATTTTCTCGAAAAACAGGGTTATTTTTGTAAAAAAAATCAAATTTGGGTTCCTGTGCACTTGCTGCACTTGCACAGGACCCGCCCTGGATGTTTCCATGGTAGGGGATTTATGAATATTTATATTTTAATACTTTTGTTGATTATATATGGACTACTAGTGAATATCTGAATAGGATTCACTAGAGAGTAAGTATTAGTTTATACTATTATAGTATTATTATTTATCAAAACAAATATTGTTTGAATTTAAAATAGAGAAATAAATTTCATGAATTAGATAAAGTAGGAGAATCTAAACCTTAGTTAAACAAAAATTAAACAATAAAAATAATTTATTAAACTTTAAAAATATGTTGAGCATATTATATTCATCTATAACATTAAATGGATTAGTTGAGTTCATCTTTAATTTTAAATAAATCGATGAGTTTGATGAATTTTAATTTTATTTTAACTAATTTTTAGAGTAATTACAGATTTATTTTTTTTATCGAGTAAAATAATTTTGAGATGATTAATGTACAACTCGCTAATTCTTCCGAATGCATTTCACTACTTACTAATTCATATTCCCTTTAATAAAATTCATCTTTTTCAAATTATTTCTCTTATGAGTTGCTTGATATGCAAGACAACTAAGTAAGACATGTTTTTAAGTCAAACCAAAACAATGAGTGATGGTATCAAATATTACTTTTTATGTGTGAAAGGAGAATAACATAAATGACCTCAACTTGTCTAAGAAATAGTATTTTCTTCTTCCTCAAAATAATTATGCATTTCTTGGACTTCATACTCAATTTGAGCATGATAAACCCTAACCTTCCGGTAGACAAAAATTTTCGGCAGGTCTTTCCTGAGACCTTTTCTAAACCGGCTATTACAACAAAATGATGTAACCTTATAACATTATCATTGTTTATTTCATTAGATTGATTAACCATTTAAAGGTAACCTTGGTTTCTCATGGCCGGGTTTAATTAAAATAGCAAACAAAGAATATTGGAGATTAGAGAGGAAAATCATGGAACTTGCTCGTATAACCACTTTAACCAAACTTAATATTTTCAATTGATTCAAAGTATTTGACATGCAGGGGGGGTCTTTATAATACTCTTAAAAAGTGTCACTCTCCTCCGTGTCATAATCCCTTATCCTAAAGATCAAACTATTACCCCCATACAAACCCATAATCCGCGTTTTTAGATTGAATTTCAATGCACGAACGACGAGTTATATCAAACATTTATGTGTTTTGATGAATTGTCCAACACTATTTCATTTATACTATTATGAATTTGAGTTGGATTGCGACATTTGTTATTACATCAGATATTTTAAACTACACGTTAATGTTTTATTCTCTTCAAAGTTGAAGATTCATGTTATTATAAAATTGGATTGTATGTTTCTATTTTTTAAAGGGTGGTGTATGGTTCTATTTGATATAAAATTATAGATACTTTAGTGTATTGATAACATTCAATACTTAATTATAATGATTATAATAAAAATATAGTGTAAAAAAATTTCAATAAAAATAAGTATAAATTCAACTATGTTAGTTGTTGTATTGCCAAAGTATTGAACCTGATCAGTCTTTGCACAAATAATATTCTCTTTAACCTGATCCAAAATAGTGCCCTCAACATATTTAAGCAAATCTAGATATATCACGCGCATACACACACTTTTGAAATGTAGTACAGATTCATCATATAATTCATTCATGAAGAATTTACTATAGCATTCCATGCATCCATTATATTTTCCACCACATCACTAGGTTTAACCATTTTTTCATCTTTACCTTTGACTTGTTTCGCGTCAACCGCAGGTTTTACTTGACTACTCACATTTTTGATTATGTGATACATATAAAGTAATGCAGGCGATGTAGGAAACAAAGTTGCAACAAAATTCATTAGTGTGGTGTTGCGATCGATGATTATTACTTGTGGCATGTTTTATTGATCCTTCAACACAATCTTACACATTTCCAAAACTTATGTAACATTGTCCTCTTTTTGGGATTCCAAAATGCAAATTCGACTGAAAAAGTCATCTTCGTAGAAGTAACACCAACAATTTCCAATAGTGGAAGTTTGTACTTATTTGTTTTGTATGTTGAATCAATTATGAGTAATATGGGAAATATGTTAAACAACTTGATAGAATTGAGATTACTCCAAAATATATCTCAAATGATGAATTTATCCTCACAGATTATGTACCTAGAAACATAACCATCATCTCTAAAAGCTTTAATAATTATTGCATCTGAGATCTTGGTCCTCTTACCGCCTTGTTGTCTTGAGCACATACGTTGTATATTTGCTTGATATTAGAAACATATAGAGGTCTTTTACATTTCAAATATGCGAGTATGTGTTTCGGCACCACCATGTTGAATGTCATGTCCAAAACAAGTTTGCTCTCCTCCGGAATAAGGCGACATACAATGGGATGATCGGGTATCTTATTAGTCAATGCATGATAATGTATACCAGAAATCACATTAAATTTCCATGTCTCATCCACCATACAATATCTACACAATTTAGACGGACACTCACATTTCCTCAATCCAGTGTAATCTCGTTTCAACTTCCTAATCCGTAGTTGATATATTCCACTTCTTTCGCTCTCATTGTTACAAATGTTTGTCTTTTATCCGAACTATTGTTGGACCCCCAAATTTCTCGACCTCCGTGCGAACCCATTAAACTCTTTTTATGTTTTTTAAAATTATGCATAAACATCTACCTCAATAACAAGCGGTCGAGCACCAGGTTTAACATCATCATTCATTTCATCTTATTTAACATCATCATTCACTTCATCCGATTTAACATTATGATTCACTTCGATCGGTTTAACATCCACACTCACAATAGATTTGGGAAATATTTTAAAAAGTCATAGTGCCACTGATGAATTTTTGGATGCATTTTTGGATATTTTAAAAAGTAAAATAAATGATGATTCACTTGCGTGTCACTGGAATTTTAGATGTTTTCTGAGATGTATTTTTAAATACATTTAAATTTTTTTACCAAGCCTGAGATAATGGGCTTGATTGGGCCATAGTTTCCCAAGCAAGTCCAGACAGTGACCCACATTTTCATTTTGACAAAAAACAAAAAAACTCGTCATTCCTAAATCTCAACCATCTTCGTTTCCATCTCCATCTCTCTCTCTCTCTCTCTGCAACATTGAGATCGCTTTCGCCAATTTCAATGGTGAGTCAACTTATTTTCCTTCTTCTACTTTCATTGTTTTTCATTTTTGTTTCTTTTGCTTGCTCCTCAATGAATTTTAGTTTCTTCATGCTGTTCTTTCTTGCTCGTTAGATTTACTACTACGAATGATTCAGTTCAATCTGCACTTAGGGTTTCGTAATCTGATTCCGTGCTATTTCTTTCATAAACCCGATCTGTGTTCTCTAATCTTTTCTCCAGGTTTGTTTAACACCTAATGCTAAACCATGGATGAATTGTTCTGAAGATGCTGTTCTAGGTTATTGCTAATTTCTAGATCCAGTTAATTGTTGAATAATGTTTTCTCATAGTTTTGTGATCCGATCTAGCCATAGTTTGTTGAGACTCTAGTGTCAGTGTGTATGTGGACTTAATTACTATAAAGACACCATATACACGTCGACACCGGTAATAATTTAAAAAAATAATAATAAAGTAAATGTAATCACAAGTGTACAAGTGTCGGTATCGGTTTTCTCGGAGGTGTGAGTGTTATATAGCTTAATTACCCAAAACTGCCAATTCCGTCAATGATTCAATGTTTTCTATTAGGGTGAGTTTATCAGAGCCACCGTGATTTTGCAATAACTGCAAAGTGTTTGTAGCTTTTGCAAAATAACAGTTGCTCGCCTTAATTTCGGAAAAACAAAGTCAGCTTGTGATTCGTGGCTGCCTTACCATTAAATTTGTGGGTGTTGAAACTACACTGATAGCTTTCTTTCATGTTTTGACTTTTGGATTTCTATTACTATCAATCTTGAAGTTGAACTTGATTCTTAACTTGCATTTTGTTTTTGGAATACATGTTTCTATGACGTATGCATGCTTCTCAGTGTTGTCGATGGTGGATGAGGGTCCATGGCGGAGAGCCAAAATCCCTCCATATTGGCCGCTTTGCGGCGCCGTAATTGTAGATTATGGTGGGAAAGCCCGCAATATCGGACGATATTTTGCCATTGTGGCAAGCCTAAAAATCACCATGTATATCCGCCATAGGGTTGCAATTCGATAACACTAATGCTTATTTATTGTCTGATTGAATTTTGAAAGTCTAGGATGGAAGACTATAAATATACATATGCATTTTTGTATGGAATACATGTAGTAAGATCCAATTTCACACCATTAATTGGATATAAAATGATTGTTGACGGTTTTGATGTTTAGTATGTTTTGCATAATACCATGAAATTGCTTAAAGACAACTGAAACTCAGAAGTGATACGTTTATAATGCTAATGTGTTTGGGTTTTCAAAAATAGATTAATGTGCGAGTGCGACAGTGTGTGTGAAAAATTGTGTCCCAAAGGAGTGTGTGTTCTTGATTCAATTACTCATTAATTGATATGTTGATAGTTAGGGTGATATATATAGCCTTTCAATTAATAAGGCAAATATTTAAGAAATGAACAATATTGTTTAGACATTACTTGATCATAGTCTTTCTTCTTCGGCAAGGCTCCATATTTATTGTTAAGACATTGAATTAGAACATTTTAATTCACTAGCATCTCTTGTTTATTTGTGATTTCTATCTAAGTGTATAAGATAACTAAGTCAAAGAAGTGGTTGATTCTCTATGTAAGTAAGTGTGATGTAACAAGAAGCATGAAAACACTGATCTAATTACTTATTCTATTCCAAGTGGTTATCAAAGTCTCGATTTAAATCTTAAAATCTTGCGATTTTGCGATCTCACTCACCCCAACGATCTAAATCTTAAGTAGAATCGTGTGTTCCAGTCAAATGGTAAAAACATTGATTATGTGCGATCTTGGCCAATTCCGGCCATGATCGGCCATTTTCTGGCCACCACCATTTCAAGCCGAGAAGGATGACGAGATACAGAGGCGCAACAATTATGGTTCGGCAGCGTCCATTTTCCCACGAATACACTTGCCTACAAAAATATCATGTAGAAATACTTCAAATATGTAGTATTTTTTATGTTTTAGTAGTATCTTGCGGTTTTTGTTACGATCTTATGTTTTACGATCTTGCTACCCACTCTCGATCTTACAAAATAATTGAGTATAATCTTCCGATCTTAGTTACGGCCTTATGTTTTACGATCTTACTATCCCCTCTCGATCTTATGCAAGATCCCGATTTTGACAGCCTTTCCAACTATTACAACTTATCAGAATTGTACAACTGTCAATCAAAACTCAAAATCCACTATAAATTATAGCATGACTAATGAACTTTATAGTGGATGGTAGGACTGTGCCACTCTGAGCATTGTGAATAGGAGACTCGATTAATTGATTTCCGTTGCCGCCTATAATTAAATGTATTTTTAATTACGTATTATCATTTATGTATTTCATATTTGAACATGCATGTTTTATTCCTCTTCCTAAATGTAGATACACTTTGTGCTGCTCATTAGTCGTCAAGGGAAGGTCAGGCTCACAAAATGGTATTCCCCATACACTCAGAAGGAAAGAAGTAAGGTAACTAACAACCTATCATTTATTCACTTTATAATGGTAAATTGTTATTTTCTTCCCATTCCTTTTATCTATCTGTATATAATGATAGTGATGGTCATTGCATGCTGAGCACACTACATTCCTTGATAAACACTTTTCATACGTATTTATATCCAATCTTTTCTTGGCAAGGTAATCCGTGAGCTCAGTGGAGTGATTCTTAGCCGTGCTCCCAAGCTATGTAACTTTGTAGAGTGGAGAGGACATAAAGTTGTTTATAAAAGGTATTATGGCAAGGGTGTTTTACGTCATACAAGAATGCTACTCCTTTGCAATGCACTCTTTTGTTTTGCTTGATTTTTAACTGACTGTCTTATTATGAACATATGCTGCAGGTATGCTAGTCTTTATTTCTGTATGTGTATTGATGATGCTGACAACGAATTGGAAGTCCTTGAAATGATTCATCATTTTGTGGAGATTCTGGATCGGTATTTTGGCAGTGTAAGTTCTATTAAAAGTTAACTTTTGAATAGTACTGCTTGCTTCATTAGTTCAAAGTGGAAATATATGATATGAGAATTTCTTCGTGTCTCTCTAACTAATAATGGTCACTTGTCAATTTGCAGGTATGTGAATTGGACTTGATATTCAACTTCCATAAGGTCTGTCCAAGTATAATGGTTTATGTCCAAACTTCAAATTAATGGCTACTTATTTTCCTGTAACTCTTATTAACAATCCTTCCAAGGTGGATTCACACTGAATGAGACTGGTTTATTCAAGCATATAACCTGTGATTATTTTTGGTCAAGCAATGTCCCTTCTGACCTGTTCTCTGTTTTTTAATCATGGAAGGCCTATTATATACTTGATGAACTTTTAATTGCTGGTGAGCTTCAGGAGTCAAGCAAAAAAACTGTTGCCCGGTTGATAGCTGCACAGGTAACAATGATCTTTCTCTTTTGGATATATTTTGATTCTTCAATCAGTTTTTATAATCTAATTTTGCTTAATATCGACTTTTAGGATTCATTGGTGGAGACTGCCAAGGAAGAAGCCAGTTCCTTGAGTAATATTATCGCACAAGCCACGAAGTAAGGATATCCGATGTTGTAATTGTTGGGATTTCTAGGAATGCAGAAAAGTTTGGTGCAATTGAAGTGTGAACTTACGGTTTATGTCTATGTTCCATCTTTATTTTTAAGTTGAATTTGTAAAATAGAAAAGAAAGAGAAAAAACAAGTCTTGACATGAACATTGATCTGCGTTGCAATTCCCATGGATGGCTATTTCAAGTTGGTATACATGTGTAACCTTTTTATTACCCGTGTTGATACATGTGCTTTGAAATTGAATTTTTTAATGTTGATTAATTTTTGTTTATATTCTAAAATGATGATTTGTCTGCACAATTCAAAATAATCAACTTTTTTTATGGAAGCTGCAAATTTTAGTTTTTAGAAAGATAGTATTATCTTGTGTGATAATTAAAAATCCTACAAATTTTTGTGTGATAATTAAAAATCCTACAAATTTTGAATAGACTACCAAATTTGTCTCTGATTTTGTTAGATCCTCTCAAATGAATCACTGAAATTATGCATTTTCCAAAATAGTCTTCGGTTCTGTTAAACCATACTAATTAATTCTTTGAACGTAATGTTATGGTTAAATTGATTCTAAGTTATTAAATAGAAAGGTCAAATTAATAATAAGTGGTTAAAATGTGATTAAATAGAGAGATTAAATCAATAGTAAGTGCTTAGAATATAAAGATATACTTGTAATTGATAAGAAATGGGTAAAATGAGTCAATCTTAGATATAATTTGGTTGTTTACTTGTTTAATTTTATATAAAAAAACTACACGCCCCACTTCGAGAATAAGGTTTGTAGAAAACAATCAAAAATTGTTTAAATTTGTTAAGTAGTACAAGGTTTGTAGAAAACAATTAAAAATTGTTTAAATTTGGTAAATTATGGAGGGTCGTTGAAACGTCAGATCTAATTGTGCTTTGCATACTAACATCTCTATCATGTTTTTCCATCCCTCTAATTAACTCTGAAATACCCCACCAGATTGAGATGATTTCTATCTTGTCGACTTAAAAACTTCATTTTACAAAAACCAAGAAAAAGTGAAAAACAATAATGAGATTACAATCATATCACCCATTTGGAAAACCAACTGTAGAGGATATTTTCAATTCAAATCTGAAAAGTCTCCAATAAAAAGACATCACAGATCAAACTTTATTATCCTAAAACAAACATACAAGTTAAAGACAAAATAATAATTCATGTTTCTGAATCGTTGACCACCACAAAAAATTTCAGGTTCAAAACCAGCACTCACAATACAATATTGGACAAGCAAAACCATCACTCACAATACTGATATATAATGTGCTTCTTGCTAGTTAACAATTACATGTAATGTAATTGTGTTGAGTGCTGTGTTTAGGATGAAGAAAGTAGAAGTGGTGTTTATCCCTTCTCCAGGTGTGGGACATCTAGCATCCACCCTTGAGTTCGCTAAGCTTCTTATCAACCGTGATAACCGTCTCAGTATAACCGTCTTGGTCATCAAGTTTCCAAACACTGATGAACAAGTACGAGCCCTTTCGTCCTCCTTCGATTTAGAAAATCTCCATGTCATTAACCTCCCTGAATGTACTCATGTTTCCTCCACTACTGATGGAAGTTACTCTGCCGGTGCTCTCGCTGAAACCCAAAAACCAAACGTTAAAGAAGTTGTTGCCAAAATCAATGGACAACTTGCTGCTTTCGTTGTTGACATGTTTTGTACCACCATGATTGATGTTGCCAACGACTTTGGTGTCCCGTCCCTTCTCTACTTCACTTCTGGTATTGCTTACCTTGGTTTGGTGCTTCATCTTCACAGACTTATCGAAAACAACTTAGAAGCGACTCGATTGTTGTTGCAGCAGGACGAGTTGGACATCCCGAGTTTCTCAAATCCAGTTCCTACAAACACATTGCCCACTGTGGTGCTCCGCAAGAAGTGGGAATCAGCTTTCATCAATCATGGCAGAGGACTCAAGAAAGCTAGTGGTTTTATAGTAAACTCGTTTCATGAGCTAGAACCACATGCGGCTCACTCATTCTTGGAAGACCCGGGTCTACGTAGTATACCCATATATCCGGTGGGCCCCATATTAAACCTTGAGACCAAACCCAAGCCTAATGGTATTGTTGATTCTAATGACACAATTAAGTGGCTCGATGATCAACCTCAATCTTCAGTAATTTTCATCTGCTTTGGGAGCATGGGTGCTTTTGATGAGGATCAGGTTAGGGAGATTGCATGTGCTATTGAGAAAAGTAGAGCCCGCTTCCTGTGGTCCATGCGGAAACCTCCGCCAAAGGGAACCATGGGTCTGGTGTCTGATTATCCTTTTTCTGATTTGGTCGCAGTTTTACCTGAAGGGTTCTTAGACCGAACAGTAGAGATTGGAAAGGTCATTGGATGGGCACCTCAGGTCCAAGTACTCGCCCATCCAGCCACTGGAGGCTTCATTTCGCACTGCGGTTGGAATTCGACTCTTGAAAGCATATATTATGGTGTGCCTATTGCCACATGGCCACTCTTAGCTGAGCAACAGACCAATGCTTTTGAGCTCGTGCGGGAGCTGAAGATGGGTGTGGAGATTGCCTTGGATTATAGGATGGAGTATGATGTTGGACCTGACTATCTTTTGACTGCAGACAAAATTGAGAGAGGAATAAGAAGTGTGATGAATAAGAATGGAGAGATAAGGAAGAAAGTAAAAGAAATGAGTGAACAAAGTAGGAAGACATTGTTAGAGGGTGGATCTTCCTACACTTGTTTAAGTCATTTGATTGATTATATTATTAATCAAGTGTAAAACTATGCACCTGACTACATACAAAATGGTTGGAGGGTAATAGTTGAATTACTAAATAAATCTACTCAGCTTGACTTCACTTCATAGAAAAGAGGCGTGTTTTACAAAATTGTGTACAAAAATTACAATTAATTGAGAAATCCAAAAATTCCAAATACAATAGTCTCAGAATTTGGGTTGGGTCTTAACTTATTCCTACAAAATTGTCTTTGTAAAAAGAGAATTTCCCTCATTTATAAACACAACACGGATTATATCTTTAAGCAGTGTGGGATTAAATTCACCCCTTCAAACCCAATATAATGAATGTGATGGAGGCTGCAGTGAAGGCAAGTCAAATGCCACAATTAAGACGACTAAGGACAGACTGCAATGAAGGCGGAAATTCCAACACACTATCTCACGTTCGGGCCTCAATGAACACAGAGCGTGGACGACGCAGGAAGCCCAACAACGGGTCTAGGATACGCTATGATACCATCTTAGAATTTATGTTGGGCATAACTCATTCTTACAAAACCGACTTCTAGGATGAGGGTGTCACTCAATATAGGCTTTGTTTGGTAAAAATAGCGGTCGATGGCTTATAGCTTATGATTGATGGTTGATGACTAATAGCTTATATCTTATGGCTGATCAATGACGATGACTTATAGTTGATAAGCTAATTGAAGTGTTTGGTAAACTTAACGGTTCAATTAGTTGATAAATTAAAATGACATAAAAGACATTTAATATATTGGTTTTAAATTAAAATAAATTATAAAGGGTAGTAGTGGGTTTTAATTAAAATAATAAAGACAAAAGTGGAAAAAAAATTATAAGCTATAAACTATAAGATAAAACGCTATTTGAAATAGCTTCTGAAAAATAACTATAAGTTAGTAAAATAAGCTAAAAGTTTGTGATACCAACCAGGTCTTTTATTTTGTCATATGACCTTATAAACTATAAATTATAAACTCAAAAAATGTCATGCCAAACAGTACCATAAACTCTTTCAATGCTCTATGTTTATCCAATGTGGGATTTGAAATTTTCCAAATACACACCTTCAAGCCCAACGGTCTTTTGGGTTTACCTCTTCACGTCCAACACCTTTTTGGATTTAGTGCATGTATATAAACGGTTGGTGATCCATGGTCCGATCGAGAGGCACTGATACCAATAGATAGAACAAAATAGAATATATGTACATGCATAAAAAAAACTATGGTATTAAAATCTTAGTCATTCCTTCATAATAACAATTGACAGGTAGCTGATATAGTTCTGCACTTCATAATCTAAACTAAAATACACCATTTATTTTAGTAAAGTGAAATTCATAAAGAATTGTTTGAATGTGGATCAAAATTACATGGCTTCAAGATACAAGTCATCTACAGCATCAAATACACTTGTTCAAGTTACGGTACTGCAGGTATTCAGATTTTTGCTAATTATTAAACTGATGAATTAAAAGTAGATTGCATCTTATTGTAATTGCAACATTACCTGAATAGAAGAATAATACAGATAAATAGAGTTATAGTTCTCTCAAATTCTCTCTATATAATGTGCGCTCCTTGTTCAGATATCTAATATCCAATTATTTAACTAATATTGACTCTTCATCACATAAAAAAAATCACCAAGTCACAAATTAGTCACAAACAAAACTTTTTATATTGGCACATTTCCAATATAAACTGCTATGACTATGAGCATACATGGTATTTTGTTTTATATAGACACCATTGAATTTACATTTAGTCTAAGGTCAGACCTATTGGAAATTTATACATCCAACTGAATAGACATGTAGACTGTGTTCTGTACATGTCAAAGCAGAGAGGATAAATACTGATGTAGTTTATGTGAAAATGTCAAATTGAGCCCCTAAATCATGCCTTCTCAGACTTGACGTGACTTTAACAGACAGGAGTTTACATAGCCTAATGACAACCATGGAGCATGGTTAAGGACAAAGAATCTAGACTTCTGAATTCTGAGAAGAATTAAGAAGTAGAATTAACCAAATTTAAAACACTAATTAGAACTGTTAAAGTTAAACACAACCTTTCATAGAACCTTTTTCCTCCTTATAGAAAGATAGGTCCCTCTGATAAAATCTGACAGCTTGCCATATTCCATAGTACTCATTTGTAAAAAGGAAATCCAAAACAATACAATATTCTTACCGAGCATCCAGTGAGAGAGAAACAAGAAAACTTACTCATCATCCTGCTTTTAGACTTTAGTCCTAGTGTTGTAACCCTATCATGTACCTGGACCCCAAACAAATTCGAAACAACAATATTCAACCTGATATGAAAAACAATATAAAATATTAGAGCTAGCTTCCATATCAAACTTAAATAAACATATCTCTTGAGAATAATAAATGTGAGTAGTGTGGGGAACTTCCACATTGGTTAGAAGAAATGTGGAGACTTGAACATTTATATATAGGAAAACTCACACACCTATCATCTTAAAGTTTTGGGTGAGTATGTTGTGTGTCTCTCACAAAGTTGTGTTTCTCTTAAAGAAAAACCCCAAAATAAAAATGTTCTCTCATATTGATCCTCCAATTTGTAGCCCCAGAGTTCGTTGAAGAGTGTCAACGGCGATACAAGTGTATGTGATAAAAAAAAGTGTTTCTGCTTGAGAGGGTTGAGAATAACAAGTGTGAGAGACTTGAGCATTTATATGTGGGAGAACCCACACACCTATCGCCTTAAAGTTTTAGGTGAGTATGTGGTGTGTCTCTCACAAAGATGTGTTGCTCTTAAAGAAAAGCCCCAAAATAAAAATATTATCTCATGTTGACTCTCCGATTTGTAGCCCTAACAATATCGCCCCATCATAAACAATTCTTTTTGTGTACACTTTTATTAAAGGTTGATAGAGTTATATATTATATTGCATATTCTGGTAGCTTAGATTCAATCTGAGCCTTTCCTTTAGATTAGATCTGAGCCACTCAGTTATGCTGGGCTGACATAGTTTGTTACACTTGTGTGCTTTATAAGCATTTCTCTTGTAATTCTTTCATTCAAGGAATACAATATGAATTTCCCAATTATTCTCTCTAACAGATTCTGAGATTCTATCATGGTATCCAGAGCTTCTTCATCTTTTTCTTCGATCCAGATCTAGTGCTCTTCCATGGCGTCGCCGTTTAACAGCGACGGTGCCTTTCCTTCTTCTCAGCTCAAGCTTTCGCATCTGATCTCCGTTAAGCTTGACGATAAGAATTTCAAACAGTGGAAGCAACAGATAGATGGTGTCATTCGTGGTCACAAGCTTCAACGCTTCGTCACTTCACCAGTTGTTCCACCGCAGTTTTCATCTAACTCAGACGCTGCACTCACCGGAACTATCTCAGCTTACCTTGACTGGGAGCAACAAGATGCACTTATATGCACTTGGCTTCTCTCAACAATTTCTGACTCTCTTCTTCCCAAATTGGTGGATTGTCGTCACTCATGGCAGGTTTGGACGGAAGTTCACCGGTACTTCGCCACTCTCCTCGCCACCAAAGCTCGTCAACTCCGGTCGGAATTGCGTCATCTCACGAAAGGATCGCTCGTGATTACGGAATTCATGGTTTGTGTTCACGAAATCAGTGATTCGCTGATTTCTGTTGGAGATCCAGTTCCGCTGCGTAACCTAATTGAGATCGTCCTCGATGCGCTACCTGAGGAGTATGATCCTATAGTTGCCGCCGTTAATAGCAAAGAAGATCTCAACTCTTTGGACGAGCTTGAATCAAGTCTTCTTGCGCATGAATCGCGCCTTGGGAAGCATCGTAAGGCTGTTCTCCCTGAGCCGGCGACGGTGAATCTGACTTAAGCAGCTCCGGTAGGTTCATCAGTTGTTTCTGAGCAATCCGTCATTGGAACAGAGTCGTTTCCTCAAGGTACTAGTCATATTACTGCGCACGCTGAGAGCCATGGTCACAATTCACGAGGAGGTCGTTTTGGCCGTAGTGGTGGTCGGTTTGGCCGTGGTGGAGGTCGCTTTGGTAGATCTCAATGTCAGATTTGTCACAAATCTGGACATGATGCCTCTATCTGCTATCATCGTTACTCTGCAGCTTCGTTTACTCCTCCAAGAGCTTCCTTCAATCCATTCATGATGCCTGCACGTCCTGTGTATCAACCGTCCTTTGGTTATGCTGCTCCTAGGCCACCACCTCAGCGTCCTCCTCAGCCTCAAGCTCTCTACACTGGTGTGGATCCCTCATTCAGCAATCAATGGTGGTACCCTGATTCAGGTGCGTCTCACCATGTCACACCTGAGGCGTCAAATTTGTCTGATTCGATTTCATTGCCTGGATCCGAGCATGTGTATATGGGTAACGGCCAAGGTCTGTCTATAAACTCTGTAGGCTCTATGTCTTTTTCATCACCTGTTTGCCCTAACACGCCTCTCACCTTACACAACTTATTACTTGTGCCTAAGATAACTAAGAATCTTATCTGTGTCAACAAGTTTGCACAAGGCAATAACGTTTTCTTTGAGTTTCACCCTAAATTCTGTCTTGTAAAATCTCAGGATTCTTCTAAAACTCTTCTGCGTGGCTGTGTTGGTGCTGATGGCCTATACAAGTTTCCTTCTGCCCAAATGTCTCAGTTGTGTTCTAGTTCCAGTTCTTCAGTACATTGTAATTTAAGTACATCATGTTATAGTGATCCTAGGTCTATTACTCTTAATGATTGTACTTCTCCTTGTACTGATGTCTTATCTAATAATAAGATTGATTCAGCTCTTGATTCAGCTTGTTCTCAATTTCCTGAAATTAATGTTGCTGCTCTTAATGCTTTACCTTCTATTTCCAACCGCAAGTATGCCCTATGGCACTCACGCCTAGGTCACCCTCATCACCATGCACTTACAGAAGTTTTGAAGCTTTGCCACATCCCTATCCCATCTAAGCCTAGTGGTGATCTCTGTCATGCATGCTTGGGTAAATCTCATAGATTGCATGCACCTTTATCCAATACGGTTTATAATCATCCTTTTGAACTTGTGGTTTGTGATTTGTGGGGCCTGTCCCTGAGAAATCCTCAGGTGGCTTCACTTATTTTTTGACATGTGTTGATGCCTACTCTAGGTTTGTGTGGGTCTTCCCTCTTAGGCTCAAATCTGATACTTTGCCTCAATTCATTCAATTCAAAACTATGGTTGAAATGCAGTTTAATTGCAAAATCAAAACAGTACAAAGTGATGGTGGGGGTGAATTTAGACCTTTTACAAAGTACCTTCAAGAGCTAGGCATTATTCATCGATTTACTTGTCCCCATACTCATCATCAAAATGGCTTAGTTGAGCGCAAACACCGTCACATTGTTGAAACCGGTCTTGCCTTACTTGCTCAGTCCACCCTTCCCTTAAAATTTTGGGATCATGCCTTTGTCACGGCTTCCTACTTGATTAATAGGCTCCCAAGTCCTACTCTTGGAAACTTATCACCTTACTTCAAACTTCTCCATAAACATCCTGATTACACATGTCTCCGTGTCTTTGGCTGTGCGTGTTTCCCTTTCCTCCGTCCCTACAATGCTCACAAACTTGATTATCGGTCTAAGGAGTGTATTTTTCTAGGATACTCCACTGTTCATAAGGGGTACAAATGTTTGGCTGCCAATGGACATCTCTATATTTCTAAGGATGTTCTTTTCCAGGAAACAAGGTTTCCTTATTCCCTTTTATTTCCCACTTCCACTCCACCTTCTACTGCTGCTCCTACTTCCCCTGTTTCTGCTTCTTCATGGTTCATGGCTGAAGCTTCTCCTCATCCTCACCTTCTTAATTCTGACAGTCCTACACCATCTCTTTCTTCTACTGCTGTTGGTGTCAGTCCTACTTCCCCTCCCAGTCCTCTTCATACTCCTGCTAATATCAGCTCTCCACATACACCTATTCCCTCCACTTCTTCTTCTCCTGGCCTAATTCTCTCTGATATTGCTGAATGCAGTACCATTTCTCCCTCCTCTTCTCCTGCAGAATCTTCTGTCAGCCCTGTTCCCTTACCCTTTAACCCATCCCAACCTTTTATTCATCCCCTTAACACTCATATTATGCAAACACGAGCCAAAAGTGACGTCACTCAACCAAGACTTAATCCCACACTCTTACTCACTCACATGGAACCTTCCTCTGTCAGTCAGGCCTTGGCTGTTCCACACTGGTTTCAGGCAATGAAAGATGAATTTCATGCACTTTTGAAAAATCAGACATGGACGTTGGTGTCTCCATCTGACTCAAGGAAGCCCATTGGTTATAAATGGGTCTTTAGGGTCAAGGAAAATTCTGATGGTTCCATAAACAAATACAAGGCTAGGCTTGTGGCAAAGGGCTTTCACCAACAAACTGGCAGTGACTTTCAGGAAACCTTTTCGCCAGTTGTTAAGCCGGTTACAGTCAGAACAGTTCTAACACTTGCTGTCACTCATGGGTGGTTCATTCAGCAAATTGATGTGAACAATGCTTTTCTCAATGGTAGTCTTGAGGAGGAAGTTTACATGCACCAACCCCCTGGATTTGAAGTATCTGATAAGAGCCTGGTATGCAAATTAAATAAAGCTATTTATGGGCTCAAGCAGGCTCCTAGGGCCTGGTTTGACAAGCTTAAAGGAGCTTTATTGCAACACCAGTTTACGGCCCGCAGGTGTGATCCTAGCCTGTTTTTCCTTAACACAAACAGCCTGCATATTGTGATCTTGGTCTATGTTGATGATATTATCATCACTGGAAACTCAGCCTCATTTATCACCTCCTTGATCAAGAGCTTAAATGCTGCCTTCTCCCTCAAAGAACTTGGAAAATTGGATTACTTCCTAGGTATTGAGGTCTCTCACCTCCCTAATGGCTCTTTGTTTCTATCTCAAACTAAGTATGTGCGTGATTTACTGGCCAAAGTCAATATGCTCAATGCCAATGGGATGCCAACTCCCATGGTCTCTAGTAGCAAGCTGTCAAAAGTTGGCTCTGACAGTGTTGCTGATCCTGCTTTGTACAGGTCAGTGGTTGGGGCACTGCAGTATGCCACCTTAACAAGACCAGAAATTTCTTTCTCTGTTAACAAAGTGTGTCAGTTTTTGTCCAACCCTCTCGAGGAGCATTGGAAAGCAGTAAAGAGAATTTTGAGGTACTTATGTGGCACTTTACAGCATGGGCTGCTTCTCCAACCTGCTCAAACCCAGCAGCCCCTTTCTTTACTAGAGTTTTGTGATGCTGATTGGGCTTCGGATCCTGATGACAGAAGATTCACTTCTGGTGCGTGTGTTTTCCTTGGTCCCAATCTCATATCTTGGTGGTCTAAGAAGCAGCAGCTGGTTGCTAGGTCTAGTGCAGAGGCCGAGTACAGGAGCATGGCACAGCTTGCTGCAGAGATATTGTGGGTGCAATCCTTGTTGAGGGAGCTTCACTGCAACTTTCAAACTCCAAAAATTTTGTGTGACAACCTCAGCACAGTTACACTTGCTCATAATCCAATCCTTCACAATAGAACCAAGCATATGGAGTTGGACATCTTCTTTGTTAGAGAGAAGGTGCTTAGCAAAAGTCTTGTGGTGGCTCATGTTCCTGCTCATGATCAGTGGGCAGATGTGTTCACCGAACCTTCATCAGCTGTGAAATTCCTTCCTCTCCGTGACAAGTTAAGAGTGGTCAACAAACAAAGCTTGAGTGACACACCCTCAACTTCTAAGGGGGAATAATAGAGTTATATATTATATTGCATATTCTGGTAGCTTAGATTCAATCTGAGCCTTTCCTTTAGATTAGATCTGAGCCACTCAATTATGCTGAGCTGGCATAGTTTGTTACACTTGTGTGCTTTATAAGCATTTTTCTTGTAATTATTTCATTCAAGGAATACAATATGAATTTCTCAATTATTCTCTCTAACAGATTCTGAGATTCTATCAAAGGTGAATGAGCTTTAACACAGACATATTATTACTAGCTTTTAATTGTTCAGTTCAGTTTTATCATAATCAATTCTTTTTGTGTACACTTTTATTAAAGGTGAATGAGCTTAACACAGACAGATTAGTACTACCTTTTAATTGTTCAGTTCAGTTTTATCATAAAAGCTCCAAGACTACAAGTAAATATTATATTAAAATGTTAAAAAATGTGAAAAATGCTGAGTTGAAGAATGGTACCTAGATGTAGCCACAGTTTCTTGAATTGGAGATAAAAGTATGATCAAACTTGTAAGTAATTATTTCACAGTCGTAATATACATGAATGGTTTGATTTTTTAACCAATTACAATCTGTTTCAAATGAATGAACAGCCTAAGTGTTTCAAACAAGTGGCTGTTGTGGTGTACATAGGATAAATTTATGCAGGTCCAGAAACTATTATCAGTTGTTACTTTCATAACAATTCCCACCATAAACCAACCACCACCTCCCTCTGATAAAAACTTGTGATAATTATTCAATTCATTCATTAGAATCCAAAATCATATTTAAATTTAAGCCGTAAAGTGGTTTGTAACCCGCGTCCTTCATGTCCATAGTCAACTTGTCCAACATATAACATATTTCATCACTTTGAGGGTGCTTCTCATCTCTAGATACAAAGCAGTTTACAAACCCAGCAATCTCAACCCAACTACATCCTGTTTCTTTTTGCAAACCATTTTCCTTCATCTGCTTTCTCACTCTATCAACATTTTCCCACTCTCCTTCCTCTGCATAAATATTTGAGAGCAGAACATGATATCCTGCCATTCTTTTCTCCCTACCCATATTCAGCAATTTTTTGGCAACAACTTTTCCCAATTCAAAATGCCCGTGATTTTTACATGACCCAAGAATAGATCCCCAGATTTCCATGCTGTTACCATCCTCACCCAGTCCCTTAACAAACTCATAGGCTTCAATCACCCTTCCAACCCTCCCTAACATGTCGGCAACACAACAATAATGTTCGATTGAAGGCTTAATTTTATGTACTTTCTCCATAGATTCAAATATTTGAAGGCCTTCATCAACCAATCCAGAGTAATTACAAGCAGACAAGATGGCAACGAAAGTAATTGCATCAGGCTTAATGCCAGATCTCAGCATAGAGTCGTACAGGGTAAGAGCTCTCTTACCCATCCCATGCTGACCATAGCACATTATCATTGTGGTGTATGAGACCGAATTCTTCTCGGGCATTCTCACAAAAACATTTTCAGCATAACTAATTGCACCACATTTGGAATATGAGTCAGTTAAAGCAGTTCCCACATAAACATTTTTCTCCAAGAAATGACGGATGGAGAATCCATGAATTTGCCTAGCGAATCCCATGCTTCCCATTGAACTACAAGCAGGAAGAATTGATGCCAATGTCACCGCATTTGGTAGTACCTTTTGCACCAACATCTCATTAAGAAG
Source organism: Lathyrus oleraceus (assembly GCF_024323335.1). NCBI lineage: Eukaryota > Viridiplantae > Streptophyta > Magnoliopsida > Fabales > Fabaceae > Lathyrus > Lathyrus oleraceus. The sequence continues at coordinate 1,569,832 of NC_066580.1, forward strand.
AAGAATAGCTTTCTCATTGAGCCCATTCTGAGTATAACCAGCAATCATAGCATTCCATGTGGCCTGGTCTTTATTACTCGGGCAGTTATGCTCAAACAACAATTCAGAAGTCCTAATTGAGCCGGATTTTGCATACATATCTATCAAATAACTCTCCATCCCCTCAAACTGTATCCCACGGCGAATCAAATATGCATGAGTTTGCCTTCCAATATACATATTCCTAAGATTAGAAGCTGCAGAAAAAAGAGCAGTCACGGTAACAGAATCAATCAAAAACTTTTGCTTCTGCATCTCACAAACAAGCATAAGCGCCTCCTCATTGAAACCATTCTGTACAAAGGCAGATATTATTGTATTCCACGAAACAGCGTCCCTTTCCAACATCTTATCAAAAACCTTGAACGAAGTATTAATAAGATTGCATCTCGAGTACATAACCATTATAGCATTGAGAATTATAATTAGCGAAGCAGGCAAACTTTTTAGAACAAACGCATGCAGCTGCTCAGCCAATTTAATTTGCTGCACCTGTGAAACAGCAGTAATAACAGAGAGCAAAGTTACATCATCGCAGAAACCCTCCTCTTCCTCTGACTCCAAGGCTTGAACAAACACATCAATTGCTTCAACTGGGCAGTTATTCTGAACATAAGCAGCAATCATAGTATTCCAAATCTCAGTATTTTTGTTCAAACATTGGTCGAAAACCTTACGAGCATAATCCATGCAACCAAGATCAGCAAACATAAGTATCGCAGAACTAACAACAAACACATCATTAACATACTCATTACCAAATTTGAGAAGAAATCCATAAAACAAATGAGCAATTCTAGAATCACCGAATTTCGATAAACCAGGAAAGAGATTAACAAAAGTAACAGGAGTAGGCGCAACGGAAAGACTAATCATAGTACCAAAAGCATCAACGGCTTCGTGATACCGATTGGTCTTAACATACCAAGAAATCAAAGTATTCCAAGCAACAACATTTCGTTTACGCATTACACCAAACACCTTGAGGACATAATCATGTTGACAAGAAGAGTACATATTCAAAAGCGAATTGTAAACAATTCTACTAGGACCAGGGTTAGTACTGGAATGAGAACGAAGAAAATGAGAATGAATAGCTTTACCGGTAATAACATCATTGGTTAATGCACAAGCTTTGAGAGTGGAGGAGAAAGTGTAAGGATCAAAACGAGTGTCTGGTTTGGATCTCATTTGAGCGTACAAAAGAAGAGCTTCGAGAGGCATATTGTTACAGATGAAACCGATGATGACGGAGTTCCAGACGACGGTGGAAGGACGGGGAAGAGATTCGAGGAGTTGACGAGCGAGGTGAGGTTGGCCTTCTCGGCATAGTTTGCTGAGACGTGAACGGATGCTTGTGCTGATTGCTTTGTTCCACTCTTTCTGTTTTGCGGCGACGCGGATTTGAGTGGCGGCGGTTGACGGTGTGGATGTGGTGGAGACGGGGAGAGGGACGGCGGGAGAAGTCATCGTTGTTGCTGTTTTTCCATTCATTGTTTGTTTTCATGCATGTGGCTCTTCTATCACTAATAATACCATAGTTTCTCATCTATCTACTTCTATTACTACCCATGGTTAAGGAAATACCTCATTTGTCCTAACATAAAATTCTATTACATGTGTCATATCGGCTTTTTGATATTCCTAAACTATCATTTATTTGTAATTTAATTTTATTAATCTATTATTAATTTGATTTTATCATTTATATAGTAATATTGTATTTTAAGTTATCTTATACTCAATTAGGTTGTATTTTAAGTTATCTTATACTCAATTAGGTTGAGGCGATTGCAATATTTTTTAATCTTGAATCACAAATTAGAAGTTTTAAAATAAAATAGTTTTAAAGCTTAATTTGAATCACAACTTTAGATGATTCAAATCAAGAATTAAATCGAAATTTGGAATTTGGCATTGTAATAATTGTTTGAATCAACGACATGTCTGATTCGTATCAAAGGTACCTTGATGTGACTTGATGTGAATCACATCAAGGGATGGTTCGAATCATGATTAAATAAATTCTTTTGAAAATCACTTGTAGTTGTGTGATTAGAATAATGTAATTTCTTGATTCAAATGACGTGATTTAAATCATGATCTGAATCAAACAAGTCAAATCGATATTTTTGTTGTGTACAAGTGTGAGTTGGAAGTCTCACATTGATTTAAAAAATGAAGATTCAGCACTTTATAAGTGAGAGGACACCTACACATATCATATGTATGCTCCTCATGATGATCCAACAAAGGTATCTAACCGAACCGCTATTTGAAAAGCTCGGATATACGTAATTACAATCAAAGTATGATAATAAATACAAACTTGATCAACAAACTTTCAACCACGGTCAATTGGATGCAATAATAAAGTTAGAGACTATTTCCAATGAAAAAATACATAAAAATATTATTGAGACAAATTATCGAACACCTTGTGTGCAATCGGTTTCGTTTAGAAATTTGTATAGTTTTGTTGATCTTAAAATCCAACCATAATCTAAAGGATTGAGATCAACTCAACAAAATATTTTTCAAATGGTTTTCAAAATGATTAACCAAATGTATTGATCGCACAATCAATGAATTCAATAATTTACAAATGAAATATATATATATATATATATATATATATATAGAGAGAGAGAGAGAGTATATAAGGATTTATTTAGGCAGTTGCCTAATCGACCTCACTATGGGTACGTTTGCCTTCAATTCGAACTCAAATTAAGATAATGAAATTAACCTTACTTTGCAAAAGTAGAGTACAAGAGAAATGTAGCAATATAACCCTACAAATCCTAAGTTTGATGTTGATTTTAAACTTTTCTCTTTCCTTGATCTGAGCTTGATCAAGTAACCCAACAATGCCAATTTGATTCACTATCTCACGCTACCCCTTTACAAAAACTTTTTGTTCTTCAAAGCCTTCACTCGATCAAGTCCAAGTTGTGAATTATTGTAACCCAATATTTACCAATATGATCCACAATCTCATGTCACTCATTTGCAAGAAACCCCCGTTCTTCAAAGTCTTCACTCGATCGGATCCAAATTGCATAATCGTTTCCAAAACCTTCAAAACCCTAATTGATCTTAAAGGAAAACCCCAACTTGGTTTTCTTATTTGAATCCCTCAAAGATACCAACACAACTTATAATTCAATAACCTAAATTGGATGTTATCAACCGATTATAGATGGCACAAAAAAAATGATTACGTGTAGTTTATTTGTGTGTATGCATAGAATGTAGGTTGAAGGTGCTGAGAACTCTTTGAAATCCAGGTTTCATGTAGGTTTACTCTATAATCTTACTAGAAATGAAACATGTATGAAGTATATATATGTGTGCAAGTTTGAAGCAAGAGAAATGCAAGAGGTTTAGAAAACAATGCAAATTTTCAAGATTGTTGATGCATGTGTTGACCTATGTACTCATGTGTTGACCTATTTGATGCATGTGTCAACTTGTATAAGTCATGTATCGACCTTTATAGGTCATGTATCGACACATACAATCGGCACATCAAACATAAGCTATAGACTTTAAAAGTGAGGTACATGTGTCGACCTGTAACTCGTATGTAACGATACATAGGAAAAATTTTCTTCTATGTGTCGACCTATAACACGTATGTGTCGATACATAGATTTTTTTCCCACAAAACTTGTTTTTAATGCATGAAACCTTTTTTAAATCATTTTAAAGTGTTTTTATGTTTTCTAATGCTAAGATGCACATTAAGACTTAGAGGATATCGTCCAATATACATAAACGCTAAAGTATCCTAGTTTTGAAATCATATAAAATACAACTAATGAAAAGTTGCACTCCCACTCCTCATGATGACCCAACAATTTTACCATCTTGATTCAAGTCATTCCTTCATATGATTTAAACCATAATTGTATGATCTGACTTAAACTAATTTCTTATCTATTTTGTGTATTATCTCTAGCACCCATGTAAACATTTTTGTCATTCTCAATATACAATAACAATTGATAATCAGAGAATCAATATTTTCACAAATCTAGAAAAATCATGAATGTTGTTTCTTTCACACCTTTTCTCTCAAGTCAAGCCTATATAAAAACTTCATAGTGTGTTTAATGAGTTTGTGTTGTTTAGTAGTTGCGTCAGATTATTTAGATGACTAATCATATTCAATCTTGAACCAAGAAACCCAATTATTATGGTACTTAACTCAGGAGATTGAGCATGAGTGGTGGATGCAAGGTACATTAGGGAATTTAATGTTTTCTATGAAGATTTTATGTGTATCAAATTGAAGAATCAATTTCGTGATTATGGTGTTTGAAGAGTGACTTCCAACAAAGAAAAAAATGTTTTCTTCTCCATTGAAGACTTCGGTAGAACCAAGTGAATGTTTATACAAAACAAAGTTGGGAGTTTCCAAGATCATTCAGTAAAACAAAGGCTTAAACAAGGGAGTTCTAGTAGGTTTGAGTGAAGAATGATGTATATGGAATTTTGGAGCTTAATTTTGTGTCTAGAAAGAAAATTGGTTTAAGATCAAGTGAATATTTTGTGAATTTGGTAATTTTTAGTGTTCTGCTACAACAGAAGGAAAATGTATATTTAGACTTGTGTTTGCTTAGCATTTTGGCTCGAAGTGTTTAGTGTTGTCTTGATTGTGTTCTAACAAAAACTCTTGTATATTAATTTATAAAATAATGGAAGACATAATGAACTTTTGGTGGATCTCCATTGAAGACTAAACTAAGTGCAAAGCAAGGGCAAACACGATGAACGAGTATAAACCCTATGTACAAATTTCTCTTTCCACGTCTCTTTTACATTCAAGTATAGATTTACACGACTTAGGTTTTTTTCGCTTTCTAAAATCACATGTTGATAGATTTTTTATCTACTTATATTGCTTTATTGTGTAAGTGTAGACCTGTGATAATTTTTGTCATTTGAATCTTCTTTATGGCAATAATGTTTATATAAACTCTTAATGTTATATTGATTGTTTAATTAATCAAATTCAGTTTGGTCCTTATGTGCAAATTGAATCATGTTAATTGATGCATTACACGTTTAAGCATTTTCATCTTTCTCAGTCGTTGTAATTTTTGATAATTTGTGTCAACTTTGAAATCTATTCAAACACATCTTTTATAAAATTCTACTCTCACACTTTCGTTTGTAAATTGTGCTTTTACTTGTAAAACTCTAATATTTGAAGAAAATGTTTTTGATAATGGTTTTAGAGAAACTGTTTATTCAACTCACCATCTAGACCATTTTACACCTATATTCTCCTTCAACACACACTTTTTTTTGAATAAAGAATGCATGAACAACCTACCAAAGACTTATTGGTAAAATATGTATAAAGTAGATTAAAAATAACATCGAGATCTACACAAACAATATGGTGATCAAAACCTAAGGCGTTGTATCAAATTTTGAGTATCAAAAAATAATATTTGAGTAGCTCAAAATATATAACATGAAGTTGAATCTTAAAAATATGTACATTCAAAGTTCAAGGGGGCATGTTTTTTAGGATTCATGATAATCCACAAGGGAATCAAGTTTAACTCTGACAAATACAAAAATATATTCAAAATGAGAAATCTAACATATTTAAAAGAAGTGCAATGAGTAACATGACAAATAACATTTATGTCTCAATTTCTCTCAATGTCCATAGATCGTTCCTTACCATTATACTAAGTCCTCAAGAAACCAAAGAATTTTCATTGAAACCCTAATGTGAGTAGACCTCCAACAGATTTAAGAAGTTACATTCATCACCTCTGGTCTTGACCAGACCCGTACCATATGCTAAGTTGAGTCTTTACTGTATGAATTTTTGTCAACTACTAAATTATATAACAACTTTTTATTGCTAAGCATAAATTATCACAAACGCCCCAAATACTAATTTTTAAAATAAATTTCTACTTAAAAATATAGTCTTTCATCTCTCTATCTCCCGTGTCACTCCCTCTCAATCCTTTTTATCAATCTCATTTCGATTCTCTCTCTCTCTCTCTCTCTCTCTCTCTCTCTCTCTCTCTCTCTCTCTCTCTCTCTCTCTCTCTCTCTCTCTCTCTCTCTCTCTCTCTCTCTAAATAATATTATTTGTCTAATACAACAACGATTAAGTTCTGATTTTTATTATTTACGATTTTAATTCAGATTTTTTTTGGCAATATTGGATGTTCTAGTTTTCTGGTTTTATTTTGTTTGCCTTATTTATTGGTTTTCCTTATTTCTTAGTTTTTAGATTCCTTTTCGAATATTTTTTATGCACGAGTTTTTTGGTTTCATTATTATAGGATTTTCATCTTATTTTACAATATTTTTGAAATTTATAATTTTTTGGTTTTGATTTTTAGGATTTTAAATCACTTTCTTCATTCGATTGCCAAAAAAGTGTCATGACAAGATTTATGGTCGGTGAAAACCTTTTTTTTTTGTTTTCAACTTTACAAATCTAATTATTTATGTGTTTATTTACATTCCCAATCTGTATCACCGGGGAACTGATATTCATGTCATCATCCCAACCTTCTATAATGCAGCACAAACACTAAAATTTTGACTTTGATTATAAATGATAGTGCAATGTATTCCTTAACATAAAGCAACGTGAAGAACAAGATGTGGGGAATAAGGAAAGGAGGAAATAAAGAGGATAAACCTATGTATCTGAATATTAGCCATGACTTTTGTCCGTTGGGGGTAATTGGTTTAATTAATTTTTTTTCATTATTCTTTTTATAAAAAGACTTTTACATTTGTACCATTAATTTATAGTACAATTAATAGGTCTCATGTGTATTGTTCATCCATTCATTTCATTAGTTAAACATTGCTAAGAAAACAACGCCTAAACCCCGAGGGCTTCCTAACCAAAATACATAGAATGCCTCAACATTACTAAAACTGCAAAATCGCCTAAATTAGCCCCATAGCACACTGCCACCACCACAACAAAATACAGTCTAAAAACACAGAATAAAAAACAACCAATACAGGAATAAACTGGTGTAGACCACACCGATGAATACAATATTTGGCTTTTCCAAAAAAAATCATTTCATATATATGATGTGTTGTATTTCTTTACAAAACCAGGTTTTTAGGCGGGGGTGAGAAAGTTTTGAAATGATTAAGAAGTTTATCCAAATGTCAATAATGTTATAAAAATAATTTAAATCGAATGAATCAAGGCTAGAATCCTAAACACAATCACTTTCCTTATAAGTATTTCAAACATTCTCAAATGTCTTAGAGTTGGGCCGCAAGAATACCAAGGATAATTCAGCTTATACTCGAGTTTGCATAATAGCAATAAAAAATAGAATGTAAGGAAGATAAAATCTGGAATTTTGTGTGAAAATGATAGACTTTTATGTGTTATTTTTCTGAATCTTGAATGCTTAATTTATGGGCCAAAGTAGTGTTGTTTCATAGGTTGCGACCCTTGATGAAGCACCATTTTCAACACCACTTTTACCATGTTGTATTATTTCGCCCACAACAACACTTTTACCGAATGTTGCATTATTTTGCTTACAAAGACACTTTTATCAAATGTTGTATTATTTTGCCTATAACAACAGTTTTCAAAGGCTGTATTGCTTCATATTCTGCAACACTTCATGAAGTGTCGTCTATTTCTGAATTCAAAATATAAATTGCCTACTACAATACTTCACAAGTGTTGCATGTTTCTAAATTAAAAAATTAACCTTCACTTTCATATTTTTTGTCATTTTGGAGCACACTCAAGATTATTAATTGTTAATAATTTACAACAATCCCCAACTTGTTCTAATAATGACAAGACCAATTCCCAAAAAAGAGAGGAAAATAATGTTAATACAGTTAAATATCTTTCGATTTGAACTTATCAGAATATTAGTTAGTTATGCTTTGAACCATTATCTCTTGTGATTATACCGATGTTACCTTACACACATTTTTTAATGGTTCTTCACCTACATCTCTCGCCTAACACTATTTATGACCATGTGCTTTTCCTATTTTTGTGAATTTTTCATGAGAGAAACTCCAACTCTCACTTTGAAACGACATCATCTAGAAATTCATATAGGTGATGTTCATTTTGTATCTATTTCTTGAGATACATATCCTCGATATAGAACTTCATTAAGAGTTTGAAAAAAAAAACTCAACCTTCAATAGTCAACATTGTCACAGAATGTTGCACAAACATCCAAATCAACGACTTGTTATTATCCATTGAATCTTAGGTTAAGGTTTGTTAACTTTAGATTGGGTTGCTACTGTTCTCAGAACCCTTATTCAAGGAGTTTCAATACCATACCTCTCGAGGCAATCTTTACTAAATCTTTGGCAAGTGGTTTAATAAATGGATCAAGCAAATTATAGCTCGATCGTATATATGTAAATGAAATGATTACATCCTTAATCAACTTGTTCACGAAAGAATGTCTAAGTCCTACCTGCATAGACTTTATGTTATACACTTTTTGTATGCTCTAGGTAAAATGGCTTGACTACCACAATATATCAACACCTTTGAAACATTGACTTTAGCCAATAGAACTTCCAACGTAAGGTCCCTCAACCATTCATCTTCTTCACCAGTGCAAGCAAGAGTTTCAAAATCCGATTATATGGTTGAGGAGGTGATCCACGTTTGTTTCTTGCTCTTCTAAGAAATTGCACCCCGACTAGTGTAAATATCCATTCAAATGAAACTTTCTGATATTCAACACTTGATATCCAACTAACATCAACATATATTTCCAACATGACAAGAAATCTACCATAATAGAGACCAAGATTTTTTATTTTCATAAGATAGCCAAAAATCCTAATGATGGTCTTCTAGTGCTCACCATTTGGGTTGCTAGTAAAATCTACTCATCTTACTAAGTGCAAATGCTATGTCGGATCTAGTACATTACATGCACTTACATATTCCAATTGATCCACAACTCTTCCATCATTCTTTTGAAGCTTCACACTAGGATCAAATGGAGTACTCACTTTCTTGAAATGTAAGTATTTGAACTTGTCAAGTACATTCTCAGCATAATGTGTTTGACTAAGTTCATAATCCCCATTATTTTTCTTTACTTTGATCCCTAAAAGTGTGTCAACTAGTCAAAGATCATTCATCTTGAATGTGGAAGTTAGAAACCTCTTTATTTCTAAAATTTCATTCATCTCATTACTAATGATCAATATGTAATCAACATAGAGACAAAGGAATATTACAATGTTGTCACACAACTTTATGTATAAACATTTGTCACAAGAATTAAATGAGGAAAGTTTTAAGATAATCATGCATGATGATGCAAGTAGGTTTTTAGATGAAATGAGAGATGAAATTGTGAGCAATTTAAAGTAATATAGTATGAATTGCAATGAGTATCTTGGTTATGTTCACTTGTCTCAAATTTTCACTTGAATTTCTATGTTCAACCTTATTGATCAACTTCATCATTGATGTGCATGACACTTTTGATCCCTTTCTTCTTTGATAATCTTTGTCTTCATCAAAAATAAACTAGATATAAGATGTATTTTTCACAATCTCCCATTTTTCATGATGACAAACTCTTGTGTGTTTCCCCTTAATCGGTGAATCTTACAATGATAGAGTCAAACTTTTGATGTTATTATTTCAGTGTTTGTTTTAATCCATACAAGGATTTTACAGGTTTGCATACTTTTGTTCATTACCAAGAAGTATGTAACCTTCTGATTGCTCCATGTAAATCTCCTCATTGAGATATCTATTTGGAAATATTGTTTCGACATCCATTTGATGAACTATAAGGTTATGCAAGGAAGCTAATGCAAACGAAACTTTAATTTCGTTGTGTTTACTACTAGTGCATATGTATCAAAATAATCAACAATCTGTGCAGAACCTTCCTCACGAGATTCTTAATTTGTGAGAATCTCGAATTCATTATCCTCTGTGATAAGGTTACCAAAGTTCCACATATAGGATTCAATAATTACATTAGACTCCAAATTCAAAAGTCCATATGCTTTAATGTTAGGTTTATATCCTACAAAGACATATTTAATCCCACGATGATTCAATTTGTTCCTTTTATGGTCCATGTTTTTATAATAAGCTACACACCCTCATACCTCATATGGAGAAATATCATTTTTCTTCAAAATAATTTTATTCTTTATATGACAGAAGAACTTTGTGCTATAACAAATTTTATGACATTCTTCTAATGTCATAACAATCAACAACCATGATCAGAATGAATTCAATGCATTAAATATTCATAGCAATCAACAACCATGATCATAGTGAATTATATTTCTTAACTTCATGTTTAACAATGTTCTATTTTATATCTATATAAGAATCACATTATAAAATAAATAATGAACCAAAATCATTAATATTTTCTATAAAAAATTTCATAAATATTTGTCAACTTTCAATAATAAAGAGAATGTACAAATTACTTTTAATATCCATATGATTAAGAGATAATTTTTTTATATTAGCACGCACATATAATATGGGATAAATAATTTTAAATTTAATAAGTTATTGCACAAACAACGATACAATTGAAAATGTCCTTCAAATTACTATTATTTTTATTATTATTAAAGTATGTATTTTAATATCAGTAATCATTTGATTTAAATTAATTTTCTAAGACATTTGAGAGTGCTTGAAATACTTATAAGAAAAATGATTTTGCAAGAAACACAATTGTTATATATTAAAATATGATTACTGATATTAAAATTTAAATTTATAGTAAAATATTAGTAAATACTTTTATGGCTAATAATTTTTATTTATAGTAATTTTTTATAACATTTTATTTATAGTATTTTAAATTAATTTATCATCTCATTTATATGTTTTCAAATAAATAAATTAATTCATTTATGATCATTATAACATTATATTTTCAATTTAAAAAGTAAAATTTTATTACAATCATTATAAATAATGGTTAATTTAAATTTAAGATAGGCTTTATTTTTTTTAAATTAACTTCTATGTACATGCACCACCGGTTGAATATTTTTAACAAAGAAAGATAATTTGAAGTTGTTTTTAATTTATGATACCACACTTTAAAAAAAAATACAAAAATTAGTGGAGATTTTATTTGTATTTAAAATACTCACGAAGTTAGTTATTAGTATATCATTGATTGAAATTTATCGAATTAAAGTTTGGATGTTTTTTTTATAATAACTCAAAATATAAAATTTCTAGCTAAAAATAGAAAAGACATGGCAAATATTTATCTTAGTATTATTTATAATTCAAAATATAAATGTGTGTTATTGATGGGAATATAGAAAATATATTATTGATCTAAATACGAGGATATTCAAAAAAATATATTTTTCATTCGTTATCAACTCTTAAAAAGTCACAAAAAAAGTATTTTATACATGAGAAAATTCCAAATATTATTATAAATCACTGTAAATTTTTTTATTATTGATCCAAATACTTTAATAAACGATGTTTAAATAAAAGTAATATTTATATATATTAAAAAAATATATTATTGATCTAAATATGAGAAAAATATGTGTACAAAATTTATATAATTAAAATAATGATTGAATATTTTTATAAAAAAGAAATAAATAAAAATAATATTTTACATTGTTGATCTAAGTATTTTTAGATAAAAAAATTTATTCATAATTTAAATATTAAACAATTTTTTATCTACTTATTACTTATCCATTTTTTTTTTTACCTCTTATTGTAATTTGAAAGTGTGTGAATATCAGAATTTTTTATTCCATTAATCCAGTTTTTTTTATAAATTTTTTCAAAATAACTCATAAATTTCCAAATTATCCCATCTTCAATAAAAAAACGTCAACACATAGGTGTCACATGAATTGGCGCATATCCTTAAATTTAAAAAGGAAGCGCCAATTGAATTAGTTTCTGCACATGATGTTGCCAATTCAATTTGCATTGTCTAAGGAATAAGAGGAAGCGCAATTGGTCTGATGCTTGTGTGTATTGTGTATTTTTTTTGTATAAATAGAGGTGTGGTTTATTTTTTCACATCTCTTTTTATTATATTGCAAATATGGTTCGTCTTCGTCGCCGTTATGGGAGAGTGATTTATTCCAGAAATAAGTCTGTGATGGATATGCTTTTTTGGAATATATGTAGTTTCGAACAACTACAGAGGGAGTTGGTTCGTTGGTTAGACGAAGACATGCCTGAAGACGAAAAAATTAGAAGTATTGAGAGACACGATGCCGTACGTGGGTGACTACGAGTTAAAAATGATAAGGATGTAAGAGAAATGATGTTTGGACCAAATGATATTAGTTTGATTGTTGTAATCAGTTAGAAATGTTATGGTTAAGTATTTTTATTTATTTTGATATTTATTGTATGTGTTATCTGAAAGTAAGGTCTTGTAAACATCAGATAGGTGATGCGTCCTTGCGAGTATATGCGCATGCTAAAATGACATGAAAGTAAGCTATACGAAAGGCCTGGAACTTGCCACAGTCGCACCAACATCTGTTTAGTCTTAACAATTAACGATATTTACTTACTTTACCAATTATTATCTCTAAATAACATATTTATCTTTTTGGTGCATATGGTTGGCTCATGGTATGAGTTATAACAGATGTCATAGACACTGTATTATCCAATATCGCAATCTCTTGGATCACCTTCGACCAGCAGATATATTATCATTCATAATAATTTGTTTTTAATATCACCCATTTTATAATCTAATATATTTTCACATTTCAGTTCATTTGCCGTCCAGGTCTAAACTGTTGGTGTAAGCCCTAGAGGCCAATACTTTTGGTACTTGTATCAAATTATTTAAAGATATTTTCTTTATTATGGTTGATTAATAAAGTTCCTGGAATAGATAGTCCGTTTAATGTATTAAGTGTGACTTAATCATGAGAACACATTAAACATAAGGACACTATTCTTAAAGTATCCGTAGTCGAGCTTTAGTGTGAAGTGGGATAACATTAAAGCATTAAGACTATTATGTTTGTAGACTGATGATCACATCTCATGAATCATGGATAAAGAGTTATCAAGACTTAAACATAGGTATGAATATTAGGAGTAATATTTATACCGGATTGACCCGCTATGAGAATACTATATAGAAAGTTATGCAAAGTGTCATAAGTTATTCTCATGGTGATAATAGTGTATACCACTCTTCGACCTGAAACCACTATGGATCCTAGATGTAGAGTCGAGTGCTTTGTTGCTGATCCAACGTTGTCCGTAACTAGATAACCATAAAGACAGTTGATGGGTACTCCACGAAGCATGCTGAGGGACATGAGTGTCCTATATGGAATTTGCCAATCCTGCGTAACAGGATAAATGTCTATGAGCCCAATATTGAACTGGACAAGGGTGACACGGTCTATATCTTGTGTTCAATATAGACATAAGGGCAAAGGGGTAATTATACACATAATTATTATCACAGGAGGTTTTGTCAGATCACATGACATTTTCGTGACTTGGGTAGCAGTGATGTGTTGCTAGATACCGCTCACTGTTTATTATGTTAAATGCGTGATTTAATATAATTGCCAACGCCGCGAAAACCTATAGGGTCACACACAAAGAACAGATTGATGAGAGATAGAGTAACTAAGGAACACCGTAAGGTACAATGCACTTAAGTGGGAGACGAAATATGGTAAGGTACCAAATACTTAAGTGATTTTGGGCATATTATAAGATATGGGCCAAAATACACTTAAGTGGGCTTTTTAGCTTGAAGCCCACACAAGTGGTTCTATAAATAGAACCCCTTGGGTAGAAACATTGTCACTCCAATCCACTCAGACAGAAATTCAAGTAGAGACTTGGAATTTTGTTTCCCTCTTTCTCTCACTCAAGGCCTTCATTCATAACAGCTAGCACTGCGATTGAAGGAATCCGTTCGTGTGGACTGAGTAGAGACGTTGTCATCATTCAACGTTCGTGATCGCCCCGTGGATCTGTATCAAAGGTTTTGATCATTATCAGAGATCTGCACCAAAGGTTTGAATCGCCACAAGAGGTAACGATTCTATCACTGATCATGCCCATTCGTAAGGATCACTAAATGGAGAAATTTTTAAATTCCGCTGCGCCTTGGATGGCAATTCTCCTACATAAACTTGGATCATGACCATGAAATCAACGAACAAGATGCAACCGTTTGGATAACATGCACATCGATCATAAGGTTCACTACCGTGGAGATGCACCATAGTGACCGTGTTAAATTGCAATTCAGTATGCTTTAACACATCCTAGATCTCTCGATAAACCTCAGAGAATGACATCTACGGAGAGTTAACGACCAATGGAACTTTAACTCTTAGCAAAGCTTCACTAGATCTGAGTGTCAAAAATGGAAGCACCGACAAGACTGTGTCTTAAGTGACTATGTGATATCAACTGAAGAAAAACTAACTCGTAATTATATGGCTTGGTACAGATCAATTAAATTTGAGTTCCTCGCCGATGATATGTACCAACATGACTCACACCAGGTAACTTACACACAAGAAGGTTCAACATCTACCCCTCACAACATTACCAGATCGGTTACTCACAACCCCTTACCCATCAAAATTATCAGTCCACAAATAGACAAACCTACGACCTTAACATGCCAACCACCAACCACAATACCAAGAGTATCCCCCGTACCACAACCAACAAGAAGATCATCATCAAGACACCAACATCATTATGCATCAAACACATCACCCTACCATAGTCGTCTTATCCAAAATACTCTGCGATCATTTAACACCAACTGCCCCTCATACTATAGCCAAGAGGCCCAAACATCACAAAACCAAAACATGCAACAATCATATGGCTACCAAACACCACAACAACCATTTAAACCTTTCATCGACACAACATTCACACCAATGTTGCCCTTCAATCGTCCTGATCACCCTTCAATAACTCAAACACAATCCAACTACTCTAGCATGAGTCATGAACTAAGCTATGGCGACAATGCTTCATTGCATACACAAGACTACGTGGATTTGTCTGAATATCTTAGGGAATCTTCTGCAGGTGGTGGTGATGTTTCTGACCCCTCAAATCCTCAAACATATGGGGTGAATCATCAACGTGGATTAGGGCCACACGTTCAGGTAGCTAGGGAATGTGGTACTAGAGGTCGGTTAGGTCATCCCGATCAACGACATTAGTATTTTTGGCATTCTTATGTAAACGCATATTAATATTAATATCAACTGGTCCGATTTGGACTTTTAAATAAAATATCCATTGTTTTAAAAAAATATACACAAACACACGTATGTGTCAGACCAATTGACATCTCCTGTCATTCTTTACACACATGCGTCAATTGGATTGAAAACACCATGTGCAGAAATCAATTCAATTGACATCTACTATTTAAATTTAAGGATAAACGTCAATTCATCTGACAGAGATACTTTAATGTGAGATAGTTTGAGAAATTATATAAAATGTGAAATATTTTAGATTATTTTTTTTGAAAACCTGAGTTATTACTCTAGAACATTTATGGGACTTAGAGAGTAGTATTAAATAAAGAATGATAACCTAAAAATCGAATAAAGAAGAAGATAGGGAGACATTAAGAATGAGGAAGGAATAGGCCACTATTGGCTTGTTTTGTGACTAGAAAATCAGAAAACATAATATAATCACACCAAAACTCCACCCATCAAATCATCAACCAACATGGAGATGCAACAGCTTCTTAGCATGGGTTTTCCCGACGAGTTAGCCGCCCAAGCCTTAGCTGCCACCGGCGGTAAATCCACCGTCAAAGCCACCGAATGGATTCTCACTCACAAACCAACCACCACCACCACCACCACCACCAACAACAACAACCCTTCGCCATCACCATCACCATCACCACCACCACCACCACCACCTTCATCATTCGCATTCCAACCCAAACTCGACCGGTTCTTCCAAAACCCAAACCCAAACCCATCTCCACCTCAACCCATTGATTCGCAACAACAGCAAAAAGAACAAGAACCCGAAACAAACGAACCAACCAAACGTATTAAGCTATCCCCAACACCACTCTCACAGACACAATCTCAAACACCTACACTGCAAAACAACAAACCCTCATTTTTCTTCAACCGTTCCAAGAAACAAACTCAAACTCAAACCCACACTCATGAACCCTTATACGAACGCTTGCGCCCCAGAACATTGGACGAGGTTGTTGGACAGGATCATCTTCTATCAGCAAATTCTATTCTCCGTTCCGCAATCCAACGCAATCGTTTACCTTCTATCCTCTTATGGGGTCCACCCGGCACAGGTAAAACCACTATCGCCAAAGCTATTGTCAATTCATCAACAACAACTTCAACTTTCTATCGTTTTGTCTCTTTATCTGCTGTTACTAGTGGTGTTAAAGATGTTAGAGAAGCTGTTGATGAAGCAAGAAAACTCAGACTCAAAACAAATCAAACTACTGTTCTTTTTGTGGATGAGGTTCATAGGTTTAATAAATCTCAGCAAGATTCTTTCTTACCTGTTATTGAAGATGGTAGCATTGTTTTCGTGGGTGCCACTACTGAAAACCCTTCTTTTCATTTGATCACACCCCTTTTGTCTCGTTGTCGTGTACTAATTCTTAACCCTCTTCAACCTCATCACCTCAGTTTGCTTCTTAAACGTGCTGCTACTGACAGAGACAAAGGATTGGTGAAAAGCCTTGGATTTGGTTCTGATTCTGGTTCTGGTTCTTCCCAAGTTAATGTCAGTGTTGGTGAAGATGCGGTTGATTTTATAACTAACAATTGTGACGGGGATGCTCGTGTTGCTTTGAATGTATTGGAGATTGCTGCTGTTACCGCAGCTGCTAGGGTACAATATGACAATGAAGAATGCAAGGATGCTGTTGTAGTTGCTGTTAGTGTAGAGGATGCGAAGGAGGCACTTCAAAGTAAGCATCTTGCATATGATAAAGCTGGGGAAGAACACTATAATTTGATCAGTGCATTGCACAAGTCTATGAGGGGAAGTGATGCTAATGCAGCGATTTATTGGCTGGCAAGAATGTTAAAAGGAGGTGAAGAGCCACTTTATATTGCTCGTAGGCTTGTACGGTTTGCAAGTGAGGATGTAGGTTTGGCTGATCCGGTAGCTCTTAATCAAGCTGTTTCTTGCTACCAAGCTTGTCATTTTATAGGAATGCCAGAGTGCAATGTGATTCTTGCACAATGTGTTGCTTACCTGGCTTTGGCTCCTAAGTCTATAGCGGTTTATAGAGCGATTGGAGATGCTGAGAAGGTAGTGAGGGAATCAGTTGGACAGAATGAAGGGGTGCCTCTTCATCTTAGGAATGCACCGACCAAGTTAATGAAGGAAGTTGGGTATGGGAAGGGATACATATACACTCCTGATAACCCTTCTGCAGCACAGAGCTTTTTGCCGTCCTCCCTTCAAGGGTTCAAATTCCTCCATTGGCCCGACAAGAATCTCTCCAAATCTGATGGATGAAAATGTTCAATTTAGATGGGAGCTTTTATCTATCATTTTGTTCCCTCTCTTTTTGTTTTGTTTCTTCATACATATCTCTCCACTACTATCAGCTTTTTGGCAATTGCAAAGAAGTGTGTAGTATAGGCATAGGCAGTGGTGGAAGAATCGCTAATGCAAGTGTAACACATGATGTAGGTTTTGACTCAATCTAATGCTCATTTTGATAAATATACTCTTAATCTCTTTTGTTTACTTTATTTGTAATAATCACTTATGAATAAGCTGCTTGAAGAAGCTTATTATCCCTGGTCTAGAATTTGTAACTTGAACTTAACTTCGACCAGTAATGCTACTCCTTAAATTTCCTTCTGTAGTACTGACTGAAGAATAATATTTTATTTATTTGCTGATGGAGCTGTGAAAATTTTGTTCTTTTAGTTTTAACAATATATTTACCTAGAGTGCCCCCGAATGAGATTCCAGATCTGAAAACATGTCTTCTTCTGTATCAATAACTTCAAGTACTTAACTGTTGTATTTCTCGGAAGAGGCTCCGTATCAGTGTGCCGAAATCTCTAGACTCCATGATGATGCAAGCTAGTTCAAACATGAAAGAATCAGCCAATGATGATGATGGATGCGACCCCTGTTTTATATGCTAAATTAAATACCGGGTAGCATGTTCTTCTGTTTGTTGCTGATTGCCCATCTGGTGATTTGAAATTGTTGAAATTTAAATATGACACATGTCTTCTTAAATCTGTTTCTAAATTGAATTGATGAACTAGTTGATCAACATGATATTTCCATAATTTATGTTGTAGTTCATTGAAGATCACATGTCTGTTTCTCATGTGACTAGTATTACTAAGGCTGGGTTCATTTAACAGCAGATGTGCATCCTTTTTGTAATACCTTATTTTTAGCATCAACTGTGCATTTCTTGGTTACTGACTTACCTTTTGTGGTCAGTGTTGGTGCTGGCTGCTTGCAACTGATCTCAGATATGCTGGCTTTCAATGCGAGGCTCTTCCTTAAATGAACTATGCTTTTAAGTTCTAACTATTTTTGATATGCCTAATGTTATGTCTTGAATTAGTTTTGTTTTTCATCATATTTTGTGCTGCGAATCTTGGATGTATCTTAGAGGACTTTGTTAGATGGCACTCACCTCCTGATTGGACAGACAATGAGGCTAGTATTGAGGATAGTGATGTTTTTGACAGTGGTGACCCATTGTTGCCATGCATAAAGGTCAGCTTATGGTCTTTTGTATCCTATATTAATGCTTAAAATCTTCTTATACACAGTTTTGCGTTTTTTTTAATGGTTCGTCCTCGGCATCTGATATAGTTGTAGATTTCCTGCCTGAAGCAAATATTACATATTCACTGTATCTGGTTATCAATTGTGAGGGATATATCATGGAGTCTTATTGTGGCGTTGACCTACAAAGATGTTGTAGTTTGGTGAATTGCGAGGGATATATCATGGAGTCTGCACTATACATGGCAGGAATGGTTTAGTGCAGACTGATGGAAGAACTCTTAGGCTTAGAATGTCTGACAATAGAATTTGAATTTTGTTTAAACTGTCTGGGTGTTCAAGTTATATTCTGTGTTTAAGCTTACTGGGCAGCTCCTAGAAGAAGAAAAAGAAGAGGTTTGGGTTTTTAGCAATTGCTTATTATTTCCCTAGCCACACTTTGATTTTGCTTCTGTTTTTTTCAGCTTCCTAATAATGTATCAATTGCCACATGTTGTGCACTGTATGTACAATTTTTTCACTTCAACAATAATACATATGCACATTTTTTTTACCTATCTCTGAATTCAATTACATTTTGTTGTATTTTTGTCTTTTGTGCCATGGTCTAATTCTTTGTTCAATGGTCAAATGCTTCTGGTTTGTTTAGCAGTACACCATCTAAAGTACCTCTTGCTGTCCTAGAAGAAGCCTTTGTGAACATCACTAGTGTAGTTGGGAATAAGGTTAACAGCGTATTGTGGTTTCTTCAAAATGTTTCTTGTGAAGGAAACTGGAAGCCATTTCTCATTGATGTAGCGAGTTTGTGGGCTGGCTCAGGAACTGGAAGTGGGTACAATTTTTTTACTGTCATCGAAATTGCTATTGTTGCTGCACATATTCTTCCATCCTCTATTCAACTCCATATATTCAGGAAGTAATTAAGATTTCTACTCTCTTGTCACGTCGAAGAACTCCTAGAAGTGCCCTTTTTACCCCTTATAGAATACACCTTCCAGAACATGGCCCCCCTAATTTGATTATGTATCAATTCCTCAATTAGGCATATTGCATTGTCAGAGGACTTAACAGTACTCCCTCTTGAGCTCAGAGGCTTGTCTTCCAGGCTGGAATTTAGAAATTGTCTCTTGATGGTTAGCGCATCCTCCCGTGTGCTCCCATGTCTCGCTTCATCAACTTTTCCCTTCCAATGCACAAACATTTGCAACACTTCCTTTCTCTGTTTTTGATTGTGTTGGGATGCTAAAACAATCACTGACTCATAAGTTTCTGGTATCTTCCCTACCATGTGGTCAGGCAACTCCTCTCCTTCATGGTATGTCCCCACAACCTTCTTCAAAACAGCCACGTGAAAAACAGGTCCCTACAACTTTCTTCAAAACAGCCACATGAAAAATAGGATGCACTTTAGATTCAACAGGAAGTTTGAGTTTATATGGATGGTATTTTTAGTTGAGTTCCCTGCATTTTAAACAACAAAACCCTCCAAAAATGATTATAAACACCATATCTTTATCACTAATAATGGAGGTTGGCACTCGATGCAAGTGAATCGTATATTTGGTGAACATTTCAATCATGGTTATGACTAAGGGTGTTCATTGGTTCAGATAAATTTGAATCCAACCGGAATCCAACCAAAATCATTATGTTTGGGTTTGAATATTTTTTTAGTTCGGACAAAAGCCGAATCAAATCAATAAAATTTGATGTTAATTGGTTCAAACAACAAATTTATAAAGTTCTATCCGTGAGTTCGCCTACTCGAATCAAGCATAATTAATTTGTATAGTTTATATCATTATTATCATAGAAACTAGTATAAGGTATTCAACTTCAAGAAGAAAAAAGTGAAATGTCACTTGAGACATTAAAACATATATGGAGAAATGAAAAAAATTATGGATTTTATATTATTATGAAAAATTAGTTGGTATAATTTAAATCTTCTTTTAAAATATTATTGCACATTTGTTTTCAATGTATCTGATCAATCCAACTCAAATTAACATGTTGTTTCTCAGTTTGGTTCGGTTTGCACTTTAATGCAAAAATGTGTGAATTTAATACAAACCAATCCATATATCTGTATCAGCATCGAATTCTCTTGAAACCGAACCATTTGACCCATGAACTCCCTTAGTTCTGGCGATGGATGGGTGTTTTAGAGGGAGAAATTGACAATACTTAGACAAATGATCAATCACCCAGTTGTTGCTTGATATCCTTTAGATTTCGATAACCCGATGATAAGAGAAAATGATAGTACTTCGACAAATAATCAAGAAAATTTGTTAATGCACCTTATATGTTTCTTAGCCACCACGTGAAAATACTTAAGTGCCTCTAGATCCCAGAGATGCATCTTCGAATGCACCAAATTTTGGTTGAACGTTAAAATATTCCGGAGATGTATCTTCGAAATAATGTCGGAGATGCATCTCCCTAACGTATTGGATCATAATGTTTCATGTTAAGTTTTAATCATGTGTATTCAAATGAAGATTCAAAAGTACCATGTTATGTGATGAGATTTAAACCATACAATCGATATACAAACAATGATGTACACAAATCCAGATGGTCCAAAAATATCATATATAAATAAAAGACAAATAAATGAAAAAAGAGTCGAGAACAACAATAAAGTAGCATGTTGTCAAAATAAAATATAATTCATAGTACTACTACTATATACTAATGCACTACTGTATATGTCAGACTACATCGTCTTTACCTCTTCGGCCATCAATCCCCTCCACCCTTCGACGCTGTCTCCGGTACATCAATGTCCCTCGTGCCTCCGTCATGATATCATCTAGGATCTTTCTTACATCAGACCTATCAGGGAAGATATCTCTGTCAATGTCTGTCTGCGCAATCTTCACAATACGATGACATCTAGGCAAGATATCCTCAACATAATTTAACTGTGCATGCTCCACCTTTATTATCTCATAATGAGCAGGTATAGATGGGTCTATTGGAGCAACCTGCACCATATATAGATGTGACACCCTGAAGAATCACCTGATGTACCCGTCCACGTAGCTCCAGTCGCTAGAGACTATGGTACTTTGTGCCTCTTCCGATATCAGATGACTCTCATAATCATCAAACATGTCATCCATTTGTCTACGTGTCAAAGCAGGATGAGCAAATACAACAGGGTGTTTGGGAATGGTCTGAGATAGCCGAACTGCCGCATGATGCGCTCGGGCAAATGAGGAGCAGTGGGACGTGATCTGCATGCCAGCAATCCATAGTATAACATTATCTTGTCAAATGGACGCATCTCACGATGATCGACATAGCTGTTGAAGTTCATTTCCTCATCAACCAAGTGGTCAAGATACACTCTGAATGACTCAGTCGCCTGATTTCCTCTGAGCGGGCAAATACAGTAGCACAAGGCATATCCTCAGTGTAAGTCGGTACACTAGCCCAATCGGAGACGCATGAGTAGTGCTGAAAGATCCAAGCCTGAAAAGTTTAGAACTCACGAATCATAAGTAAAAGACTAATAAATATTACCGTCAGTAGTGTGATGTTTCCAGTGATCTTCTTCGTCTTCCACCTACAATCCTCTGATAACTTCGAGTACAAGTAGACCAAACAAGCGTCTCCTCAATTGCACTCATGGATGCGCTCAAAATTCTAGAAGTATCGTAGATAGACAACATCTGTATAAGTGAAACTTTTGTCCACATAAATCTCAGTGCCAACCAAATATAACAATTATGCTCTCATAACATGCGCTCTATGGAGTCCCACCTGCTCGGCATCACCTGTAGCTTGATGTGCTCTCTGGAGATCCTATGTATATATCTTTTTCAGGTATTTAAATCTAACATGAGCCCCCATAATCCTATCTAACTCCTCCTTCTCCTTCCCTGGGTCAAGTCCCAGATAGTCTACCATCATTGCGATTTAAACTCCAAATCATTCTGGAGATGCATCTACAATATTATTCCGTAGATGCATCTTCCGAATATTTTAATGTTAACTTGTGCATGGATGCACAGTAGCAAATTTACCAGGTGCTGGCAGGAGCAGCTGCATCCCTCACTTTTTATTTTTTTTTAAAATACCAAAACGACTTCGTTTTGGACACATTAAAAAAAAAATCAAAGTTATTCTACTTCCATACGCTACCTCTTGCAATCCAACGTTTCACTTTCAATAAACACAAGAAAACTTTTTCTCTTCTTCTTTTTGCAACAACTCACAAACAAACAAGCTACTACCACCAACATTAATTTACTTCTACATTGCAACGACTTCGGCATCAGTGATGACTTTGTTTTCTCTCGGCTTTGAGGTGATGGCATATTTTTTCACAACTTCTAGTTCGATTCGATAACACTTCGACAACAGTTTTGACGACGGCTTCGACGCTTTTGTTCACAGTTTGTTCACTTCACTTCATTGATATATTATTGCTTTGTGTAAATTGTGTTGATATACTCAGTGGCGGATATACTCAGTGGTTTGTTCACGGTTGTGCTGAGGCAATTTGTAATTAATTGGTTTCTTTTGTTGGATCATACTTTTCCATATTGCAAGAAAGGGATTCATGACTCATCCCCAGTTTTCAGTGAATAAATTACAATATAGTTACCTTTTATTTTTATATTCTTTTTATATGCTTGGTTCTATTAGTTAACAAAATGTTAAATGTGTGTATATTATAATATGATTTCAACCTTTTTATTAAAAGGCTTATAAAATTTTCTTTATAAAATGTTGTCACAAACTCACAATTTGTTTCTTAGATGTGTTGGTGAAATACAGACTATGTTTGCATATCAATTTTGCACGATTATTTGTAATTGGTTTATGTATTGTCATCTTATCTATTTTTGAGCCTGTTCTTTTGATATGCTCTATTCATCTGCAAACTTTATTCGGTGAACATATCCTAAATTTGAGTTATATTGATCCTTAGGTTGCTTTATAAATTATAATTAGTTGGACTGTTTTTTATAAACAAAGCTCTTTATCTATTTTAAACAAAGATTAGTTGGACTATTCTAGATTTAGTTTTCTTTATAATTTTATTAGATTTAAGTGTAATTGATTATTTAAAAAATATGTTTGATTATTTGTGTACTTTTTAGAAGCTATATAATGGTTAAACATAAGGCAATTGAAGCATTTCTAAAAGGAAATCTTTCGATAAAGATGGAAAATTGTATAGTTTCAACATCGATATTTGAGGAATAAGCTTCCGGTGAACAAACAATTTAAGTTCTACAAGATGAACAATCTCGCAAGATTTTAAAAAGTCACCATAGATGAATTTGATATCAATTGCTTAGAACGTGATTCCGAAAAACGTGTCCAAATTTGAGAATATCTAATAAATCAAAGAGATGAAGTTCGAAAAGCTTATCTTTATTGGGGTCCGTATCAATGGCAAGTTGAAAAGTATCCCCTTAATAGAGATAAAAATCCAAGACGATTTCAAGCATCTTGGTTTAAAATGTTCCCTCCATAGCTAGAAACTTCTCCAACTAATGATGCTGCTTATTATTTACTTTGTTACTTGTTCAGTAAAAAACTTAGTGGACATACCGTAGCTGGTGTGTCTACTAGAAAAGGATTTAAAACATGGAGAAAGGTCAATGCCGGAAAGAAATGTGTTTTTCTTATTCATATTGGAGGGAGTCCTTGTTCACCTCACAATAATGCTTTGAAATCTTCTCAATACTTGTTCAATCAATCAATTCACATCAGAAATGTTCTTAATGTGCAGTGTGCTGATCAAGTCATCCAAAATAAATTTCATCTCAAGAGCTCTATTGATTTCATTCGTTAGCTCGCATTTCAAGCTTGTTCTTTTAGAAGCCATGACGAATCACTTGGATCAAAAAATAGAGGTAACTTTATTGAAATGGTAAAACTCTTAGCGTCATACAATATGACGAACTTGCAAAAGTAGTACTAGAGAATGCTTCATATAATTCAAAGTATACCTCTCATTCAATTCAAAAAGAAATTTTGCATATCATGTCTAGTAAAGTGAAAAGGTATATTCGAGAAGAGATTGAGAATTCTAAATTTTGCATAATTGTTGGTGAATTGCGTGATGAATCTTTGAGGAAACAAATGACTATTATCTTGAGGTTTGTGGATAAAAATGGGTGTACTCAAGAATGACTTTTGAGTTTGTGCATGTTAACGACACTATGAAATGCAATTTGTGATGTTCTTTCTCGACATGGTCTAAATGTTTCAGATATTCGTGGACAGACGTATGATGGTGCTAGTAATATGAGAGGTGGATGGAAATAGGGGTGGTAAAACGGGCCGCCCGCCCTACCATAAGGCCGCCAAAAAAAGGGGGCGGGGCGGGCAAGCCCGCCAAATGAAATCAAGCTTAAAAATCTAGTCCGCCCCGCCAAGGTGGCAGGTTGGCGGGCTTTCCCGCCTATTTATTTAATAGATTAATACACTTATTTTTTCATTTTAATTATATTTTTCACTTATTTTTTAGAATAATTTTTTATAAAGTATCTTCTTAACAAATTTTACTTTAAAAAATATTGCATATATTCACAAATAAATGTATAAAATAGAATCGTCAACAAGTATTGCAAAACTATAGCTCAATTGTTAACCTTCAACCAACCAAAATAAATATTTTGAGTGCTCATAACTAGGTTGGCGGGACATCCCGCCCATTTTTTTTTTGCGGACTTAAGGCTGAACTGGCTGAGCGGGTAGGAGGACACAAAATCCCAATCCTCCATTTTTTGACGGGTGCGCAGGCTGGCCCATCGGACCACAACCCGTTTTACCACCCCTAAGTGGAATGAATTACAAGCATTATTTATCAAGGATTGTCCTTATGCTTATTACATACATTGTTTTGGCACATAGATTACAACTTGATTTAGTTGCTGCATCAAGAGAAGTTTTTATTGTTCATGATTTCTTTTCACACTTGACTTATATTGTCAATGTTGTATGTTCCTCTAGTAAGCGTCAAGATGAGTTTCAAAATTTCATTTTTGAAGAGATTTCACATTTGCTAGAGATTGATGAGCTTGATAGTGGTAAAAGACAAAAATCAGATTGGTACTTTGAAACGAGGCAGAGACACACGTTGGAGCTCACATGTTTCTTCTGTTTGTAGTATGATAGATTTGCACAATCCAACTTGTGTGGTTCTTGTAGATATTAAAAAAAAATGGAAGAAGTTATGCTACACGTGGGGATGCTAATGTTGCTTATAGGTTTATGAAATCATTTGAGTTCACATTAATTTTGCAAATGATGAGAGAACTTATGAGAATTACATATTGTTTATGTCAAGCTTTACAACAAAAATCTCAAAATATACTTAATGCTATGCAGTTAGTCACGACTACAAAGACATTAGTTCAAAAGTTGAGAGAAGATGGATGAGATGGTTTATGAAAGATGTAATATTATTTTGTGAAAAAATGATAATGATTCTCCTTATTGTAATGCAGATTATATAGAGCGTGAATGTCGTGGGCGTCATCAAATGGATCACATCATTGTGGATGAACATTTAAGAGTGGATCTCTTTTGTGTTACAATCGGTCAACAAGTGTAAGAATTGAATCATAGGTTTTTTGAGCAAACAATGGAGCTTTTAAGTCTAAGCAATAGTTTGATTCATAAGGATATTTACAAAGTATCTGATATAAATAATATATGTGCTCTTGTAGATAAATTATATCCTACAGATTTTAGTGAGCATGAGAAAATTAGTATGAGATATCAACTTCAATACTTTCATCTTCATGTTGTTGGTCATCTAGATTTAAATAACTTGTCAACTATGTATGAATTGTGTGAAGCTCTAAAAAAGACAGGGAAGACAAATACATATTATTTGATCGACCGACTTATCCGTCTTATCTTAATCCGTATTATATTTTTATTTTGTTGAAGTTATTTTGAATATTTGAAAAAATTATATCTAAATTTTATAATTTTTAGTCAATTTCAATTGTAATATTTTAATTAATATTTAATGCCCCATAATATTAAAATCGTATCCAAAATTTAAAGGCATTGAAGTATTTTTTTTAATGTAAATCTCAATAATCATGCAACAAACTCCCAGATATGCCACTACGATAAGCCATATTAAAATTGAAACATCCCTCTTGAGGAGTGTTGTGAAACTCTTGCAACATAGTAGAAATTAATATGGATTTACTAGATAAATCTAACCTTGGAATGAGAAGCCATGCAAATCTTGCATAATAGCCACCAACTTTTCAACCATGCAATCCCCAACACTACATTTAACTCCCCCAAATCAAAAATGTTGAATCTTTTGCAAACCATCCTTCATAGTGATTTTCATCACCGACGCAACTTTTACACTTGTGAATAAATTTTTTGAAAGTGAAATTGTGAGTATCACAAGAATGATCACCACAACTCCTTGTATCGTAGTACCATTAAATATTATTGTGTCCATAAGATTTTATAGCGGATTTTTCTAATACTTAAAAAAATAATAGTTTCATACTAGATTTTTGAAATATAAAATATAGGTGGTCATATCCCATTTTTCCTCCTTGATCATTTCATCCATTTATCATATGCATAGCTCTTTTTTGGTTAACCTATTTCTTTCTTATCATATCATTAACATTTATTTTTTAGAATTTTTTAGAAGTCATGTGACACTTTAAAGAAAAGTCAACAAAAATCTACTATACTATTATTCGTTCTTTATCATATGTTGAACCAATTTGCATTTGCTTTCATATTTGAGTCTCATTCATAAACAAACACCACAGTTAAATTTAATTTGTTTTTCCATCATACTATAAACCAATTTTTATTCAAATCATAAACTATGCATACCTTTACTTTTAATAAAGTCTATACAAAATCAAGTTTATTTCATTTTCATATCATCATACAATATCATCATCTTAATATCATGTTATAATTCATGTTTTCATTTTCATTATCATTGTCTCATCATCAAGTCATCATGCCATGCTCCATTACCATGTTCATTGGACCTACAAAACCATGTTTCATCATAAGAATATAATGGGCCCGTTTGTTTTGCCTTTTTTTAAAAATAATTTTTATAGTGTTAAATATTTTAGTGTAAAAAAAATTTACAAAGAAATTTTTCATAAAAACTTCAATTTTTTGAAATGTTATTTTAGATATTTCATCATTTTATCGATTTTTTTTGGATATTTCATCATTTTATCGAAACTTTTTTGGATATTTCATCATTTTAGCTATTCTTAAAATGTTATTTTAGATATTTCATCATTTTATCGAAACTTTTTTGGATATCAAAATTTTAAAAAATCACTTAATTTTGAAGCTATTTCAAATAGTTTTTCACGAAAATCATTTTTAAGATACAATTTTTTGAAAAAATTGTGATTTTGACTATATTTTGATCTTAAATAATATATATTTATGTTATAGAATGAACAATTCAATCTTTTAATTTATAAAAAATAAATTTAGAAAAACTTGTAATATTTTGAAAAAGATTTTTGTAGAATCCATTTTCAAAAATACAAAGAAAAAATCCATTTTGGTGACAAATTCATAAGCATGAACATAAGCATGCTAACATGATAATCAAGCATTGTGGTGACAAAATTTTGCATCAAATCATCACTAATTAATGTGATGACATGCATACATGCATCAAAGTTCAACTTGGAACCACATGGTTTTCATAAACCAAAACCACTTCCAAAACTACTTCAAACAAACACAAAACCATAATCGACTTGCAATCCCATTTCAACAGAAAATTAACTTCGACAAACACACTTAGATGCAATCCTGATCCTTGATTAAACACTTTTTCACATGGATCATTAATTGGTGCAATACTAATCATTCTTCATTTTCATTTATCACATTTTAACCCCCTCCAAAACTCACTCACATTTGAATTCATTCACATTCATCTTAGTCCATAAAAACAATACCATATCACCAACCAAAGGGAAAAAATAAAGATTAAAGGTGTAGTTCGATTTTGAACTTGATTTTTGAAGTTTCTCGGATCTTGAAATTAAGTTTGGATTTTAGAAGAGGAAGTTGCAAGGAGTTCGAATCTACAAAAACTTATGAACATAAAGCTTGTTTGGACCTTCGTCGGAGCTTGATCGAGAGTCATTGCGTCCACCATTGTCGCCGGAGTGAGCTTAAGCATTTTCATTCAAGTAAGTCTTAATCGATGTAATTTGAGCGATTTCTTTGCATGGTTGAGTTTTGCACCTATTTTAATCACGATTCGTCATTAAACTTCATGTTTTTGTGTTAATGTAAGACTTTATAATTTTTGACTCATAAACAATAGAGATGTCAACGGGGCAGGGAATGTACGGAGGATGTTTCCCCACTCCCCGCCCTGCCCCCCAATATTTTCCTCATCCACATCCCTGTTCTCCGTCACGGGGGAATATTATTCTCCATCCCCATCCCCACGAGGAACCGGAGATCCACGGAGATCGAGTCTTGAAAAAATTTATATATTTTTCGATCAAAACTATGACACTAGTAATTCGTTATTTTTTCTTTTTTAAAAAAAAAGATATATTTTGCATATTTCTTTTTAAAAAAAACATATCTTGTATCAATAACAAAAAAAATGCAAAGACACTTGCAATTACGAAAACATAACTACTAATTTACTAATTGAATGAAAAACAAGTTACTAATAAAGTGTAGTGAAGTCGAAGAGTAATTACCATAAACACAATGAACAAAGGATAGTGGTTGTTGTGATGATGATGAGAACGAAGGAGGGGAGGAATGAAAGACGCAGAGAGAATTGAGAAAAGAAGAATAGGAGACGGTGTGTACATTGTATCCAATGGATGCATTTTTATAGGATTTGGTACTTGGAAAATTGAAAAATCCATTATACAATAAAACAAAAAAATAAAATGATTCATTGATAACTCTTCATTTTCTAATAAATTAATTATTATTTTAATAAAAAAAATATGCAAAATTACATAATTATATATTATATATAAAATTTATATAATATGGTCGGGGTAGGGGAATCCATATGACGGATGGTACTTTCCCAATCCCCACTCCAAAGTGTCATCGGGATTTTTTTTTCCTCCATCCCTATTCCAACAGGAGAAAAAATCCTCAACTTCGGAGCTCCACATAGATAATCCCCACAGGGATCCCCATTAACAGGTGCAAATTGACATTCATATGAACACATAAACTCAAAAATGGTAAAATCATGAATCTAAATCTTTCTGCGCAAACTTATACACCTTTGAGCCGGTTTTGCGCGTTGATTTTGAATATACAATTAGTTTTGCGATTGAATGTATGTTTTAGCCGAATGAAGTCATTCTTTGCTCGTTTTTAAGTCACTTTTTATTTTATTTTAATATGATATGCGGCCTGTTTCTCAATTCTAATGGCATATTTGAATTTGTTGCGAAATTCAAACTCCAACGATATATTAGTTTGTCAAATTTGATCGCGTTTTGGTGACATCAGAATTTTGTATATTGATCATTATAAAAAATAAAAATAAAAGAATGTGGGACCTATGCGGTCCCACCACCTTTTTCCTTTATTTGTATAGGTATTTGGATTTAAGTTTGCAACTGGTTTAGTACGTTGCCAGTTTATTACACTTTGATCAGTTCATGGGATTGAAAAGCAGTGCGTAGCCGTGGTCTGATTTGCTTGTATCGGGAGCATTTGAAAGGCAATAAATAGAGAGCTGTTTCATAATAACGAAGTGTGTTTTATAGATTTTCTCAATAGTGTCTGAATCCAAGGTAATAGTCTGATCTCAATCGTGTCTGAATCCAAGGTAATAGTCTGAATTATAGCTTATCTCAATAGTGTCTAAATCCAAAGGCATGTCTTTTGGTATGTATGGAGGTTACATGCAGAATCTATATTTGGTGCACTTCTGCTTGGTGTGTAATAGGCATCTTGGTTAGCTTGATGAGAACTGTCATGAACATGAAGCAGGTCAGAAGGGATTATTCTTTGCCGCTTGGTTCCTTGAGGTGGTGAAATTTTGCTTGATTTGGGAGAAACTTGGCTTGCATATATTACCAATGGAGTAAGATGTGTGGTAGTTAATTTTCATGCCACATTCTCAATCTTAATTAGTATGAACTGTTTGTGTAGCAGTGGTGGAAGGTTTGATCAATTGTAGTGTATTGATATCAGCACATCTTGTTTAATGCAATTTGGCTTTTTTTTAAGATAAAAAACTTAGTTTGATTAACCTACTCTTAATTACTTTAAGTTTTGAGTCGATCAAATACTTATTTTGATTAACTTACTCTTAATTACTTTTTCTTTGTATCTATAATAATAACTCAAGAATAAGGTGCCTTTGCTTTTTGCAAAATAGGTAGGTTTTTGAGAAACAATAGTACAGTGAATACATTACATTGCAGTCTAAACAATTGTCATTTGCATAATTTAACAACATGGGTGAACAGTGTAAAACACGTGATTTACAACTCAACGCTAAAAAAGGAAGTACATGATATACACGGGAAAAAAAGAATACAAGCTATCTTATCTTATTGTTATTGAAAAAGCTACCAAAACTGATAAGTTAGATCCATTCCTTTGGGTTGATGCACGCATCTAAGAGTTTCCATTCTTCACTTCCTACTTCTGGTTTCTGCAAAGCAAAATGATATCAGCATTTCAGTACAAGATTTATAAATGGAATATAAGATGCTTCTAATATTCAACTTGTTTACACTTTAGTAGAATATAAAGAAGATTATAAAATCATACATGATCATATTCCCACCGAGAAGTCAGTGGGAGAGAAACAAGAATACTCTCTATTCTCCCTCCAGTTTTCAGTCCAAATGTTGTACCTCTGTCATATACCTGTAGCCAAAAAACAGTAGCAACATAAACTTAAACATGATCTCAAAAAGTGTAGAGCAAAACATTTTGGTCTATAAGATAGCCTAAAAAGTGTACCAAATTGAATTCAACATATCGTCCTCTTCTCAATTGTTGCCATGCTTTCTGACGTTCTGTGAAGGGCAAATCCTTTCTTTTCTCTATGATAGGTATGTATGCGGGAATAACAGAGTTTGCACATTCTGCAAGTAACCATAGTTTAGGCAAGCACATAAATGAAAGAAGATAAATGTCTTTCAGCCGAAAAGCGGAGAACCAACAATTTATATGTATGCGCAATTACCGGTAGCGAAGGAAAGGAGCATCTCCTGATCATAATCATTCAGATCATCGAAAAATATTCCTCCCAGCCCTCTCCTTTCATCTCGATGCTGAATTTAGAATGAACAGAAAAATAAGGAAATACAACCAGAAACAGCATATACCATGACTGAATCCAATTAGCAAAAAAATATGTAGTTACGCTTACGCCACTTTAGCCCCTATACTGACTCAGCTGGTACACTATGTTTACAGAAATTGACAAACTAGAGAATAAAAACAGTACAGATAACCAGATATAGTTATGTCAAATTTGTCGCTTGTAAGCCCAATATTACCACCATGGTTTTACCTCATGTGATTTCTGTTAGAAATCCGCACCAGAAAATAGGATTTACTATTGAAGGGAAAAGAGCAAAACTCTTACAAGAAAAGAACAAACTACCGTAGCCAAGGCTTTGTTGTGATCACATATCGTGATATAGTAACTAAGGCAATAACTGCTGGAGCTAATTGACAAAATGCACATGAGGATGGACAGATGGCATATGATCTTCACAATCAGGAGCCAGGGCCTGTAATTGAGAGAGGAAGCCTAACACAAAATTCCTTCAAGTCATGATAAATAGGAGAAGGAATTCGCAGTGATTGGTGTAAGAATTATGAAGTATCTCTGTACTTCTCATCTGGAAATTCCTTCTGCACTTTCTTTTCCTTGCTATTTCTCTTCAGTTCTAGAGCTAAGAAGTGGATTATTCTATACAAATTTCCCTAACATCATCTCATTAAAATCATTATTGTACGTTGCCATTGTTATTCTTAATGAACATTAAAGAGTTCTTCCATCATTATCACTGTTATATTATCTAAGTATGAGCATTACAGGATCCTTCAGAGAGAAATACTCCCTCTGCCAAACAGTCAAAGAGTTAACAAGCTATTACATGAATGAATGGATGAAATAGTACTACTATCCTTCCAATTATTTATACACTCAATTCTAACAGATTCCCCTATAAAAGTGGCACCTCTCATGCCACATCCATAACTTCCAGGTTCCGTCATCCTTCTAGAGTATACCTTCCACGGTTTGGGTTAGGGCCAGTGTCCAAAACCTGGTCCTCTTCATGGCCCAAATCATTATTGGACCCCAGGGTCCTATCACTTTCTTTTGCAGGATTTATGAGTCTAGAAATCAAGTGAACCTTGCGGTTACAATGCATGCAAAAAAATCAACCTATCTAAGACACCACCTATCTATTCGTATTATAATCTGTATATACTACATGCGATGATATCTCCATCCAGCTCTTGATGCCCCAGCATCACAAACACTCTTCCATTTCCTATAAAACACTCTAACCTACAGTCATCATTGCTACAAACTACACAGACTGGTTTAATGTTTACTATAGCCTACAGACTGGTTTAATGTTTACTATAGCCTTCAACTCATCATGTAAAAATTTTATCAAAGCTAATGATAACAGATAGACAAGAAAAATTCAAATTTACTCTTTCACTAAAGGTTGATGAACTGAACACTGAATGCTCATCACCGTACGACAAAAACACTTCATTATGTGAAAAGGGATAAGACTGTACCTTGATATAGAAGTAATCGTCACACCATTTCTTGAATCGGGGGTAAAATGTAGGATCAAATTTGTCACAAGTCTGTTTTTGAATCTGCAACAAAAGCATGATGTAAACTCAGTCAAGCACTTGTTCTTGAATGCCTTAAATAAATACAAAACCAGATGATCACGACAATGTTTCTAAAAAATAAAGTTTAAACAGAAAATCATGCGGAAGAATTTCTCAAGCATCCTATATTCTCTCTTTTATTAAACCAATTTGGACAAGAGATTCTTATTTGGAAGGGGTGGGGTGTAGAAGGTAATCACCAACACCAAGTTATCATTTCAGAAGAAATTTAGGAAAACATGGAATGAATATTTTGTTCCCATTTCATGGTTCAGTTCAAATGTAACATAGAAACAAATGTTTGAAATTAGATAGCAGATTTCTCACGCATTTGAAGGTACATTTTATAGAAACACACAGAACCATATCCCTATGCTTAATATTTCAGCGCCACCCATTTCAAAGGAACCAAACTACACATATTAAATTCAAGAAAACCTGTCTAAAACTGCAAACCCATATTAAAAGTAATCACCTGAGACGTCAAAGTAAGGTGATATTTTAAAACAAAGGAAACTATTTTAAAAAAACAGTTTACCAAGGAATTTGACTCTTAACCACAAAATTTGATAAACCAAGTGTTAAGAACATACTGAGTGGAAGTGCTTGACATCCTCTTCAAAAATATAAGCAGGGGTTAAGTCGGTTCCTCCACCGAACCACCATTGTCTAGGTGCTCCAGGAGCGTCTGCAGAATGAAATAGCATGACAATCAATAGAAGCAAACTCAAGAGTCCTGTTATCCAACGTTGCTACAAGTTTCACACTTTCATGCTAGTATAATATATGTATTAGACAATACTGTTAGAGGACACTAGGGGTAATTGGCAGTGTTATTTCTGGCACGTGACAGGTGCACATTGTACTTGTATATAATAATATAGTATAGTGAGAATTCAGAATAATTTTTTCCAAAATGATTATAATGAGAAATAGCTCAGAAAATGAACAAAGTAGTGTTTGAATAAAAGAAAGAAAAAATAAATTGCATTACCTTTAGGGGCATCAGTTTCAAAATAGCGATAATTGAAATGCAAGGTTGGGGCAAATGGGTTCTTTGGATGTAAAACCTGAACACATAGAAAGAAAGACAGTGAGAGAAAAATACAATTGAGTTATTCAATGCTTGGTTTCAGTTTTGAGAGAAACAAACATGATTCTAAAAGTATACAATTGATTTTGACATTTCATGTTTTTACCTCCAAAAAATTTTATTCTATGCTTGAAGTTGAAATTCCATGTTTTTGCCTCTAGAATTGAGATTGTCTAAAGTTATTGTTGAACTCACTTTACATATACAAACATAAATCATGTTATACCCAACTCAGTCAATGTTTGGTTCCACATATGAACCTCCTAGAATCGTGTTTCGGTAAGTCAAACTTGATTTAACCATGAATTGTCATGTTCAATTTCCAGATTCAGAATAGATTCAAGTCTCAAAATCAATTCTACCTAAAAGTTAATATTTCTATCTTCTGCCGTAGGATATAATCAATTCTCAAGTATATTGTAACATGTATACACATAGAAAAATAATTCTGATCTAAACTATCCAAACATGAATTTATAAAAAATCATTCTTTTCATAAATGCATGCAAACATAAATCACTTCAAATTTAAATTCAAGTCTCAGTACATCTAAAATCAATTCAATAAATATCAATTTTCCAGAGCTGCATAACCAAACAAACACTTAATTTTAACTTAAATCACCCCAGGACGACCGCATTTAAGGTTGCAATACTTGTACCTACTGAAATCGTAACAGACGGTTTTCTAAAACCTTTATATCTATCATCAATCAAATTTTGAAAAACTCCACAGAATTCCACATATATGTTTCTAACATTTTCTTCAACAAATCTATGCAATCTCGCATTGAATCATGGAAAATGCAGAAAACTTACAGAGCTGATTCCGGCAGCGAAAAAGGGAATAGGACCAGGCTTCTGATCCGCACTAGCACCACCTTTAGCAGCACGATAAGCATCGGGAGGCATTTGACCATAAACAACAGAAACATTAACACCAGCTTTCTCCCAAACATCACCATCTTGAAGAACCCTACTAATACCACCACCGCCACCCGGTCTAGACCAAACATCTTCTCTAAACTTTCCACCACCATCAGCAGCTTCAATCGCATTACAAACACTATCCTGCGCTTCTCTAATCATCTTCTCAAACCTAACCCTAACCGACGACACACCTCCGTCGCCATCGCCGCCTCGGAGAAACGTTTCCGGTCGTTCAGCTTCTGGAGTTTCCTTCTCTATTGAAACGGTTGCTTTTACTAGAACTCTTCGATGAGAGCGAGTGGATTTTGTTTGGAGTAGTGGATTAGGGTTTTGTTTGGTGAAGAGTTTTGTTGTTGGAAAATTTGGAGATGATTTTGAAGAGGTGAAGGTGAAGGGGATAACGGCGTATGACGGAGCTGTGACGGAACTTGTAGACGGCATTGTAACAGAATTCTGTTACGGTTAGATTTGAAGAAAAAAAAAAGGTGATTGTGATTGGCGAGAGTTAGTTACAGATAAGAAGAAGAAGAGAGAAATGAAGCGAAGAAGGAAGAGGGCTTTCAAATTGAGTAACGAGATATCGATAAGGTGTTTTTTATTTATTTAAATGTTATAACAGATTATATTTTTTCAATTAAAATTTGATTGGGAGAAACTTAAAAGTTTATGATTTTATAGAAATTAATTACTAAAATTATAATCAATCATTTGAATACTACCCGTAGTAAATTGCACACTGTTTGTGGTATCTACCAGCGGCAGCCAAAAGTCAAGTGGTGTTTCAGTGTAACGCCCACAGAAAGAAGAAAGTGCAAAGAAGGCAATAAATTCAAATTCAAACCACCTTTTACATTGGTTTTTGGCTGCTAAGTATTTTTTTAAATTTGTCCTAGAGGTAAATTAGAATTTATTACCGTGTTTAATGTAGCACACGCCAGAAGAAAAATGACATAATATTTTTACACGCCACTAAGTCTAGATAATCTCCAGAGTTTTCCGATCACATTTTTTTTACTTTTAAGTTATTTTTCAGATTAAATTAAAGAGACATCATTATTATAACAAATATTAATTCAGAGATATATTTTTGTATGTGGAAAAAGTATATTCGAAGAAATATCTTTGTAAATGTTATTTATTTCAAAATTTATGGATGGTTTGGAGATGCAATTTTTGGATGATAATGATTCATATCCCGCGTCAGATCTTCCATCTTCCTCCTTCTTCATTTTAAAAAAAAGTTCTCAAAACAACATTTGAGCTCTGTAACATTGAGCATTCTCATTCATTCATACAAACATCATTCATTGGAGCTCTGCAACACTTAAACTTCTCACCTCTTTTCCAGCATCTCAAACATTCAAGCTATTTCTCATCATTTTGATTAGGTCGGTATTTCAAAATTTAATCTCTTTTTATTTTTTTAATTTGTAGATGGTTGTTTAGGCTATATTAGATGTATTAGGTGCGATAAACAATAGTGTAAACAAATTTGGTAGGCGAGATGAACATGCATTGAGGATTTTTGGGACTGGTATGGCAGAAAAGAGGTTTCTGCCGTGGGAAGAAGAGAAAGAAAAAAGAGGAAACACTTGATGGAAAAGGAAGAAATATCATCATCATCATCATTATCATCTCCATCTTTTAAAAAACTCAATTCAAGACTCTACTAAGGTGGGTTCTTAGTTAGCATAGCCTTGGGAGGAGATTTTTCATGAAATTGGATTCAAGGTTTTGGTAAATTCTTATTTGTTTGTGAAGTTGATGATTAAAACATGATTATTGTTATGTCTTGCGCTCTTATTACTAAATAATAAAGTTATGTGGTGTTTATTCTTGTATGGTTGTTATGTTGTTCTTATATTGATGTTATGTTCATGTTGTGTGATCATGTGATGAAACTATGT
The DNA here is from genome assembly GCF_024323335.1 of Lathyrus oleraceus. NCBI lineage: Eukaryota > Viridiplantae > Streptophyta > Magnoliopsida > Fabales > Fabaceae > Lathyrus > Lathyrus oleraceus. The sequence goes on from NC_066580.1 coordinate 1,607,506, forward strand.
TAATGTTATTATTTCTTGATGTTGTGATATGTTGATTACATGAGTTGTGTTATTATGGTTAGAGATTCATGAGGTTAAGAAGTGATGAAAACATAGTTGTCTATATATCCTTGTATGTTGTTGAACATGGTTTCAAATGCTTGGGTATGTTAGACTATGATTAAACATGGTTAGAATGGTTAAAGATAGAAGAAGTTGTGTTTAGAAGTGAGATTTTTGGAATAATTGTCGAGTACAATTGATCTCCTTGAAGAAACAATCGATTGTCATCATTAATGTATGAAGAAATAAGGAAATTTCAGGTGACAGTCGTGTGTCACCCTGCTATAATCGATCGTCATGTTGCTTCGAGTGAAAAATCATGGATAGAATGTTCAGAATAATCGAATGTTCCCCATGACAAACGGTTGTTTCCCTTGTTCTTTGCCAAATATAACTTGTTTGAGGATTCTAAGCTATCATGGATGCCCTATAACTTATACTATGATATGTATGCATTGAATGAACAATAATTGGTCAAACTCTATGATAATGAATGAGATTAAACATAAGATCATAGTTACATGAAGATGATTAGTAAAGATGAACTTAGGTTATGATGAATAATTTAGGTTGTAATTCTCAATTGTGAAAGGTACCTCGGTGTGTACCCATGAGCGAATTATCACTTAAGATGAATCATTCCATCTATGAGAGTGTCTTAATGGCATGGATGGTGAACGATAGTCTAGTTGCACATTAATGGGCTTTATATGGAAAGAAATTATGATAATGTGATTGATGAGAATAATCACGTGGTGATTAATGAGTATAATCACATAGTGATTGATTAGAATAACCGTGCATTCGGGAATAACCCTTATTCATGCTTGTCCGAGTCCAATTCTTATGTAAAGTAGTGATCAGGATAGACAAACCATTTATTTGTAACCTCATATTGGTTTAGAGTCCCATAGAGAAGTGACCCTTACAGTGGGTTAGAGTCCCATAGAGGAGTGAACCTCACAGTGGGTTAGAGTCCAATGGAGGAGAAAACTTCATAGTGGGAAGGATAAATCATTAAGATGGATATTATGACCTATATCTTGACCTATGTAAGAGTGCTTATCGGGGAAATTATTTTGATTAAGGGGTAACGTGACCCATGTCCTGACCCATGTGAAGCTAGCGGAAATATTACCCGAACGCACCATATGTTAGAACATACAACAGAGTCGCCATCAAACTTTATTTATTCCTGAAGGAAAGGGAAAACATCGATAAAACCTGGGGGGGAGAGATAATTGGGTGAGGAAGTCGGTTATACAAGGGGAAGGTATTAACACCCTTCACATCTGTTGTATTCAACGAAAACTATTTTGATTGTTCTTGCTCAAATGAGTGTTATATCTAAAGCTTACTCGCGAGAGATAAAGGGAAAAAGGAATGAATAGATAAAGTGCTCGGAGAGGATTAAGACCCTCATGCCTACGTATCCTTATAACGCAATAAGGAATTCAGAGATTCCGTAGTTCATAGAACTAATGGTGGGAGGTGAAAAGAAGAGTGATAAAGGTATGGTCTGAACCAAAGGATAATGTTGTTTTACTCCAAAAAATGATGAAATCTGAACCCAAGAGTAAAACTGGTATGAACCAACAAATGGGGGGCCTAAGACATGGTATCACTATATTAGAATAACTGAAAAAGATAATTAAATGTATGACAATAAGCCAAACTATTCTTGGTTCGTAAGCAGACATAAGATGGAGCTCAAAGAAATAATGTATTTGGCTCAAAGATAACCGGTATATCACATGGAGTGAACGAACGCATCATGAAGATGAATGAAATGATAGAGAAAAGTATCCAAAGTCCAAGAAATGAAGAGTTTGGTAAAAGTGACAGAAGGGTGTAATTTGGAACAAAAGGTAAGGGTGTATTGGAATCCATAAGAGAAATGACATTTGCAACCACAAGTAAGGGGGCTAAGGCATGGTATCACTGTATGGTTTGGCCAAAAACAAGGAATTAAATGTTTGGAAATAAGTCAAACAACTCTTATCACAAAGGTGGATAAGTGTCCTAAAAAGGTATATATGGAATTCCAAAGAAAAGTGGTGTTTGGTTCCAAAGAAAGACAGTATGTCACCGAGATGAATGGTTTAATGATTGAAGGTAGATTATGAATCATGAAAGATGTGGGTAGTGCCCTAAGATGGAAAAAGGAATAATTAAGATTGTGTTTGCCAAGGATTCGCATCCTCGTGCCTACGTATTCTCATTGTGCAATGAGAAAGTCAAATCATTCGTAGTTCCCATAACCACGAAAACAAAGAGAAGGAGAGATTGAAGTGATGAAAAGTATAACCTACACCAAAAGAAAATGGTAGCATGGGAGCCCATAAAGGGAAATGAACTTTGAACCAAAGAGTAAACAAACAAACAAACAAACAAGTGAAGGGCTTAAGGCATGGTATAACTGTATTGGAATGACCCGAAACAAAGAGAATTAAGTGTCTGGCAATAAGCCAAACAACTCTTGGTTCACAAGGGGGACTCCAATTAGATCGTCCTAAAAGGATAAGTATGGAACCCAAGGGAAAATGATGTCTGGTACAAGGAATATTATATCACTGTAGGGAACGAACAATGGTATATTGAATCCATGAAGGAATAAACTCTAAACCAAAGAGTAAAGGTAGACCAATAAGTGAGGGGCCTAAGGCATGATATCACTGTATTAGAATGACCAACAACAAAGGAATTAAGTGTTTGGTAATAAGCCAAATAGCTCTTAATTCACAAGGTGGACTCCGATTAAATCTTCCTAAAATGATGTGAATGGAATCCAACGAAAAATATATTTGTTCTCAAACAAATGGTATTGATTGATGAAGAATTATGAAGAATATGATTAATAAATAAGGTAGAAAGAAATAAGGTAGCTTGCAGAGAATCTGAATCCTCGTGCCTACATATTCTCATTGTGCAATGAAAAAGTCAGAGCTTTCGTAGTTTAGCCCACTACGAACGGAACAAAGACAACAAGGGACTGATGCAAGAGAAATGATATATGATAATGGAAGATGAAGAAGACTTAGCAGCCATTTGATATGAACCACACTAAAGTCTGAGTAAAAGTGAATACGATGAACAAATAGGTCATTCGTCCCGTACCCAAAGATATTCAGAATGAGTTAATAGAATTTTCCACTCTCATTCACTCTTTACTACTTAAGGCTAGTTGCATGTGATTCTCATCATAACTTTCAAGTTGTTGAAGAAGAATTCTTGTTGCTCCTTGTGATGATGATGACTTTATCAATCATTTGATTCGAATTTCATGAAAGTCTATGAATAAAGGAGAATACCTTGAGCAACTAGGTCATTCGTCAAGTACCCAAGGATACCCTAGACAAGGATAGGAATTCTCCACTCTCATCATTCTTTGTTATTTAATGCTCATGGCATACAACTTGAATCATGATTGATAAGTTGCTGATGAAGACTTCTGGTTGTTGCACTGTTGCTTTATGAAGGGAGACTTGACAATCATTTGATTTGAATTGTGCTAAAGTATATGAATAAAGGTGAATATGATGAGCAACTGGGTCATTCGTCCCGTACCCAAAGATATTCATAATAGGTTAATAGAATTCTCCACTCTCATTCATTCTTTCTTTCTCAAGGCTCATGTCACACAATACAAATATTGATTGACAAACTCTTGAAGAAACACCTTTGATATGCTTTGTATAATCCATTGCTTGATTTGTCTGGGATGTCTTGGATGAAAGTCTGAACTTGAGGCCTTAAGATCCACAATATTACATAAATAGTCTTATCAAGTGATCAATTGACTTTTGATCACTTGAGTAGACTGTGGGATTATACACAATCAAAAGATTTAGTTAATCAAAATTTCTTTTGATCAATTTAATCAAAGGGATTGAATTTAATTGAAAATAATGTACAACCTAATCTAAAGGTCAATGATATATACAAATCCTAACTAAAGGATCATACAACACTAGGATCAAGTTAATCATCTATCTAATATCACATGAAAAACAAATTGATTAAAATGACTAATTAATCTAAATCAAAGTCCTAATCTAAGGGAACATGAATTATATCCCTAAACCCTAGGGTAATCAAAGTTATCAAGCAAATCAAATTCTAACATTAACTAATCTAAGAAAAACTATCAACATGACATATTATTTTCTAAAGAATTCAATTGAAAGCTAATGATTAATTTCTATGCTAAAGCTAATGTATTAATTCTAAACTAATGTATTAAACTAAAACTAAAGGATGGTTATATTTATAAGTAAACTAAAGTATAAGTAAACTAATGTATTTAAACTAAGACTAATGTATTAAAAGAAAAACTGATGTACTAAGAAAAAGGAACTAAAAACGTGAAGCTACGGCATGAATGAACAACCGACTCTATTCGAGTGGCAGTAGATTGTAGTATAGATGCTACAATTTTCACAACAACTTCATTTGAATGCATTCTCTTTTATTCTGCAAGTGCAAGTTCACTCTAAATGCATGTGTTGTACTAGTATACTAATGGAGTATTATATTTTAACACTTATGTGACACCCACATGCAAACCAATATTTTAATATTTAAAAAAAGAATGATTAAAGATTAAAAAAAAAGATAATAATAGAAAAAGTTATGTATCAGTAAACATTTTAACACAAGTAGAATAATAAAACAACAATGATAAGTAATAAAACACTAGTACTAGTAAGAAACAAAAGAGGAATGTACAAATGTGAATACGCAGGAGGAGAAAAAACAAATACTTGAACAAGTTTTCGATAACGGTCAACAGAATAGATTCTACGAATTAATATATCATTAGAGTCAGAATTTCACAAAAAAATCAAATATATATTACGAATTACGAAACAATCTACGAATTATACCGAAGAAGCTGCAAAAGTGGATAAAAAATTTGATTCAAGAATGTGTCGGTTTGACTAAAATATGCATCGGAATGAAAAAATAATTATATATTCATGATCAGCGTAAAAAATGATTCAAATTGTATATTCACATGTTATTAATAGTTATAAATTAAAATATCACTATTTTCAAGTTTATGTGTCTAATGAAAAAATGATTATCCAACAAGCAATTTCAAAACAGAGATTGTGGAAGAGATATAGGATTATCGACAAAGCAGAGATTGACTCCGATTAGTGTTGAAAATCGGAGCGCCGAATTTTTTTTGAAAAATTTCAAGAATGAGCTCCTTTAATCCAATTAACTTCCAAGGCATGATGATTATTTTTTATGATGAATGAATGTAGAAGATAATGTAGAATATATAATATTGATAAACAATTTTGAATTGATGAACTTTGGATGATGATCGTTGATGATAATATAGAAATTATTGATGGATGATTTTTTATGATAATGCTTAAATTGTTGATTGATGATTTGTTGAAGTTGGATTGTGGCTAAGTTCCACCATTTTAGAACTTCAATGTGAAGTTCTAAATGGTGATGAAGATGAAATTTAGTGAGGGTGAGTGAAAAGATGAATATTGAGAGAAAAATTGAGAAGAAAAAGTGGTGCAAAATAATTATTAATTGTGAATTTTCCAAGTTAAGTTAGTGACGTTAGCTAAGGCCAAAATTACGAGAAAATAAAATGTTTGTATAAAATTGGTAGGTGAAATGATCACCCTTAAATTATGATCCAAGTAATTGATTTATCAATTGTTAGAAGTTAATTTAATCCTTAGTTGCGGATCACAAATTTCAACCATAGGATTAATTGTTAAGAGTGACTATGATTGAGTGGAAAAAGCAGAAATTGAGATTTGTGTTTGTTTGAAAGTTTTGTGTTAATTTGGAAGTTATGGGTAATTAGGTAAATTGATGACTTGTGGAGATATAGGTAGTTAAGGGTAGTTACAAATCAATGATGTTGAAGTTTAGCAAAAGTACCAAGTTAAGATGTATGACAAAGAGTCAGTAGTAATTAACTTGAATTTTCATGCATTTGTCTTGATTTTTCTACCACTTTTGACTTGAATTTTGGATGGCTTAACTCATGTCTTTAGTACTTTTGAGAAGTGATATTTTCCAATAAATGAATGAAAGCTTCCTTTTATTCTAACTTTTCCATTTTCTTTGAATCCAGACAAATCTTAGAAATAACCATGCAATTCAAATAAAGAGATGATCCCCACCACAAGTAATACGGGAAATAAACGTGAATAATTATCAAATAATATTCACCTCAAAAATCCACTTAAACCGATTAAATCTATTATAATCGAACCTTTGACATAAATTTGTTACCATATGCAAATGTTGATGAATGCATGATCAAATAGAAACAAAGTATGTAAATTGACAAAATCACAAGCTAGGCAAATTTTGGGGTATGACATCATGTAAGAGGTTTTTTCTAGGAATAATATTTTGATTATCGTGGGGAATCTGTGACCCATGTCTTGTTCTACGTGAGAGGCACTTGGGAAGTTCCTATGGACGGGCAAACTTTCACATTTCTTCTCTTTCACACTCTAAAGCTTCAATTCCTTTTCCCAAACATATTACCACTTCACTTGAATTTGCTTAAGGATAAGGCTTGATATGTATTCAATTCAGATGTCATCATCAGAGGATATTACTAGTGGTCATCAAATCGTAATCCTTTAGCTTGATGACTTGATTAACTATATTGTGCATCTTTAACTGCTTGAACGAGCTTTATCACTTTCTTGTCTTAACGCGTTGTTGTTAAATATACTCCAAGAGATATTGCAACTTTAGGTGTTGTCATCATCAAAATCATGATGTTATTAGAGCTAGACATGTCTTGCTTGTTTATGAGCTTTTATCACTTCTTGATTAATCATGCAAGCACATGGTTCCACAAAACCTCCTCTTACAAGGATATGAAGTTTAAAGACTAATTTTCAACCAAACAATGAACAAAGTATATCTTCCAAATCAAATAGATATTTTACAAGGGTTGATCTCGATTCAAAATGGAGTTTTACACTAGCTATCCTCCCAATCAAGATGGACCTTTATATTGGTTATCCTCTAAACCAAACTGGATTTTTACACATGATAACCTACGAATCGAGATGGGATTTTACACAGACTAATCTCGAACCAACTAAGCTTTTACACCAGACTAAACTCAGGAACCAAAGTGAGATTTTACACAAACTAATCTCAAACCGGCATAGCTTTTACATCAGGATAAGCTCAAGAACTGTTGTGGATATTTTACTAGATGATATTCACGAACCAAAAGAGAGACTTTCTTCCAAGCAAAATTCCCGAACCAAATAGAGACTTCCTAAGATAATTCCCCAAAACAAATAAGAACTTTTATTAGTTTAGCTCGAAATCAAACAACTTCTTATAAAAGAATATTTTACTTAAGAAATAATACGCTATTTTTAAATAAAAATTAAGCGCTCACCTAGAACAATGTTCCTCACTTAGACACAAGAACATTCTCGAAGCACTAAGGTAAAATATGTGCGAGAGAAATGAGAGATTTATAGAAAACGGTGAGAGAGTGGTAAAGTAGGATCAAAGATCACACTCTGAGTGATTTAAAATGTTAGACAAGCTTTCTGCTTATATGTCAATTGGTGGTATAAATTTGGAAACATTCTATGAAAAATTCAAGTCTCATAATCGATTAGCCTAATAAATTATTCAACCCCAAAAAATGAATGTTTTGATTTCTAGGTGTTGCCAGTTATTAAGAAACTCTTTCTAATACATTATAGGCATTACAGATTGAAATAATTGATTATAACACTATGTCTAATAGATTATTTACTTGTAAACAAGCTTCCGAAATATCAAACAGTTCCCTAATCAATTAACTATGCGTTAAAAACATTTTTAGGTAGTTTTAACAAAATAAGATAGGATTCTCAATGGTTTTAAGTGAGTGTGATTTTGCCTTAGTATTTCATGAAATACCATTGTGCCTTTACGAGACACTAGTCACTCATACAAACATGACCAAACGAGCTTTTACACTTCCTCTTTTTCACAGCTTTGAAGCTTCAACTCACTGTATCATTATCTTTGACTTTAACATCACACAAGAATATTTAATCTTATAGCTTTACGAGGATTGAGATATTTTCTAATTGATTACCATCATTATAGAGTTAAGAGAGAACATACCATCAACAAACCTTAAAACAAAAGTCTTCACTTGAATGTCGTTTAACCATAATGTTGAATTCAAAGAGATGATTTGATCTTCAATAGCATCTTAAAAAAGATAGCTTGATAAATCGTCATGAGCATCTTTGAGAGATAAGGACTTCACTAAATATCATTTGATATAAAGTGTTGTCATCATCAAAACCAAACAACCAATTAGTTGATTGTAGCTTTGCTATCAACAAACTTCACCACCTTAAATCACCTTGACAATACCAACAAGCACATAGTTCCACAAGATCTTCATCAAAGTCTACTCATCCCCATTCAAGTTAAGCACAAAACTCTCACATTTTGTAAGTTTATCATGTCCTTACTTTATTTATTTCTTATTTATTTGTGATGCATGCAATTCATCAATAGTTTAAAGTTATGTCACATTAGGATATATTCAATATAAATATATCGTTGGTTTCTTTTTAATAAGATTTGGTGTGAATTTCTGGTTCATTTTAGTATCAATTTTGAAATCTAAACCCTTGGTATGGATAATAATATCCATATTTTTTAGTTATTCATTCTTTTTTTTAAACTCTGTTTGCTGATAAATTATTTTTTAACTATATAGAAAAAATGGATGATGAACAATAGAAATACAAACATGATTGAATCGTCTTCCTTGGGTCATATATCTCCGGCTCATGATGAATCACTTGTTTATCCCGTTCATGATGATATACATGTGCATGATCCACATCCACATCATGATGAATCACTTGTTTATCCTGTTCATGATGATATACATGTGCATGATCCACATCCACATCCTGTAGTCGGACTTGATGCTACCTCACCTGCTAGTTTTTATTGAGACCCCTAAGACACTTCCATACTTCCTTTATATGTACACAATGTTATTGTTTATGTGTTGGACGGAGAGGTTAAATGAATGTTATATTACTTTTTTTAACATTTTTTTATATTAATTGAATTGTCTGATATTGATGTATTTATTTTTGGCAAGAAGATATTAAAGATATCGTAGCGTGATGAACCATGATTTCAGGAAGTCTTTGAGCTATTTAGGATGAAAAACTTCAGTAGGACTAGATATGGTTATATTAACCATGGTTTATTTTCTATGTTTTTTGAGATATAACATGCAGAGACATCGTCATTTCATATTTCGATCAGTGATATGACTATCTTAATTGGAGATGTATCATGCATCCTACATCTTCAGATCATAGTAATATTTTTGGATCACTCCAAAATTACTAGACTTGAGGCCCTCGACCTGATGGTGACACAATTAGGGGTTGATATGGGTAAAACCCAGTATGAGATAAAAGAAATTAGGGAAATGTCATGTTATATTCTCATTCATATCGGAAAATCACATTAACCACCTTAATGCGACTTGAGTGTTGCAGGTGATGAGATACATGTTTCCTATCATAGAGTACGTGCATAAGGACATACTTACTGATCTTGGTTGACACTGGTAATTTTATAGACAAAAGTGCGATTTATGTTGACATTGTCTATATTAAATACTTCACGGATTTGGAGAGGATTCATGAGTACAACTGGAATGAATCTTGTTTGGCTTACCTCTACTATAAGTCTGTTGAAGGTAGTTTATGGAAGACCAAACAGATGAAATGAAACAACCATTTATTTCAGGTAATTTATTTACACCCTTACTGATAATTATTTCACAATATTTTTGCTACAGACTTACTAATATTTCACTTGAACCATTTTTCAAGCATGTCTCCTATATCATTTTCCAAATATCGTCGGTTGGAAGTATGCTGACGACTACACTGAATATTTTCCACATGTGTGCCAGATTATCCCTTTCAGAGGTAATCCAGCGACTGATTCGTACAAACTTGCTCTTCACCGCATCATGAAGGATGATATCTATTTCATGTTGTATGGCGAGCACCGTCAGACATGATCGTTGGAAGCTATATTTTGGTACTTTCGATAACATTATTGTGGATATCGACTTATGTACGCGCATCTACCTGAGTGAGTATCGTGACTGTTTAGGTATTTGCATGGTATATCCAAGAATCCAATAATTGTTGGCAGACCTCTGCAAAGTTGTCAATGTGATATTTGCAGACTACCTTGGACATCTGATACTAGAGAATGTACGAGTGTACTAACTCCTCATCCATGAAGTATGATATTAGGTTATATCCAATTATTTTATAGATGATCTCCTCCTTACATGACACATGAATGAAAATGAGATTTCCTAGGCTAACTCATCATGTAGTATATATAGGGGAGTGTGTTTGAAAAGTATTTTATATTTTTTACAAAGTTGCGTGAGCACTAATAAGGGTGCTAAAAGTAAGCCCTATTCTAATCCCACAAGCCCAATTTACTAGCTTCTGAAGAAGCCCATCAATCATTCATGAAATAAAAACAAAACTCACAATGCAAGCAGCTGCCGCTACCGCTTGCCCTTCTCTACCATCATTCTCAAGCAAGCTGTAGTCGCACTCAACCCCCCGGAGTTAACCGTCGTAAGAACCAACATCACCACAAACAACAAGGTTAACATCTATTTATATTCCAAATTTCCCTTCTCCTTTCCCGGCGCGGCGGTAGCGCGTCACAGAATTCGATTTGCGCCGCCGCAGTCGACACCATAATCTCCCCTTTCCTAACACATCGTTGTTATTGTTATTTTTGTAGAATTCAATTGACCTAAAATGGGAGTTGGACGTGAAGTCTCAATCTCACTCGATGGAGTAAGAGACAAGAACATTATGCAGCTCAAGAAGCTCAATATTGCTCTCTTCCCCGTTCGTTACAACGATAAATACTACTCCGATGCTCTTGCTTCCGCCGAATTCACCAAACTAGGTTCGTTCGTTCGTTCCTAATTTACTATCTATTTTTATTAGAGAAGTTATTAAAAAAGATCTCGAGATTAATGACTTAGGATAGAAACATGGTCTTTGCTAGAACATTATGGCGAAAGTTGATCCATGTAGTGGGATAAGGCACAGTAGTTGTTGTTGTTTGATTTGCATTTCACTTTTTTTTTTGTAACTGATCTTGAATTCCTATATGCTACCTTCTGCTTCTGCAATATCCCTGCATTTGATTTCTATTAGGAATTTGATTCTGCATAGATAAAATTATGAATTCATGTCTAACTTATTTAGATTCGAACATATTTACTCATTTCCCCTAGCTAGAATGATTGGTAACCCCTTTATAAGAGTTTTAAGAAGAGCATAGAATACATATGATAGGATAGTTCTCTTGGTTTCTTCGGTATATGTGCAGAATGCTAATGGTAGAACTCATTCATACTGATTCTTTTCATTATTTTCCGCCTTCATTTAAGGAGGTTATGTGAATCGTTTTTTCTTTGAAAGCTCTCTTTACTTATGGTAAAAGATCTTTCATCCACATACCGAAAAAGTTGTGGAAGCTTTACTTTAATCCAGCGCGAGTTCTATATATCTTCACTACTTCATAATACAATACATTTGCATACTTCTGAATGTTTTTGACTTAGTTAGAACTTGGAATGCGAGCTTTACTTTAATCCAACTTGCCTGTTTGATATCTCCGTGCTTTCACTTTGCATGATAATATCAATGATACTTAGATGTGGGTGTGCAAGGGACCTTTAGGGTTTGTCTAACACATTAGTTATTGTGCTTTCTTTCAGCTTACTACAGTGACATTTGTGTTGGTGCGATTGCGTGCCGGCTTGAGAAGAAGGAAGGTGGAGGCCAAGTTCGGGTTTATATCATGACTTTAGGTGTTTTAGCACCTTACCGTGGACTTGGTATTGGTAAGAAACATATGTAATATATTCACCTTGCTGTTAACTGGTAATTGAAAGCTTAGTTGATCATACATATGGGCATGACTCATTTTAGTGTGCATTTGTGCCATAGTACCTTAAACACATAATAAGATCAGGTTGTAAGGTGCAAGCTTCATATTAGGAACATTTCAGTTTACGCCTATCCACGTCCAGTGTTTCTTTCTAAATGTGCCACGTCCTCTAAGCTTTCTATCTAAGTGCTGTTAGTAACGTGACACGAATTGTTTGGTTTATGCAGGAACGAAGCTGCTGAATCATGTTCTTGATCTTTGCTCCAAGCAGAACATTTCCGAGGTTTACTTGCACGTGCAGACAAACAACGAAGAAGCGATTAGTTTTTATAAGAAATTTGAGTTTGAAATTACAGAAACTATCCAGAACTATTACACAAACATCACACCACCAGATTGCTATGTCGTCACAAGGCACATAACTCCTAGCCCAACAAAGAAATAACATCTCATGTCAGTTATTTTGGGGCAATTCATCAAAGATTGTTGCATTATTTATTGAATTTTGCCATGAATGTATTACCCTGAAGTTTGCCGTTTTTAATGCTAGATTTTAAACAGCAAAGTTAGCCCAAAAATAGAAGCAATTGGGAATCTCTTTGCTAAGGTATTAAAGTTATTCTATCCCTATCTTCCCCCTTCCACACCCTATCTTACAATTTTAGGCAAAATATTTTTGAATTTGGTTGGTACAAGAGTCTTTTGGGGGAAATTGCACCTTGTATTTTATTTTATAACTAAATAAATAAATATAGCTTTTGCGTCATGGTTTCAGACTTCATCAAGGTGTTTGTTTGGGTAAATAATTTTAATTAGTCACTTATTTGATAAACATTTACTTATATCCATAAAAGCTCATATCTTATGACACACTAAAGAAACATAATAATATTACTAATCCGGTTAGTGGTTTGGCTTGGTAGTTTTTTTTAACCATCCTAATTCTGATACAACTTATAATGTTTCTAAAATAAAATTAAACTAGTACATGACATGTGGTATCATGGCAACTATGCTTCCAGGATGAATTTGTATCAGTTTTTTTCTAGTGTTTTCCAAACCATTTGGCCAGAAAATGTTTGATTATAGTTGAAGAATCACATACTTTTCATCTAGTGTTATCATCAATCAATAGTAGAATTAAAATTGAAATTGAAGTTTAAACACACCATCAAAGCAACATGTATAAAGATTTAAAGTAAATTTTATAGTGAAGTTTTTTTAAAATAAAATAAAATAAATCAAAATTGGTTAAAGATGAGAGTTGAATCCATGACACCTACATTTCACTATAAGTGACTATTTTGCTCTTTAATTTAAAAAAATAAAATTAATTTCTACATTTTTTTTTGAAATTTTTATTTTTACCGATTATTTTAAAAAATTCTCTAAAACTATAAAATTCTCTAAAACTTATGGGTTTATACTGGGTTTTTTCAAAAATTTTGTGGTAAATGATCAAGTACTGGAGATTTTTTCTTAAAAATTTGATAGACTATTTTTTTTTACAATTATTTAAAAAGCCTAAAATTATCACTATCAATTTTTTTTAAAAAAATCTAATATATAGGATGTAACTATTTTGTTTTTAAAAATCTGGTATATCATGTATGAGTGCACAAAATTTGATAATTCTTTTTGTAATTACTAAAATATACACAATTAATACTATCAAATTTTCTGATAAATTCAATATGTAAATAGCATGTGACCTAATTTTTTAAAATTTGGTATGTCATGTTGTAGTTGTTAAAAAAGTATAGATGTGTCACGCATCTATGTTGGTAAAGGTGACTAGAGACTAATAAAGTTTGTGGTATTTTAGGGAAAATTATGACCCTGATGGTGTTTTTTTATGAAGTGAGAGTTGTGGAATCTTGTTTTGTAGGTGATATGTTTTTAACAAAGTTATAAATTTTTTATGATAACAATTAATGTATTATGATAAGTAGGGGTGGCAAACGGGCATGCCCGCCCCGTTTAGGTCTGCCCCGCAAAAGCCCACAAAAAACGGGGCGGGGCGGTCATAGTTGAGGATGCGGGCCTAAAACTTAGACCCGCCCCGCAAAAAAGTGAGGGCGGAGCAGGGAAAGCCCGCGGGCACTGCACTCTTTAAGCCTAAAAATGCAAAAATATATGTAAATACACGTGCCCGCAAAAGCCCGCGAAAAAAACGGGACGAGGCGGGGCGGACACATTTGAGGGTGAGGGCCTAAATCCTTGGCCCGCCCCGCACAAAAGTGAGGGCAAAACGGGCATTCCCCGCGGGCCGAGCCCGTTTTGCCACCCCTAATGATAAGTCAAGCATGAGCAATTAAGTAGATAAAGATGCAAACTTAATCGTTAGGGTTTCATGGACTTGACTATCTGATTATGGCAATAAAATGGAATAGAATTTCAAGCCTCATCTCAAGCTACTCAAGCAAGTGTCCACAAAAGATAAAACATCTTACAAGTCTTGAAGTACTGGAGAACCTCTAAATTTAATAGTGAGTGAACCTATTGTAAAATATAAGGGCTTTATCGTAAAGGCGCATGGCTAAAGCACACACTCACTAAAATATTTTTCAAAATGGTTTTACCAAAGAAAATACCTTTAAAATATCTTGAAATTGTGCCAGGTGAATGAGGAACAATCAAAATAGCTATATGCAAAATTTTGACTTATCTAATCGATTGGGACTTTTGTCCAATCGATTAGCTTAATTCAAAATTGAGCCACAAATGATTAGGCCAGCGCCTTAATTATGTTCAACGACTATATATATTTTCCTTCCTTATTTTTAAACTTACAATCGATATTTCAAACTTCTAATCGATTGTGATCATGTGCCAATCAATTAGATTATCATAAAAGTCATTAATTAAAATTTCTTTTTGAGGCAACATCTAACTTATAAATAGAGGTCCCTTCTCTCTCTCTCTCTCTCTCTCTCTCTCTCTCTCTCTCTCTCTCTCTCTCTCTCTCTCTCTCTCTCTCTCTCTCTCTCTCTCTCTAAACTATAATATTTTAGCCTAACTGCTTTTGTGTGAAAAGTCATTTTGTGAGTGAGGATATGATTGTATTTTTGGAAATGGTGGAATTGTAAATTCACCAAAGGAATCTTTTGTATACACCTTGGTTGAATATTATCCATTTAGGGATTTGTTTGTGTTAGAAGCTAAATGTCTTAAAAGCTTTGGTTTGAGAATTGTGTGATCAAACACTAATTTAGTTTGGAGATCTGCCAATGATAAAATCTCATAGGTTCTTGGTCAACTTAGTATTAAAACCAAGACAGGTTGAAGTTTAACCAAGTATTAAAAGCTTCATAGTAGCGACTGAATCTATTATAAAATATAATGGCCTTATCGTAAAAGCGCATAGCTAAAACATGCACTAAAATGTTTTTTAAAATATTTTTCCCAAAGAAAATACCTTAAAAAATATCTTGAAGTTGTCTAAGATGAGTTTTGAATTGTTAAAATAACTATAGGCAAAATTTGATTTCTCTAATCGATTGAGACTTTTGTTTAATCGATTAGCTTAGTTTAAAATTGAGCCAGTAACGATTAGGTTAGTGCCTTAATTATGTGCAAGGACTAAATATCTTGTCTTTCCTCCCTTTAAACTTACAATAGATTACATTTCAAACTTCTAATCGATTATGAACATCTTTCAATTGATTAGATTGTCATAAAAGTCATTTAATTCAAATTCCTTTTTGAGTCAATCTCTAGCCTAAAAATAGAGGTCTATTTTCTCATTTCATTTAAGGCAGAAACATCTTTTGACACCTCTCTCTCTCTCTCAACTTTTATTTAACTTTCTCTCACTAATGATTTAGCCTAAGTGCTTTTGTGAAAAAGTCTTTTTGTGAGTGAGGATATAATTCTATTTTTGAAAAGGGTTAAATTGTATTTTCACCAAGGAAATCTTTTGTGTACACCTTGTTTGAATATTATCCATTTAAAGATTTGTTTGGGTTAGAAGCTAAATTCCTTAAAAACTTTGGTTTTGGGATTGTGTGATTAAACCCTAATTTAGGTTTGAGATTCGCCAAGATAAAATCTCCAGTGTTCTTGGTTAACTCGATATTAACACCAAGATAGGTTGAAGCTTAACTCGGTACTAAAAGCTTCTTAATAATGTGTGACATAATTGAAAATATAAGGGCTTTATCGTAAAAGCGTACGACTAAAGCACACGCTCACTAAAATGTTTTTCAAAATGTTTTTACCAAAGAAAATATCTAAAAAAATATCTTGAATTTGTGCCAGATGAATTAGAAACTGTCAAAATAGTTATATGCAAAATTTTGACTTATCTAATTGATTGAGACTTTTGTCTAATCGATTAGCCCAGTTCAAATTTGAGTCACAAGCGATTATGTCAGCGCCTTAATTATGTGCAACGGCTAGATATCTTTTCCTTCCTTTTTTTCTAAAACTTACAATAGATCATATTTCAAATTTCTAATCGATTTTGAACATGTGCCAATTGATTACATTGTCATAAAAGTCATTTAATTAGAATTCCTTTTTGAGTCAAATTCTAGCCTACTCTCTCTCTCTCTCTCTCTCTCTCTCTCTCTCTATATATATATATATATATATATATATATATATATATATATATATAACTTTTAAGAAAAATCTTTTTGTGAGGGAGGATATAATTTTATTTTTAGAAATGGTAGAATTATAAATTCATCCAGGAAATCTTTTGTATACATCTTTGTTGAATATTATTAATTTAAGGATTTGTTTGGTTTAGAAGCTAAATCCCTTAAAAGCTTTGTTTTGCAGATTGTGTGATCAAACCCTAATTTAGGTTGGAGATCCGTCAAGATAAAATCTCCAAGGTTCTTGGTCAGGTCAGAATTAAAACCAAGTTGAAGCTTACCCCGATATTAAAAGCTTCATAGTAGTGAGTGAATCAATTGTAAAATAGAAGGGTTTTATCGTAAAAGCGCACAGCTAAAGCACATACTCATTAAAATGTTTTTCAAAATGTTTTTACCAAAGAAAATACTTTTAAAAATATCTTGAAGTTTTGGCAGATGAAATAGGAACTGTCAAAATAGCTATAGGAAATTTTTTGACTTATATAATTGATTTAGACTTTTGTCTAATTGATTAACCCAATTCAAAATTAAGCCACAAGCGATTAGGTCAGCGCCTTAATTATGTGCAACGACTAGATATATTTTCCTTCTTTTTTAAAACGTACAGTACAATAGATTATATTTCAAACTTGATTGTGAACATGTGTCAATCGATTAGATTGTCATAAAAGTCATATAATTGAAATTCCTTTTTGAGCCAACCTCTAGCCTATAAATAAAGATTCCTTTTCTCATTCCATTTCTGCCAGAAACGTATTTTGACGTCTCTCTCTCTCTAGCATATATATAAAATTTTATTTAACTTTCTCTCACTAATGTTTTAACTTAAGTGCTTTTGTGAGAAAAATCCTTTTGTGAGTGAGGATATAATTGTATTTATAGAAAGGGTAGGATTATAAATTCATAAAGGGAATCTTTAGTATACACATTGACCGGATATTATTCATTTAAGGATTTGTTTGGATTAGAAGCTAAATCCATTAAAAGCTTTGGTTTTGGGATTGTGTGATCAAACCCTAACTTTAGGTTGGAGATCCACCAATGATAAAATCTCACAGGCTCTTGGCTAGCTCGGTATTAAAACCAAGATAAGTTAAAGCTTAACCCGATATTAAAAGCTTCATAGGTTTAAGATTAGTCTGATATTAAAATCTCAGAGGTTATTGGTTATCCTGTGTAAAACCAAGGTTTAAGGCTTGTGAGCTTAGCCCGTGTAAAAGCTTACAGGGTTTAAGGAACTTGAAGATTAATCGCTTCAGGATCCTTGATTGTGGATGACCGTCTGGATTCACAGTTTGGAATAGAAGACTCAAACTATCATATTCCAAAGTCTTGTATCATTTGGTTGGAGGTCAACCATCATTTTTTTGTATACGGGGATTCGTGAGTCTTTCCTACTAAAAGCTCACAATGTTTATTAGATACTCTCAAGATCATTTCTTCGGGAGAGGAGTAAGTTATTTTGTTGTTTGAACAAACCTCTATATATCGTGGTGTTCATCTCTTTCCCCTAACTCTTTTAAATTATGCAATTTATTTTTCGCTGCTAAGTTTTTCAAAAGTGTTTTTAAACTCTGAATTTATTTCCCAAAGATTTTTAAAACCACATTTTTCCAAACCACACAGTTCACCCCGTCTTGTGTGTGAAGTCTCAAGTTCAACAAGTGGCATCAGAGCCTTACTCCTTTTTAAGGACTAATCCATTTAGAAGGAAGATGACTTCCGACAAAAGATCTTTTATAACACATCATCACTTTTCAATGATAGTAAATTTAATATTTAACAAGCTAGGTTTAAATTTTTTCTTCAAGTCATAAATCATGATTTGTGAAAAACTATAGTCAATGGTCTGATTTACCCTACTCATCAAGTAAATGATGAACCAGTGGATAAACCATATTTCCTTTGGACCAAATAGGAAAAGAGAAAGAGATAGATAAATCTTAAAATAAAGAACTTTATAATAATGTATCTAAATGATAGTAAACTTCACGATGTTCATCGTTGTAAAACCACTAGAAAAATGTGGAATACTTTTGAAATGATATATGGAATTTCTCCAAGTATCGAACAAGAGAAGATGAACACGCGAGACAAAAAAGTTGAAGATACCTATCATAAATGTTTTTCAAAGTTTAGAAATATTAGAAATCATGTTGGAAACTACATTACTAACAAATATCTAAGAATTAAGAATTGGAAATTTAATCCAATCCTCAAATCAAAAGATAAGAGCCTTTATGAATTTCAGGAAAAATTAAGAAAGAAGAAAATCATAGAAAAGTTGAAAGATCCAGTTCAAATACTCAAAGATGAAAGAATCCAAAGTAAAGAATCATCAACTTCATCATACTCTTATCATACAACTCATGTACACTCCTTAGAAAGAACATACTCAGTAGTTTAACGATTCTCAGAAGATTCAACATCAAATGAATGACCCTCTTGTTAAGGAATGACAAAGAAGATGAAGAAGTTTCTTTAATACTCGAATGAAGAAGAGGAGAGACATAAACCCTGAGGATAAATGTGAAAGAATCTTCTTCCAACAAAGAAGATGAAATTTGCTTAAAGTCATCCTACGATGAAGATACTATTCCAGGTATCAAACCATATTACGCTCAATTATTTAGAATGACTAATCAATTAATGCAATACTAAGATAGCGTACCATAGGTATTAAGGAATACATAAGATATCTTAAGGAAATAAACAATTCTTTTAACTAAGCTTAGAAACTCAAAAGAAGAATGTAAGTAATGTGACTCCCTTATAAAAGAAGTAACTACGCTTCAAGGAACCTTACGAAAGTTTACCCAAGGGAAGGAAAAGCTTAGTCTAATTTTATCCAGTCAAGAGTCCTCCATAAAAAGAAAAGGAATATGATTTAAAAGAGATAGAAAACCTCGGAAAGGTGTAAATCAAAAGGATAATAAGTGTCCAATTTATAAATGCATATACTGTAAGAGAATAGGACATATAAAACCCTTTTGTTTTGATAAATTGAAATGATATAAAGGTAACCTCCTCATATCTTCTATGACTAATGCACCTGGACCGAAGAAGATATGGGCCCCAAAGGTGAAACCTTAGTGTTTTGTAGGTGTGCTTTGCAACTTTGAGTTTTGAAGATTATTAAATAAAGACGTGCAAAGCATGATATATTTCTAAAGTATACAATATTTATGAAGTCTTTGATCCGAGGATGAACGATGATGGAAAATGTCAACAATTGTAATCATAGCAAATTATTTATGAAATATCTCAAGGTTTATGATCCTTAGTGATCAAGTTGAATGAATATGTGTGTGATGAACTTATTAATATTGTGGTTTTAATGACTCTCACATCCAACGATGTGTAGAGGAGGATACGCCATAGTAAATTTGGTGTCTTCCCTCTTTGGGAAATATTTGTCAAGAGTTCTTGATAAAGGAGGTATACATTATTTTAAGGTTGAAATAATCAAGAAAATCCTATTATCCTCTTAAAATAATAATTTTAAATTGTTTCTCATCTAAATTAATTATTATCTAAACCATAAGATGAGTATTTTAGTATTTTCTAGCAAGAGGGGTGCAAAAATGATAAAAGGGATGCCGAAAAGACAAAAATCCAACATAAGGCCTAACATGCACAAAGGAGGTTGAACTACATAAGCCCAATCAGTTAGCACTTAATGGAAACCGATTGGAAAATATTGAAATGAATATATTTAGATCGAATCCAAGCTTAACTTGTGCCTCAAGAAAATCAAATCCCAACATTAATGAAGATTTCATGAAATCCTGATAAATTTGGAAATCCAATCGATTAGATCCCTTAACCAATCGATTAGAAGGCTCAAATAGGAAATGTTTTGATTTGATTTTCGGTAAGCACAGTCTGCATTGAATTCTTACCAGGAATACACGCTCAAATCCTCAGATGGCACACTATAAATAAGTATTCACTTTTCACTCTTTTTCATTACATATTCTCTTTTCAAACCTTGTCTCTGAGATTGTTCTTGCAACATCATCATGAATCCAAAAAGATTGAGCTTCACCTCCATCCCCCTTATTAGTGATTTCACCACCAAACAACAATAATCAAGGTTCTTTCAACACATTGCCAACCAAAACCTTATAAGAATTCATTCCCTAGATCTAGAAGATTTCAAAGAATGAAAATTCTTTAAAACCTTTGATGAACTAAATCTCTCCACCTTTCTCTGCATGCCTTCAAAAAGAATCTATACATCCCCTGTGAAGATGTTCTTCTCAGACCTTCTTCTCACTGATGAAATACTTCAAAGAGAAGTAAAAAAACATAGGATAAGCCTATTGGTAGAAGAATTTAGAGAGATGCTAAATCTCCCTCCGGAAGATAGAATCATTGAGCATGGAGATAAAGCCAATCAATACGACTACATCATCACTGCATCCTCTCTTATGAAATAAACATTACCATGTATACCTTACCCATTCACGGGTGGATACGTTCACCTTGAAATGCGAATGATTCATTATGTAATCAATTACATCTTTTTCCTAGAAAATGCAACTTCAGTCTCTTAACACAAGATGATGTAGAAACTGTATGGTTGATAGTAAATAAAGTTAAGGTGAACTGGGCATAACAAGTAATTGACTACATAATATAAAGAAAGAAGATACACACCCTCCATATGGAAATCTAGCCGACAATATTTTGGAAGAAACATGATACGAGTTTGGAGATAAAGAGTTCAAGGAAGAAACAACCATTACAGAAAGCTATGTCTTACCATCAATGAAGCACGAGCTGATAAATGGAAAGATCACTGAAAAGGCACCATCAAATAAGAAAAAAAGGAATGCCAAAAATTAGGAAATACCTATAGAAATAGAAAGCTCAGACAATTGCCCATAAATACTCACAACCAAGGACTTTATGAAAATCATAAGTGGAAAAATAGATGTAATCAATGAAAAAATAGACTTCATAGTACGCCACTTCATTCATGACCAAACCAAACTACCACATGACCTATTCTTCTATGATGATCTTGATGCAGAATAATCCCACTTAGAATTTTGTTTATTTTATGTGTTTGCTTTAAAAGCTTTAATTTCAGTATTTTCCCTTCTTGTAATTTGAATTTCAGAAATTTCCCTTATGTAACTTAAATTTCTTAGTAATAATATGATTCATTTCCTTTACTTTTCTAAATGTCTATATTTCTCTTGTCTTCAGATTTATTTTCGCAATGCACCTTTGTAGCACCTCAAATTTGCACCTATCATTGTACATACCATCTCATATTAGGTCATAGCATATCATGATCCATTGCATAGCATTTGCATTGTCCCCAGTTGCCTCAAGAGCAAGCAAGTCAAGAATTAGGTCAAACTGATCAGGAGATCAGTCAGCCAATCAAGCAAAGGTATTTCTCAAGGAATCAAAGCCCTAGGGTTTGTCCATCAAGTTCACATGACTTGGAGGTCTTTTTGAAGTGTTCAAGTCAAGGGTGGAGGGCTCAGAGGTCAGCAGTCATTGCATAGCCAGGCCAAAACCCTAGGAGGTCAACAATCAGTCAAAGCAGTGGATGGTGGCCATTCTTGTGGAATTTGGGCACCATGGTCAATAATCAAGAGTTCATATGTCTTGGGACATCATTTGAAGTCAAAATCTCAAGGAACTAGAGTTTGAAATTCATCAGAAGTGCACAGTCAAGTCCAAAACCCTAGAAAGTCAAAGTTGGTCAACTGTGGATTTAATCAAGGATTTGATGGATAGAATTGATCTGAAGGAGTTCATTCATGCTTGTATGAGCCTCATATATCATGTCAAACCTCATCATGGAAGAAAATCAAGCCAATCAGAAATTTTCCAAAAAATAGAAACTGGACCTGTAATTTCAACTGCCAAAAATAGAAACTTCTTGATCCTCAACTTACATCATGATACAAGCTTCAAATGAATTTTTGCCCAACATGAAAGTTGAAGATCTTGTCTTCCCATTTCCAAAAAGTCCAAGAACTCTCAAATCCCATGTGTGGTTGTCAAGATATGATCAAATCATTTTCACCAATTTTTGAACTTCAACAAGCCATATCTCTCAAACCATAAGGCCAAATTTGGTGGGGTTTTTTCCTACAAACCACATTTTTCATCCTCTTTCCAAAAATATAAATTTCATGACCTAAAGCCTTACCATTCAAAATGGCATTTTTGGACCTATTCCTTTAAAAATCAAAGTTTGACTCACAGTTGACTTTTTGATTTATGGACTTTTTCTCATTTTTGCCAATTGGAAAATGTTCTAAATCACATTTGTGACTTGTCTCAAGCCTTAAACCATGTTCATTTCACTATTTCACTACCATTTTGGACAAAAATTCAAAGTTGGCAAAATGTTGCAAATGGAAGTACATAAGCAAAGCAAGGTACAGCATTCTGCAGCAGACCACAAAGCAGCATTGGCAAGGCCACTAGCAGCCTTTCAAGCCCAAACTCGAGCAAGAATTCACACCCTCCACTTCATTTGTACAAGTTTAGTAAAATGGCAAATTGGTTTCATTTGACTAATCCAACTTAGCATTTCCATTAGCAGTGCTAAACAGACCCTTATAAGGGATTTTTCTGCTCATTCTGAACCCTAGAAGCTGCAGCCATACAAAAAAAATACTCTTACTCTCTCATCTTGCATTCTTGCTCGATTGAGATTTTCAGCCCAAAGCTTCAAACCCTCGAGCTTTCTGTGCTTTCCTCATCATCCATCATCATTGTAGGCTGCTTTCCAAGTGAAAAGTCCCAGCTGGACCAACATTTTCAAGCTCTGTTTTGCAAAGGACCTTTAATGGCAAGATGAGATTTGAAGAGCGCCAAGTATTCTCGAGCTAGAAAAGCTTCAGCATCCATCACTACAAAGCATAAGCATCACCTGTTTGCACCTAAATCATCCAATACACCACTGTTTCAACAATTTCTTCAAAACCAAGTAAGTAATCGACTTCCATTATATGCCTTGCTATGTTATGTTTATGAGAGGTCTCTGAATGCTGATTCTGAAATGCTATGCCTTGCTTGAAATGGTGCTCTTATGTTGAAGAAATCTGAGTTTCTTATTTTGTATCCAAATGCATTTCTGCTCGATTTGCCATGCTTGCATTAGTTTGATGAGTTTTGATGCTATATTCTTGCTGCCTATTGCTTGATGATGCTATTGGTGCACTTAATTTTAAGTTCTGAGCATTTTGATTTTTCATGCTTACATGAAGATGATGATCCTGCTGTGATGCTTGAACCCTATTTCTGTCCAGAAATTCCTCATGCTTGAGTGGTCTTGCTGTTAGCTAGGGCTGCTTGTTGATAAATGCTCATGGCCATGTTTCATTGTGGTTTTGTTATTCATGAGTTGATGATTGATGCTTGATTTTGAAGATGAATGCTGTTAGGTTTGAGAATCCTAAGTTCATTTCCAGAAATTTAAGGTTCTTATGTTTTGTTTGTTTGAATGGTGATTGCATGAGTATCATCTGTTTCACTGTATGCTAGTTGGAGCTGGTTGAATTTTGATGATGAACTTGGATCATGAACATACCATGCTGTTGAACCCAGAAATTTGCTTGGTCTTACTGTTGTCTGTTTGTTGTGTGAACATCATCATGAATGCTATGCTGTTGTGTGTTTAATGTTTGGATTTGCTTGGATGTTAATTGAATGTGTATGAAAATGCCAAGCCATTGCTATTTACCATGCTATTTGAAATGTTGATTGATGATGAAACATGATGATGAATGCTTACTGCAGTCTAGGAAACCCTGTCCAGAAGTTCCCTTGTTTGTCTTGGTTTTGTTGCTCATGATGTGTTTGCATGAAGAGTACTCTTAATTGCCCTGCTGTGTGATTGATGCAATTCTATTTTTGTTTTGATGAGGAACTTGGTTGATACACATGAATACCCTGCTGCTGTTTGAAACCTCCTGACCATTGCCCTGAGATTCATATGTTGATGTTTGTTATGTTTGGTCATAGGTGCTGGTTTATTGTTTGATTGTGTGTTTATGAACCTTACACAATGCCATGTTGTTGCTGCTGTTCGTTTTGGTTGGTGCTGCATGATGAAGTTTTTGCTATGCTGTTGTGTGATGTGGTCGAATCATGTTTTGTTTGATGTGGTTGAACAATGAACATGCCCTGCTATTAAACCATGAACATTGTCCAAAAAATCTATGTGAATGATGAATGCTGCTGTTATGATGATGCTGTTTGAAAATGAATGCTGTTATGCTATCAACCATGCTGCAAATCGATGATGAAATGCCCTGCTATTAAACCTCAGGACCTTGCCTAGAAAATCCATGTGAATCATGTTTGAATGCTTTTTGATTGTTTGTTTATTTGTTGGAATTTCAATTGACAATGATTGATGAACATATGAATGCCATGCTGCTTGCTTGATGCTTGTTTTAATTGAGTTCATGATGATGAACATGGATGATGAATATGAAGATGCTGCATATACCCTGCTGTTGTGATTACTTGGAGGAACTAGTTTTGAATATTGTTGATGAACATGTGCTGCCATGCTGATTAAACCCTGCTGTTGTTTTGAACCTTATAACCATGCCTAGAAAATCCATGAAAGCTATGTGGTATGCTGGTGACTGCTTGTTGAATACCATGCTGTTGTGATTATTTGGTCGAAATTTGTTACATGATGAGGGTGAATTCATGCTGCTGCTGTTCAAACTTATGCCCTGTCCAGAATTTTCTCAAGAGTCTGTTTGGTCTGTTGTTAATGATGCATAATGATGTTGTCTAGCTACAATGATGAATGTTACTGTTGTTTGGTTGCTGTTTGAATGATGATGATGGTTGTATGCTATTGTTTCCAAAACCATAGAACCCTGCTGTTCATGAGCTTTACATTTGAATTTCCTGCTGTCTATGTGAATGTTGTTGCTTGAATTGATGATTACATGATGTTGATTGTGTGCTGCTGTTGTTGCCAATGCCATGTGGTTGCTAAAACCCTAAGGGTTTATGTGAAAACCAAAAATTTGACTTGTTTGGCCATGCTACTGTTCCATTGGCTGGGAGCCAATAGGAACATTTCATTTCTTTCCCCAAAACGCAGTAGTTTCGATTAGTGACTGCAATATTACAAGTATGCCATCCGTTGACTCATTGTTTGACCAATTGCCATGCCATTTTGTTCATATTGCATTCAAATTTCATCCAACTTCCACGATTTATTTCCCCTTCACATTTATTCCAAAAATTGTGAAATTTTTTCCTCATATTCATGAATGTGTCCTCTATTTTATCATGATTTTTAATTAATTTTCCATTGGCTGGATTTTTAATGATAATTATTTTCTTGACATGTATGCCAAAATGATACATTGTGCCATTCCTTTTGTGAAATTGCCATATTGCATCCAATGAGCTTGAAATTTTTTGTGGTAAAACTAGACACATTGACCTTCATTTCCATATAAAGTTTGTGCATTTATCATTTGTGGATTGAGAGTTATGATTTTTTTGAAGTCATGTGTTGCATTTGGTGTCATACCATGATCATGCATTTTCCCTAATTTTGTTCACCTGCTTCCTTGCATCCAATTGACCCCATTTTTTTGCATGAATGATCCTTTGTATGTCTATTTCATGTATGAATTTTCTTGGAATTAATCTTGCTGTTTTCCATTTGATTGTGGATTTTCTTCCATGCTTGGTCATTTGTTGACTTTTTGTGCTATACCTTGCCAAATCTTTTGTGAAATCCTCATACCATATTGTATGTCCATGAAATTTCATATGTGATAACTAGACTCTTTGAGCTTTGCATTGGTGTTAATCTCATTCATTTCTCTTCTGTTTTCAAATTGATATGATTTTTTGAAGTTGACCTATGCTTGTTGACTTTCACCATGCTTACTTGAATTTGGTTTGACTTCATGATTTTAATTGACTGCCTTCCTCTCATTCAAATGCCATGAAATTTTACATGCATGCCATGTTAGATGTTAGGATTGAATGTGATTTATTTCATGATTTTTGAGATTGCTTGAGTTGACTTTTGAATGAAGTCATGCTGTTGACTTTTTGTATGCTTTCTTTGCCATGATTTGTATCCCTTTGTGCATAAAATGATATAAATGCATGATTTGAATGTGGGCCCAATTGTGATTGCTTTCTAATTGGTTGACTTTGACTTTGAGTTGACTTTTCCTTGCTGCCTTGACTTTTTCTTTCATCTTTGACCCTAGGCTAGCCCTAGTGGTCCTTTGGACTTACTATTGAGTTCCTGTTTCAGGTTGAGCACCATTGCCATTGAGATCGTACAAATGTGATTGGTTTTGATTACATATCATGTACTAACCTTTGTTTTGTAGGTTTGACTCATGTGTTTGAGTCTTGCTTTGCACAGTTGACCTTCTGTGGTTGACTGTTTATTCATTTCCTTTTGCTTTGAACTGTTGACTTGTTTACTAACAAGTTTGACTTTTTCAGGTACACTTTAGTTGCTTTAGTTGCTTGCTTTGCTTTTTAGCAATTGCTTTGAGGTATAAACATTTCTTCTTCATGTAGTCTGGAGACCCGGTCTGTTATTTGACCGGGCAAACTGTCTGAAGTCCTCCTTAAGAGGCAATGCCTGTGTATGTTTACTTTGTCCCTGTACAGAGTCAAAGACCTCCTAAGTGAAGAGGCAATTGGTGGAAGGTAGGGATATGCAATCTATCCCCCACTATTCAGTGTGTCTTCTGTCTTGCTCACACCACTGTGTTGATGCATTTCAGATAAAAGCCCAAGATCTTGTGCAATTGCACAGTTGAGTCAGTATCCAATGTGTAGAAGGGTTCCCACCTTCTGAACCCACACATTCTTGTCAAGTGCTCTCCCTGGCCAGGGATAGAAGCAATGAGGCACACCCCTCATCTCCTTTCATCTGCTTCACCTTAGCCCCTCAATGGCAAGGTTAAGAGCACACTTACCCTATTCCAGTTGGCCCTAGTGCCTAACCTTTTTGCTTGAGCCTCTTGTACGCATATAGAGTGTGCTTCCTGTGATTGCTTGTTTGCTTTGCCTCTTTAGGTTTAGCTTAGACTTGCCCTTGTGCAAGGTAGGTTGTGCTTGACTTGCTTCCTGTGCAAGTCAAGTATGTGTGGCTTAACCCTTGTGTGAGCCATGCTTAGAGCTGTTCGGCCGAACTACGGCAACTCTGATTCTCACGTTCAGGTGAGATACGTAGGCACGAGATGCGATGTCTTGTCGAGTTTGACTAACGACTAACAGCTAATCCGTGCTTGTTTTCGCCCTCGTTGCGATCCTTTCTCTCGCCCTCGTTGCGATCGAGCGATCCTTTCTCTCGCCCTCGTTGCGATCGAGACTTTCCCTTTCTCTTGCCCTAGTTGCAATCGAGATCCTTTTTCCCTCCCAGCCGAACTACGGCAACTCTGATTCTCATGTACAGATGAGATACGTAGGCACGAGATGCGATGTCTTGCCGAGTTTGACTAACAACTAACACTAACTCTTTTCTCTCACCCCTGTTGTGACTGAGATATTCTTTTCTCTCGCCCTCGTTGTGATCGAGACCTTCCCTTTCTCTTGCCCTAGTTGCAATCGAGACCCTTGCTTCCTGTGCAAGCCGTGTCTAGGATAGGTTGGCCCGTGTGCCATTTAGCTAGAAACCTTAACTTAGGGTTGACTTTGCATGACAACATCTAGGCTCGAGTCGTAGTCTCCCTAGAGTTGTGTCTCCCTCTGTTATCTGGTTAGGCTAGATCCTTTGTCCCTGCGTAGGGGAACTACATCGCCCTGATCTTCACACCAGATGAAGTATGTAGGCAGGAGATTGAGCTGATCTCTCCGGGCGCCCTTTTTTGTGTGTTTGGCAACTATTAGGCTCGAGCTCTAGTCTCCCTTTTAGTCTGTTTGTTCGCCCTTTTTCTTTTTCAACCCTTTGTGTCTTAACCACCCTTGTGTGTGTTCTGGTTGGAGTCCGACATAAGTCCAGCGATTGGCAGTTGGTTTCCTGTGTGCGTTTTGGTTCGGATGCTGACATAAGTCCAGTGATTGGCAGTCGGGCTCCACGTTTGCCTGTGTTTTGTTTGTTTGTGTGCGTGTCAGCCGAGCTACGAATGCTCTGATTCTTCTCTCGTCCGAGAAGATACGTATGCATAGGATGCGACATCCTAGCGAGCATGTGTCGTTTCCCCAGTCCGAACTACTTCGACTCTGATGTCTATGCCTGATAGACTAAGTAGGCCCAGGATACGATATCCTGCCGAGTCGGTTTCAGTCAGTCTCTTTTGTCTCTTTCAGCCAGTGTGTGTGTGTGTTTGAGCAGTGTTTAGCAACCAATATTCCTTCCTTTTGTGCGTGGATCCCGTAGAGTACTACGGATGCGTAGGGTGCCTAACACCTTCCCTTCGCATAACCGACTCCCGAACCCATCTTCTTTGGTCGCGAGACCATGTTCTTTCCTAGGTTTACTCTGAGCGTTTCCTTTCCCTCTTTTGGGATAAATAACGCACGGTGGCGGCTCTGTTGTTTCTTTCTTTTCCCGCCGGTTTTTCGCGTAATGCGACAGCTGGCGACTCTGCTGGGGATCTAGAGAAGTTGACCTATGCTGGTCCATCTTCCCTGAGCGAGTCTCTCCTAGCGCTCTCTAGGATTAGGGTTTCGGTTGCTTTCTGCTTGTTGTATTTTATTGCATTCATTGTATATATGTACATTTATTGATTGCATTATTTGTGCGCATTGATGTTTGCATTCATATTCATCATTTGCTGTTGCCTGGCTGGTTGTCTGTTTTCTTTGTGTGGGGGGGGAGTCAGTTGAGGTAAAAGGCCCAATACCCAGACCATGAGTGAAAATCTAGGATGATTAGGAATAGAGTGATTCATGGGAAGCGGGTGGTATGGCGCCACTTAGCGGAACATTGATATCACGAGCAGTTCAGACCCTGGTAGGATACTGTCGTTACATACTTCGGGTGTGTATATGATAGTATTTCTGCGAAAGGTTATTTATGCTGCGTTTCTCTCAGCTTTACCCTGGCCTAGACTACACCCGTGAGTGGGGAAGGGTTATTCATTACAGGTACCGTTGGTGACTTTGGTTCTGATGGTGACTTTATGTTCAGACAGTGTGATCAGTTTGACCTTAAGTTGGATTTAAGTTCCG